>NC_060109.1:25000-335000 GCF_021155765.1 Diprion similis | reverse complement strand
CCGGGTCCGAAACAAGTCGAGCAAACCCTGTGCGTTTGCCCTCGTTTTACTTCTCCCTCGGGAATCCGGGGTGTTCGAATCCCACCCGTCTACCACCAGATGTTAAAACCAGGACTAGACAGCGGTGAAATGTCGCATCCTGAGTTAAACGATCCTGAGCGAATCTCTGGTCGTGTAGTCGTAGTTGGTGAAAGGGACAAAAAAGTGGAAGAAAATTGGGGGGGATGGGGGGGAGGGGGAGGAACGGTTACACGTGTCCGAATTTCCGAGGTGCGGATTCGCGATGATAAAACAAGGCGCGAGACTGGTTTTCAGAATCCATTCTCCTGGTGCCGGCAGCTACACTCGGATGTGTTTACTGACCCAACATTGGCACAAGGGGATGATGGAAGGGGGTTGAACCGTCTGTCTATCGCAGGAGTTCTGCCGCTGCTACTGCTGTCACTTTGTCGTGAAATAATGGCGAATAAAAGACCACCTCGACGTACATCCTCTTCGGCCTCGTATTTCCAACTTCTCACCTTCGATGTAAGATCGCGATTTTTATCCCCGCCCAGCTTTCGAGTCAGTTCAAGTTCGCTGATGTTGGCAAGACATCTCCTGTTCAGCCAAAATCAAAATTCACACTTATAAATATCACTTACGTCACTTATGAACAATTTCTTTAAACACACATTTTCTCGTTTCAGTCTTCAGATTTTTTACAATAAACTTATTAAAATAATCAATTATATAACCAAGTCAATAAAATTTTCTTTCATCTTCACTTATCTTTCGTAACCTGCGCGTTGTTCACGAGTTACAAACCCAAAATAAGCCGTGTAATCAGAGTCATTTACTTGATCAGAATTGGTGGCAGCGGTGGGATGAAAACCTGAGTTAAAGAATCTTGATCTGTTGATTTCGTGAATTTTGTGATCAGTTTTTTTTTTTGTTTTTGTTCTTTATTATCATGCGAGAAAAAAATTCTACCCGGTGTAAATTCTCTGGACCGACTTGGCTGTTTCTGGCGGCGTGCGGTTTCCTGACCTTTTTAATAATCCAAAGTGTCTTTTGGCGGGTGTTGTGAAGCAAGCGAGAGTTTCGTTCTGTGGAAAAATTCTAGGTCTCTAGACTACTTCGTGGCCATGTACCTTGCGCATATTTATGTACAATGTATATCCACATCTGCATAATACTTAATACACTCTATTTTCTTATACGTGTGTAAAATCTGCAGAGAGAGCAAACTTTTGTCCTTGCGTTTCGTTGGTTCTTGCCGTCTCTGCGGCAGGCAGGCCTGTAAGTTTTTCTCTTTTAACCCAAAAGTCGTTCGACGTCCAGGAATGGAGAGGGGAAAAAGAAAAAGTCAGAAGAAGCAAAAGAAGAGGGAGGAAAAAGTAGCGGCAAGAAAACCGCAGATACTAGTTCCGTATCCAAAACCATGAAGATACCTACGAGAGGACGGAAATCCTCTCGAAGGAATAACCGGATAATTTTTCAAACAGCCCTCGTAACACGTGAAATTGATCACATATGGGATGAAAAAATTTCCACCACCTGTATTCACTTTTTTTTTTTTCTCGTCTACCGATGTGTCAATGATACTGAAAAATTATCTACGCGGTGATTGAGTCATGCGGTGAAAAAGAAGAGGGAAAAAAACTTACTCTTGCAGGTGAAACGAGAAAACAGTAACGCTTCGGAAAATCGTTGAGAAACGTGGAAAATCAGAAACTTCCGGAGGATTTCAAAAGTGTGAAATGTGTTTCAAATGATTTCTTGAGGTTTAGCAGGGAAATTTTTTTTATCAGACGCTAAAAATTTTTCGGAACTCAACACAATTTCGGGAGGCTTTATCGAAATTAATTAAAAATTTCATAGACCTTGATATTCGGGATTTGTCTATGAGATTGTTTTATACACAAAACTTGGTATAAAAAAATATAAATAACTTTGTGCGAACCGAGTTGAAAATTTTTGGTTGGTAAAAAAAAAAAAAGAAAAAAAAAAAGGAATTCGAAAAATTATAAATTCGAGAATCAACTATCGGATTATAAATCTGAGAGTCAAACACCGTTGTTGGATTAAAATAGCGAGAAAAAAAAAGAAATCAAACCAAAAACAGAGAAGGGTGGGTAAGAAAATAAAAAGAGCCGGTGAATAAGTAATGGATAAATTTAGACGAAACAGGGCAGTTTCTCGGTTCATCTGCGCCTCTGTAGGCGGACGATATGTATATATTCATGGGTTATACACCGCACGAGTCTAGTAAGTAGGGGTAAGTGGATTTTTTACGGTGCTTCGAGGCCCCCGGGTACCGCAATACGGGATTTCCTGGATTTCGAGGACTTAGTGCGGCTGAATTCACTAAGACCGTAGTCCAGCTGTTTCAACCGAGTGAACATCAATAGATTACACCGCTCGAAAAGTCGTCCCCCTCTCCCTTCCACCCTTCTGACTGGTGATCAACCCTCAAAGTCCAGCAGCCAACCCTTATAAAATGATATTGTGCCCATCCCTCAAGTTCACGCCAGCGCGCCCTCCTCCCTTTCTCTCTCTCTCTCTCTCTCGAGTTCTCTCTGATTGCCAAAACATTCTCAACTTTCACGAATAATTTCATCCAATATGGAAGCGTACAGATGCCGGCGGTAGCGAGAACTTCATCTCATCTAAACGAGAATAAAATTGAACAATCTTAAACGAATTTTGACTTTTAGATATTCTTCGATAAGATCTTCCTACGATTTTTCAAAATTAATAAGGGAAGGTGGGGCAAAGTGGGCACCTTAAGATTTTTTATTCCTCATAAATGACATTGATTGTTTTTTTGTACCCGGTGTTGTGATAATAATTGATAATCGATATTGTACTCTGAAATTTTGATACTGTTTTTGGATATTTGAAAAAAGTATTTAATATTCTTTCAAAGAAATTGCAGCCCTTTATTTATGCTGGTGATGTGAGATGCACGAGTGCAGACATCGCGTGATCCGAAAAGCTTCCCTCTGCGCATGCACTATATATTTATATACATGTGTGTAACATGTGTTGTGTTTACACTCCGAGGACACGACAAGATCTTACGATTTTCCTGCTCTTTCCGGGCTGCTCGCAGCAATCCTCTTACGCTCTTATCCCCGCGGTCTTCTATTTGATGTCGGACAACTGCGAACTACGACTTTCCTTATGGATTGTCCCTCGAGAAAATGGGACTCGTCACTCGTTGTTGGGCAGAAATTACAGTGACTTAGCGATTAACTTGAAACGATGAGGCGTTCTTGGATTAATTTTTCGTGAAAAGTGAGAAAATCTTTGAAAGCTTGGACTCTTCAGAGCTTTTTGATAAAATTTGAATCAGCGATTTGGACAAAACTGGAATTAATCGGTATTTTGAATATTTAGCACGTGTTCAATTTACTTGAAAAAAAAGTAAGCTTTTATCAGAATAACATTTTCGTGAACATAGATACAAGGCTTTCAGTGATATTCAAGATTCTGTTGCTCGTCAAATTGATGAAGAAAAGACACAAGGAAGGGAAAAAAATATGCGAGTTAATAAGAACTCTTGAGAAAATTCAATTTTCTCATTGTCAGATGAATAATATCACAACTCGTCCGAAAATTTTGTAGTCCTTGAATTTGATGATCAATCTACGTAGAACACGACTATTTTAGACAGGCTGGAAATGATATCTCCTCGGCCATTATCTGCACGCTTGCATACGATTTGGTTCAGTCAGACGGATTTTCTCTCTTACAACACGATCAGATCGCATTAAGCTGCTCGCCATTTTAGACGATTCAATTAGCCGCAGGCTCATCAGAGCCTGATTTCGCTTGTACGGTATGAATTGTGAAAATAATTATTTTCTGAATTGATGATCCCTAATGAAAATAAATTTAATCAATTGGTAAAATAAATCGATGATTTTGGAAAATTCCGAAAATTGGTATAAAATTGATGATCCTTAATGAAAATAAATTTAGTCAATTGGTAAAATAAATCGAGAAGACAGATTTCCTGATGAAAGAACTTTAAAAGATCGGTACGAAATCGGAAAGCCCGGTTTCATTTGAAAAAAATGTAACGATCCGGGACGAGATTATAAAAAATTTGCAATATCAGTAAAATAAATCAACAAGGCAAATATTACGACGAAGAAGCTGAAGGATCGGTAAAAGATTAAAAAGCGAATCGTTACATCAAAGTCAGTGCAAAAAAAAGCCAATAAATAATCAATACAAGATCGAAATGTAAAATTTCGACATTTCCAGAATCCGCAGGAAGTTGTATCGACGATGAAAACTGTGCGACCCCCAATTTCATTGTTCGTTATTATTAATTATTCATCGCTCTCAGGTTTAGAACGAGTTTCCTTTTCCCCATTTTCGGTAGAATTAGGAAGTTAGGGAGATATCCGTAGACCCGTGTCTAATAGCTCTCGAGGAACGGTCCACCTGGGAATTATCCCGCTGCCAAAGAGAATGGGAATGTTGTTTTGCCAGACTGAAGAGCTGCCTGCCTGCCTGCCCCTCGGATCCCACGACAATTACACCCGTGTCACGTGGCCCTGAAGTGTATCGCGTCGTCAAACGGCGTGAAAACCGCCCCTCCACTTCCGGTGGCCCATATTCCACTTGACCCTGCAACCCAACTATTTGAGAGGCCCTTTTTCGCTCCTGGTTTTATCCAGAGCTACCCGGAAAGGATATCCCGAACAATTATCCTTGTATTTATTCTTCCCTCGCACGCTTCGAACATTGCACCCTCAATTTTAGGGTGAATCGCTTGGAAGATCCACGGTCTTAAGATTAACGAGAAACAAACAAACAAGAATCTTATTATTAGAGAAAAAGTGTTTCATTATTTGCCTATGAATTTATATTATAAATTAGATTAGAGGATTGACATTCGATTGAATAAAAACATTTTTTTTTTTATCTCTTTTGCATCTTCTGGTTATGCATTTGTCGTGTAAATTTTCATCATACGTTACTTTGTAACTATTTACAAAACATCTGAATTTCAAAATTTTTCCGATATAGTTTAACGTTTATTACGTCCTTCGATTTTGAATTTTGCCCGAGCTTTGAAACATCACTGATAATTTCGGTATAATTTTTCGATTTCTATGAATTTTAGAAATGATAAAAATACATAAGAAACTAAACAAGATTTAGAAAATAAAAAAACAAAAAACAGAAACTACACTCGTAGACAAGATTTCGTAAACAGTAGTTATATTTATTTTTCTATAGAAAAAAGCACCATAGCCGAGGTCTTCAGTTTTTTTTTTCTACCGTTTCAACCCTTCCACCCCTTTTTATAACAGAGTGTCAAAAAATTGGCCCGCAGGTGATATAATTAACCGTATTTCTTAATCAACGGGCGGTCTAATTAAGGTGGTTATAACTAATGAAGCGTGCGGCTGTAAGCAGGGTGAGAAATTTCCTACGGAAAACAAACCAGCGCCGTTTGAAGCGGAGCTGGAAAATCGTCCTGAATCAGAAGGATCTCGTCCTGGAAGTTTGAGCTGGAGGGGTAGAAATCTCGGGGTTTTCCAATTTGCATAATTTAGAGCAGTGTGTTAATTGCCAAGTTGAGTAGTAAGAGCAACTGCAGTTTTCGGTTCCCGATTCGTCGGTGCTTTTTCTCCCTCTCCTTCCCCCTCTCTCTTTATGGGCGAGTTTATTCCACCGCCTACGTTTATTCGGCGGAACCCTCGCTTCCGGCAAATCCTACGGATGACCAGAATTTATATACCACTACCCGTCAAGTTTGGGGAAAAATAGAAATAAAGAATAAGGAGAAGAGAAGAGTAAGACGAAAGAGAGAAGCTGTGGGGTAAAGTAAATAAATAAAATGAAATAAATAACAAACAATTTGTCTGCCATTCTCATGATTAAATCCGGAACGACAGCCGCTTTCTCTTCCTCTCTCTGTTTCTATGCGTTTCTCTCTCTTCATTCTCTTTATTCTACTTCTCTGTCTCCGTCTTTCTCTCCTTCCTGGTTTTAGCACCGGGCACCCGGAGCTTCCGGAGAACGCATACGAGGAAACTTTTCGACAATGACGAAATCTAGTTGGAGAAACAACCCCCGATAAACCTTCCCTCGCCCCAAGACAGTGACAGATACGCGACGAGCCCTTGCATTCATATATTCCAAAACACCAAGCCCAGAATCACCTAACGTTATACAATTTTGGAATGGAAACGCTTCGCTGGATTTGACGATAAAAATTATTATCAACGCCGATGGCAGTTTTGCACGATTTCTTTGACGATGCTTGAATTTTTAATGCAACACTGACATCAGTTTAGAGAGAGAATTTCGAGTGATTTTATTTATCGATTGAATCTCAAAATTTATCTTTGATATCATTTTTTGTGAGTGAATTTTAGTCGGGAAGTTATCTCACACCTTATCGTAGATTCAAATTTCGAGTATCGATTCAGAGGAATTTGATAGCGAGATCATTTTGAGGATGTAGATCGTGAGGGAATCTATATTATAAAAAGATCGAATCTACAATTTCGAAAACATTGCTCTGATTTTTACAAAACAGACTAATAATTAATGTTTAATTAGTGTTTGTGAAAATTCTCAACTACTGTGTTTTCACAGAACTAACTTGAACTTGGAGAGGATTCCGAAAGATATTCACATTTCAAAATTGATCTTATTTTCAATACCACGTAGACCAAATTCCGGTGAAGACGCGAAGCTGATCTTATCTCGAAAGCATAAACTTCAAACTGATACTAAATCTCGAAGGGTTTTCATATTGTTGGGTTGCAAAAATGGTCAATTATCCATTTTCGATTACTCGTTACATAAAGAGAATTTTAATTATCCTGAATATGATTAATAATTACAAAAGAAAAATGGTAATTACATTCAAAGTAATTAATAATCATATAGTAAAAATTGTAATTCGACTCGAAACGATTAATAATTGCAATTTTTTACTTATTTACAATTTTCTTTTGTAATTGTTGATCATTACGAGTGTAATTGCAATTTTCTTTTGTATTTACTAATTATTTCAATTATGATTAGAATATTCTGTTGTAATTATTATTTAATTTCAATGTAATAACAATCTTTTTATATAATCATTAATTATTCCAGTAATGTAATTACAACTGTAATTAATTAGTTGCAACGTTGTTGTTCCGAATTACCGTATTTTTTTTTTTTTTTTTTTGACGTTCAAACCTTAACCCTCCCAGAAAATTTTCTCTATTTGGTATCTATAAATTTTAATATTGAGATATCAATTGAAATTTAGAGAAATTCGAATAAAAATTTATCTTCAAATCGATATCACAATTATTCTCAAGGCTTCTAAATTCTAAAATACTTCTCTCTCCCGCTAAATAATCGTCTCGAAACAATCCGGGAACCGAGTATTCGAGGCTCATTTTGTACAGTAGCAGCGGTCGAAACCGTCCCGCTGGAATTGGGATGGGTTAAATCACCTGACAAATGTTACAGACCGAAACGCTCTCGTCCATTGCCAACAACGGCCACATTTCCGCGGCCCCGCATCCCCGGGGTCCCAAATTTCCAGTAAGGGATGCACCGCCTTCCCTTTCCGAACTTCCGGAGGAAAAGCTTCCCGGAAGCACTTTAAAAAACAGCTGAACACGTCGGTTAAATCAACTCGGATAAAAATCGGCAGAAAAATTTTTTCGTACCTTTAAAAAATTCCCAAAGTAATTTGAAATTTTTTTTTTTTTTTCACAAATTTAACTTATGCATTTTTTGTTCCAAAGTTTTTGTAACTCACGATTTCGATCATGACTCGATTTCTGCTTTCTGAAATTTTCTTTTGATATTTGCAAAACTAACAAAATGTCGGCCATTTTTCGAAAAAGTTGAAAAATAACGTTTTTTTTTTTTCAAGCCAAAAAAATTTTAAAAACATATGATTCATTCCAAGGCCATTAACACGCTGAATCTAAAACCGTTCTATTTTTTGGTATCAACACCGCGGACCTACCGTTTTTTCAGACTGATTTTCAACTACGATTTTCGTTTTGTAAAGTGATTGAAATCAATAAAAAACCATTTCTTTCATGTAATTCAAGAGTGTCTAGTAATTCAAGCCTAATAAAGCCTCTATATCAATATTTACAGTTAAAACTTATTGACAAGAATTTTCCCAAAAAAACCTTTTTCGTTGCTCGTCAGTTGGGTAGACCCCTAAAATTGAGGATCCAAAAATCCCCCCCCCCCCCCCCCCCCCCATGCAAGAATATCCTAACGTTTATAGTAACTGCAGTCCAATTTCCGCTTTCTGTAGGGTCGGATTTTGGGTCGGTGGGTTTACTTTTTTTCGCTCTTCCGTCTGTGCAGTTGCAAGATTCGTGAAATTGCTAAAAAGTGACGATCGAGAGGGAGTCAGAGCATTCCACGATACCTTCGTAATCCTGCATGATAATATGATCATGCTATGTGCAAGTGCAGGATGAATATAACCAAGCTATATATGTATAATGTATATGTATACAATAAGTAGGAAATTCTAATCGAATGCTTTTCAATTTTACAGAGAATGGGTTCCGTCCACGGCGACGAACTTCCTTACGTATTCGGCGCTCCCCTCGTCGATGGGTTTGGACATTTTCCCAGGAACTACACGAAGGCCGAAGTCACTTTGTCGGAGAGCATAATCCTGTATTTCTCCAACTTCGTAAAGGCGGGGTGAGTCGATTTTGGCAAAAAAAAAAAAAAAAAAAAAATTTCTTTTTTCAGATCGTTACATTTTTCTCATTTGCAACAATGCAATAAGCTATTTATTGCTTTTTCATCATTTGCGCAATCAATGATACACGGTTGATTGTGAATAATAAAAAATTGCCTCTCCGAATAGCGAATAACTTTAGACTATCGGTGTGAATGAATCGGTACTGAAGAAATTTTCAAAAATTCTTTCAAGGATGGTAAAAAATAAAAAAAGGGTCGAAGAAAAATTTTAAAATCAGAAAGTAATCGCAGTCCGATTATTACGAAGATTGTAACCCTTTGTCGAAACTTCATTTTCGAAACTTAAGTCCGTCATTATATCAGATTTTTCATTCAAGTTGCAAATTTTCGCCAAGCAGTTTCATTTCGTTACAGAAAATCACCAGCTCGCTTTCCATCGACTGTCCCTTGAAAAGTTCATTTGAATTTCAAACATCAGTATTTCCTTTTCGTTTCCTTTTTTTTATATTTTATCTTTTTATCACACCTCCGGGTGTCAAGTTTGTCGGATTCGGACAGTTTGTAGCCTGCGTGCAATCTCTGCGTCCATTCGGTGAAAATCAATTTGAAAATGATTGGGGGGGGGGTTAGGGGTAGGGAAAAATTACGAGTGAGGTTCAAATGCGCCACCTTGAAAACCTGCGCCCGGTCACTTTAAATTCCGTTCCATATTCAGCAGGTGGGGTGCGTAAATTTTTTCACCTTACCTTGTTGATTTTTTTATTACTTTTTTTTTTTTTTTTTTTTTTTTATACATTTTTTTTTTCATTATTACCCGTTTCAAAGATTAAAGGAAAAAACTCTTCACACGTCTAGATTATGTATGCAGTGTATTTTCGTACGTATAATGTGTTGTATATTATATGTATATATATATATGTAAAGTGTTCTGGAATTTCTACGCGTGGATAATTTTCACCTTATAATATGCGTACGCATGTATGAATTTTTTACGAGAAATTTATCCCCACGAAATATCAGGGGTTAATTAATTAATCAGAAGCCGGGATCAAATCAGTCTCGAATAATTGCTCGGAGAGGCTTATCGTAAGGAGTTATACATGATCTTTACCTCCGGGAAGAGATCATGTCGGTGGCTTAAGAGATAGAAAGAGAGAGAGAGAGAGAGAGAGAGAGAGAGAGAGGCCTGCTTGGTGGACGAGTTAATTAAGTTTGGCTTTTGGATTTCGTCAAGAGAGTAACCGAGATCACGCTCCTTGTTAATTTAAGATTCAGACACTGAATTCGTTGAATAAGCTGACGGAGTCGTTCGCCTTGCGAAAACGCGACTTGCGGATTATTATTCGATGGACGGATCTACCTGCTTGAGGTTAGAGATGGGAAAATTGACGCAACGTTTTGTGGTATGAAAAATAATTATTCAAATGCTCGCGGAGAAAGGATCGAACGAAGAACTAAAGAAAGACGATTGTAGATAAATGAAAATTGTTGTCAGAAAATTGTGAAAAAAATATGCACGTAAAGAGATTTTCAGGGGCTGCTGATCAGTTCTGTCTTGAATGTTCTGAGAGTCCAAATATAAACGGTAGAGAAAAAAAAAAAAAAGTAATTTGCGATTCTTAAACCTTGTCATGGTTTGACGAAAATCGGTTGTAATCGATTTCGGATTTTTTGTAAATTACACAATCAGATGAGAGCTGCTAAAAAATTATACCAAATATAATTTGTATTTTATAGATTTTTACCCTCAGTTTTGATATTGGAAATTTTCAACTGATCGTAAAAAATGGTAGAATAATATTTTCGAGTTTTACAAACGTTTGAATTTTAAATCGGCATTCAAACCGTCCGTCTTCTGCCAGCGAGTTTCACGTTATAAAAAGCTTTATTGTAACCTTGAAATGAGCCCTTCAAGTTTCTGAAAATAATTAAAAAAAAAACTTCCAGATGGCAAAACGAACGAAATATATTTAAAAAAAAGTATAAAATCGAAGATGGGGAGGAAAAAGATGTGGAAACAATATGCGAGTGAACTTTTTTTTATTTCTTTCATCAATCTCTCACAATAATATTTATTTATAAAAAATAAACTGAACGTCATAATTATGCTAAAATACTTTTCTCCGTTATGGTTTCATTGAAAACCGTAGTTTATTTTAATCATGTTCAATCTAATTTTTAATCACTCTGTATTATTGATAAATTAATTATCACCAGAGAATATAAACACGTCTGTTGTTAATGAAAATTATCGAAAGCGGCGGAGCCGTTGAACGTGAAGGAAACCGCGAGGCCCGTGGTTTTGTCACGACGAGGTCAAGATTGAACGTAAATATTAATTTACCCCTCGTGTTAATTAGCACTGTCCGCACTCCGCCTCATTAAATACTTTAGCTTGTGTATATAATATATACGTGTACGTGTGTGTGTGTGTGTGTGTGTGTGTGTGTGTGCGTGCGTGCATGTACAAAGCAACGACGACGAAACGTTGGAAATGATATTATGTATTATATACAAGGAACGTCGTCACGAAGGATGATTTATTAAACTCACGTAGGTCACATGTCGCCCTTTTTTTTCCCCCGTTTCTTACGTCTTATTACTTTCTTCTCGTTATTATTATTATTTTTATTATTATTATCATTCTTATATCCACCCACCTTCTCTACTCAATTATAATTACACGTCGTCTTTATGCTTTCGCTAAATTTGAAGGTAACATTTTATTTTTATTTTCTTTCCAAATGTTTCGATGTGATGGATTAGTTTGTTTTTTTTTCTCTCTCTCTCTCTCTCTCTCTCTCTCTCTCTCTCTCTCTCTCTCTCTTCCCCGAAGCGTCGTGAATTCGAATTTCGAAAATTTTTCTCGTATCGGTACGAATTTTTTCATCGAATAAATTAACAAGGTTTAAGATAACTTTTATTCAATTTTTATACATAGCATTGGGATTCTTTTATCTCCGTTTTTATCGTAGAACTTTGTCAAATTTTGAAGAAAAAAAAAAAAAAAAAAAAAAAAAAACGTATAAACCGCATTTAATTTGAATAAATTCTTCACTTCTTTAATACACTCTTTACTTGTCCTTCATTTTTACTTTTAATTACGTTCGTTGATTATTAATATACGAAAGCAGCGTTGATTTCGCTTTTTCAAGACAAAATAAAAATAGTTTTTTCCGTATTCCGGATCCTTTTATCTCGAATGAAATTTTTCATACGTCCGACGTTTTTAGCTCGTACACCTTACACGTATTCACAATATACATATATTTACGTATGTACGCGTATTTCAGGTAAACCAAGGTAATAATGCCAGCCCGCAAAGTTATCGGCGACATATGTGTTCCCATGAATATTCAAACGTACATATATATATATATATATATATATATATATATATATATAGGTATGTACATACGGCAAAGAGAAACCTGGGCTTCACCCCTACATTTCACGTCAATGCCGTGGTGGCAGGGGTTGGGGGGGGGGGGGACGTTGCCGCCGAATTTTGCCCCTCGATCGAACCGCGCCCGGCTTAGCATGCCAAACGAAGTCTTTGCACAGAGTGAGTCTCTGTAAGCTCAAGCCTCGAATGACTTTCGGTGACCAGCCGCATCGACCCGAATCTGCAAAGCTCTCTTTCATCTTCGCCTCTTTACGTGCCTGTTTATTACACGTTACGTACCTGCTGTGGATACGTGCGGGCGACATTTTTTGATTGACAATTTTTTTTCTGTTTTTCTTCCTTTTTTTTTTTTTTTTTTTTTTTTACTCTTCTTTCTCTCGTTCTTTTTCTTATCATGTATTTTTAGCAAGATAAATTCTGCCGAAACAACAAATTAATTGTACCTACTTCCAACGTTTATTGGTGCCTTGAATTGCGATAGCTTTGACCGTTTGCTTTCCATCGCGTAAGGATTTTGAGATATTTCCATCGAAATGTGGCATTTTTTTTTTTTTTTTTTTTACAAAAATTGCATTTTTTCACTCGTAGGTATTAACTAACAAAACGCTTTATGAAATAGGTACAGTGATAGAAATTGTTTTTTACCTGTTACAAGGTGGTAAAGTGATGTATTAATTTTTTCGAAAAATTTTATAACGAGTTTATTCAACAAAACGATTAGAAAAAAAAGTCCCCCTCGATCACCTGGGGAGGGGGGGGGGGGGGGGGGGGGGGGGAGAGGTAAAAACTTGGAAGGGTAAGTATTTCGAATGGCTAATAAATAAAAATTTCGTAACACGTGAAAACAAAATGACGAACTTAAGTTGAATTGTCATTCTGATCAGCTACGCTTTCAAAAATCGAGATTTCGAACAATTAATCTCTTGTTGTTTTATTTTCTCATGTTCGAAATTCCGATACATCGGTTATTCGAAATAACAACCCCTCCAAGTTCCGATTCCCCCCTCCCCCCCTCAATTTACCCAATTTGTTGAAAATTCGACAAATTTGGTAATCAAGGCCCGCTTATGTTACACGTGGCCGCTCGCACCCCGATGGAATTTGCGTATTCTTCGCATTAGCCACACGTGGCACGATACTGAGGCACCTATCTAGGTAGGTGCCTACATGACCGCGTCAAGTTGTGTCCTGTGTCCTGTGTCCTGTGTCCTGTGTCCTGCAGCGCATCACCCTCTCTGTATTCCTATCACGCCCCCGCACTTTTAGTTCAACGAGTAGCTACGTACAGTGTTCAGCCCTGCGGGATAGGCGAGTTCCATATGAGGGTGGGACCTCGATGAGGGAGGTAAAGGGATGGAGGGGGTTCACCCTCAACCCCCGAAGCGAAGTCCCGTTTCGGAAAACTCGTTTCAACACCAACGCCTTTGAATGGTAATGGCTAATTTGTAAAATTACACCAGACTTTACCCCCACTCCCGCCCACCAACCACCTTTGTACCCTATTTTGTATTATTTTATACAAAGGGATTTGGATTACGTTCTATGTACGACTATGTATACCTACGTACGTATGTACGAAAATTATATCCACAGCAACGGATAAGCCGAGTGTGTTATTTTGTTCAGTTGAGTTTTGCAAAGTATAAACTTTGCAGCGTTGAAACATGTTAAACAATACGCGAATACACCTGCCTTGGATTTGATCCATAATTTTTTGTTTATTTTTCTTAAATCTTGTTTAATCTAAAATTAATACGGGATCAAGTCATAAGTGTCAAATAAGGGTCGGTTCAATTGTAAATGTTCGGTTTCACCAATTCGACGATGCGTCACTCTAGTTAGTGAAGATAATTTTGGGTTCAAAAAAGTTAAAAATTCCGAATTAGGTGATGAAAGAAAATTGGAAAAAAAAAATCGGCCCACATTTTTCTCAACGGGGGTTGTTTTGTGTCATTCACTGGATTTTTGAGAATTTTTTCAGATTTAAAAAAATCGGTTTTCGCAATCGACTTTATATATTTGTAAAAAAAAAAAAAAAAAAAAAAAAAAAAACGGTTTGATGAAAAAATTTGAAAAAAATTCAGGATGCGTTTTTTACAGAGTAGAATATCAGGAAAAAATATGAAATGATTTTGAGATGGTTGGGGTTTAACACTGGTCGAGTTGGCGTGGAATATCCCGTATATAACATCTACGCACGGGTAAAATATAAGAGTAATTAAAATAATTTCGGTGAAAAGAAATTTACATTTTAATTCGGGGGATAGGGGTGAGTGTAGGTCACGTGACAAGATTTGCATTTGTTTTTATTCTCAATAAAAGGAGGCACAGAAAGAGGGGAGAAACGATTTTACAAAAACTCAGTGAATTCCGGCTCTGCTTTGCGCGTGATACATGAGGTAATCTTTTTCATTGTTTCTTTACAATATGAATTTGCAACGAAATTTTAAGCCTGCACTTTAGTATAAGGACTTGTCAGTGATATTTCTCATTTGGTGGTTTGTGACTACAGCAGATTTGCAAAAGGAGCTTATCTCTGATTTAGCAATGTTTGGCAAATCGGTAAATTGAAATACTGCCGTAATTTCGAGTTTCCAAATCCCCTTAAATTAACTCGAAATGCTAAGAAAAAAAGATTTAAAAATAAAAATTCTCACCAATATCAAGGGCCGCCTTAAATTAAATTGTACATTAAAGTCTGTCAAGTTATTCTGAATTTTCATCCCCTGTCTTTTCGTGGTCGAAGGTGGAAGATGTGAATAAAAACTATCGAGCAATAATTTCAGTAACAAAAATTCGACCACATCGATCTTTTGTTTATTTTATAATCTTCGTTCCCAAAGTTCTTTCATATTCAAAATCTCACCTCTATATAGATAAGGTTAAAGTAATTTTACGGTAACATTTTGCCTTTTTTCTTTAACTTTTGTGTATAAATAAATTATAGTTTTTCTGGTGAGGCCTTTAACTTTATTTGGCTTTTTGACTCAGTTGGCATTTTTTACCGAGTAGAATGTTAGAAAAAAATATGAAATGATTTTGAGATGATTATGGAATACCCTGTATAGAAGCTTTAGTGTTTTTTAATACCTGCAATATGCGCACAGAGAAGCTCGCAAATTTTTAATCGGAAAATCGAACACGTAAATTTACAATATCGAAAATGGAAGGGTGTGGCCGTGAAAGAGAGAAAGATGAATGGGGGTGGCGGGACAACGAGTGGAGAATCGAGGCGCCGCGACGCCCCGCGTCGTTTCGGAGTAAGGGGGCTAATCCTACGGAGTTAGCGTCAGTCAGCTTGAGTTACGAGCAACGGCGCAGCAGCGTTACACCCTATTTATCGTAAATTATGACAAATTACAGCGACTTCGTCTCCACGTTTGATAAAATAAATGCAATATCTATCGCTGTCTCTCCGCGCGAGCATCACGCAGGCGTAAAATGATCGGCTTAAAACTCACGAAAGTAACGCTAACGAAAAAAATATATACAAGAGTCGCAGAATTTAACACCCTTATCGTTGGAATTATTATTTCAAAAAATTATCGCTCTTCGGAATTGTAATTCGACAGTGATTTGCGTGTGAATAAACTTTGGCTTGCATTCAAATATAGTAAATTTTCTATTATTATACGATCTACGATTTTCACGTTGATTGATATCGCAATCGTAAATTTAATAGAGAGAGAAAGAATAAAATAAAAAAACAGTAAGATACTGTTCGTTAATTATGTAAAGATGATTTTAACCATTTTTAACCCCCCTACCCCCCATGTAAGAACACATAAGATATCTTGGACTCCCCCTCTCACTTCTTACGTAAGATTTTGCCTCTACTTTTCATTTGTAACCTTCAAAGTGTGCAAATATGAACACATTTACAATTTTAAAAACTTATTATGAAATAAAAATTTTCACAGTAACAATATATAAATGAAATTGTATATTAAAAATGAAAAAATAGATCTCATAGTTTGCCGAATGTCTGGATAGAAATTTTTGTTGTAGTTTTTCCAAACAGCCCTTAAATTTTCTCTGCAAATTTTTATTTCCTGAGACATTCCTCTACGGACATTTTGTCTCAATGAAAAATGTAAAATGATTTGTAAAATATAACTTAAGATTAACTTTTAACCCCCACCCTCCCCTGGATACAGGGAATAAGTTTCACCTGGTAAACTTTTTTTAATCACTTTTTGCTTTTCATTTCTTTGAAAACTTTTTCAAATTCCATTACCGAATCTAGGTGGAGAAATTTTCACCTATTTTGCATATGAAATGCAAAGGCGATTTGGAATACGGATTCGATCGAGAGAGTATATGTACCTACATCTGCATTATGCGATGTTTGCTTTGGGATTACGTCGTGTACCCGACGATTTTGCCTCATCTACGTGCATTTCGGCAGCTGTGCAGTGCGCCGTGAGAATTCATCTGTATAACTATGGTAGCTAAAATATATCGATCTATTCACCTTGCAGTTAACGATTATGCAAAATTATCGCATTTCTGTCTGTTGTTGTACCTAAATTAAGAGATGCCTTGAATTTATTTTATGCAGACACGCGTATGGAGTATTCCACGCCAAATGAATTAACATCATGGCCTGAACCTCGATCTTTTGGATTTGGTATGCGATTTTTTTTTTTTCAAACTCTAAAAATCACTCAGAATTTTTTTTTTCAGATTTTCTTCCAGTCAATTTTACCTACTTATAATTTTAAAAAACCAACGTCTCTTTGGACGTGATATATAAAAATCTAAAAAGAATTTGATTAGTTTTTTTTTCAACTATTTTCACATCGGACACAAGATTTTTGTGGATTTCTTCAGATACGTATTTTAATTGAATCCAAATACTTGTCCATTTGAAAAAAAAAAAAAAAAAAAAAACTGTGAAAGAAAATTTGAGTCCTTTCCTAGAGTTGAAAAAGAACAATACGAAAGCCCTGGACCAAATCCAAGAGGTCAAAGGACAGACCCTGGTCGACTTGTCGTGGAATGCCCTGTACGTATAATGCCGATTTGCACATCGCCGTGCACGCTTGTGTCGCCTTGTGTTTCGTTGCGTTGCGTTGTATTATATCCTATTTGTTCGAGCGAACGTGTCTCCCGCAGAATCGGCTCTATCGACCCCTCCGATTCCACCCCCTTTCAACCCTCCGTCCCCGGCGGCTATCCCTGGATTTTACGATTATTTGACCAACAGCGCTGCAGGCTATGCGTATTTTCTTATTTTCGACCTCGAAATCTACGTCAGGAATTTTGTCTTTCTACTCTACGATGTGATGACGTATAATATTCTTAAATAACGTAACGGTTTTACGTAATTATACTAAAATTATTTTATTGTTATTATTGTTATTATTATTATTCTACTCATCATGATTAATTCTTAATCCTCAAATATTGTTTATACAGTTTTGAATTTAACAGCAAGCGATTCGTCAATATTAGTATAACCGTATGGAAATTCACAGCGGTTAATTGATTCGAATCGCTGAAACCCTGTATATATATATATATATATATGTATATACATATATATACGGAGAGAAAACGAAAAGTAAAAAAAAATTATACACTGAGAATACCAAAATACGATGATTTGAAAATAAGCAGATATTTATCTCGATTTATGCTGTCGATTTTCATAGGTTGAAAATTATTCGTCGAGTAATGTCGAGAAGAAAAAAAGATAAGATAAAATAAAATAAAACGCTGAAAAAAAAAACGGTTCGTAAACTTAAGGATTTTCGGAGCAGATGATTCGATTTAGGGTAAAGAAAAGAATTTTCGATTATCAAATTGAACTACCGGATTTCGATTTGTGTGTTTCTTCTTTCCTTTTTTCTTACCACGTGTGGATTAAACTTGTCGTCAAAAAGTTAGTTCTACGGATAATTGAAAAATCTCCTCATATCTGCACGTACATTTTTTTTTTTTTTTTTTTATTTACAAACAATTTTTCGCGAGGCGATCCAAGCCAGAAACTCACATACCGTGTGTGAAAATAAGAGAATAGAAGAAAGAAAAAAATGTGTGTAACTTTATTTTGAATTTTTCTGAAACGGTATCCGTTCAAGAGTAAAAAAAACAAAAAAAAAAAAAAAAAAAACAACAACGAAGAGAAAAAAATTAAAAAAAAAACCTTAAACGCGTCTATACGTATAAGTTTATTTTCCCGATGTTTGAACCGGTGTTCCAATATGTTATAGATATATATGTTCGTATAATATACTTGAACAGTGGTTCAATGAAATTTCTATATAATCGAACGAACGAACCAAGCAGACTCGAGCTGAGCTACCGTCTATGCGGTTCGTTCGAGTGGAAATAGCCCTTCGCTGGTACACCGAACCGACAATTTGAAATCGTTGAAACTATCTGCTGGATTCAATTGAGCGATTCGATCCAGTCAGCTGTGGTCTAATTGTAAGACAGACAGATGTTGAAAATTTTCTAATTCTACCTTCGTTTCAAGAGTTAAGGTGGGGCAAAAGATACTCTTTTTGATCTACAGTTTTTCTTTTTCTTCTTCTTCTTTTTTTTTTTTTTTTTTCATTCTCGCAACTCTTCAGTTCACCTTCGACACTGTTTAAATATTCTTATAACAAGAGTCTCATTTAGTTAACTCAAATTCAATCGAATTTTGCAACAATTTATTTGTTTCAGCTGGTCTTGTTGCGGTTTTTTTTTTTTTTTTTTTTCTCTTTTTGTTTCATCGCAAGAAAAACATAATCTTTACGATTAGAAGGGGTTTTTTATTCCTGTTATATTGATTAATTATAATTATTCGCCTTTTTTGAAGTCCGGTTGAATATATTGTTGAAATAGATTTCGTTATAACTGTTGATGGATTGGTCGAAAACCGTGAAATTTACTTTACGAGGGTTGTTTCAATTTTCTCGCTGTTATGTTCGGCGGAATGAATACCAAACGAGGGGTTGAATCGTGTTGAAAAAAATTTTCACCAACGAAATATGGACATGTTACGTATTATTATATCCTGAATATAATTCAAGCGGTCGATTTTATCATGCAAAAGTAAACCACTACGCGTTTTCTAAAATAGTGAAGTGAAAATCAAGTTTTTAGAGAAACGGAGGAAAAATTTGCGAAAGTTATATTTCAAAATAAAAAACAAAAAAAAAAATGGGAGGGGGGGGGGGAAGAAAACCTACAGACGTAAGATTGCAAGTATATTTCTTAGTATCGAGACTGAGATGGAATTAATTTTCTCGAATCATCATCCCAAACAAAATGACAGTATTAATTAATCAGAATTAGAATTAAAGTGACAGTAATTGGGAAAGAAAAAAATCTGAATAAGCAATAATTTGATTGAAATTTGTGACAAGTCAAATCTGTTAAATACTAAACTGAGTAAAATCGGTTGAGAAAAAAACTTCTTTAAAAAATTCATGTAAACTGTAAACTTTTATTTTATTTTCTGGAATCTCTGTTAAATGAAATTTGACCATTGACCCTTGTAATATTTCCGTATAGTTTTATTGCGTGATGTATATAAACAGTTTTACCGAAAAATTTTGTTGTTTAAAATGAAAAATGCGTTAAAAAATTTCGTCAACATGCGATGTTTCCTTTGAACGTATAACGAGGAAAAGTGTTATATGGCTTTGGTTCAGTTTTCAAATATAAATTTGCGGGCCGATATCGTACGAGTTGCGATTCATCCGCTGCGGGAGAATATTAAAGTTTTCTCATAAACCGAGCTGATGAGGAAGAAACGAGTAACGGAAATGCGCTGCATCTCTACATTATTTCCCCGCACTTTATTATTATATGCATACATATATTTATATATCGGTATATACCGTGCTCTCTATACACGTGTATGTATGGGGCGTTCCGCGTCAAATTAGTACCTGACAGCCCGTATCGGGGAGGGTGGGGCAAAGTGGGCAGCTTAAAATTTTTTATATCTCAAAAAATTTGGGGGCAAAGTGGGCCTCCTGAAATTTTTTATACAACAATTAAATACGAATTATTCGGAAATCATTTACTCGAATCATTTCAAGTTGTGCTTTACTCCCGACTTGTTCGAAAGAACTAAAAATTTAAAAAAAATAGTAAATATTGAGATCCCACGATTATCCGGTGCTCAGAAATCACAATTCAAACCATAAGATTAATTATTAGTACGAATTTCATCAGAATTCAAATAATGGCATTTTTCGAATTGATTTTGTGATTATTTATAAATTTCACCACTGGCTAAAGAGAAACTGAAAAAAAAAATTCCGAGCTCTTTTCCAGTTCGCAAGAACACCATACTAAAAAATGATCAAAATCGAAGTGGTTAAAGTACATGAGCTGATAATTTCTCGTAGAATCCCCCATATATGTAGATAGAGTACAGTATTCACGACGCTATGCTGCACCCGAGGCTGAGAATAAAGTAGACGAAACGAGTACGGTGGTTCGATAAATATGAAATATCCTTTTTTTTTTCCTTTCCTCTTCACCTCCTTTTTATCTGAGACGCAAACTGGTACGAAACCACGATGAAAATTTTAATGGCAACCACAACTTCCTGCGCTCTATATTTTTTAAATTAACGTTTTTATTCCGCCCGTGTAGAATAGGGGATGGGCGGACAAAACGGGGTGCCCTTGAAATATTGTAAAAAAAATTTTGTTTCTCAGGATGTTTTTCAAATAGTTAAAAATGACTTCTATTTTTTTTTCAGCCCCCTGACATCTGAAAATCATTTTTATTTCCTTTGGTTACAATATTGAGAAAAAAAAAAAAAAAAAAAAAAAACGATTCAGCTATTTGAGTCCACGAAAAGTAAATATTTCCTTAAGTACCCCCCTCCCCCCTCCCCGCCCCCTATATATAACGTTTCGAATGAATCGAGTCGTCAAACGTAGAGTAATTTTTTTGATCTTCTTAAGGATATTCAGGATCGTTTTGAAATGAAACCTCGATGCAGTTGTAAGCTTTCGATGATAATTTCGATACTTTCGATGTTCTTCGACTCTCATCGTTAGAAACAATTTGAAAAATAATGATTAATTTACAAATGATCGAATTACCGACGGTTTGCGGGTTGATCAAAACGAGGTATCGCGGTTTCGGGTCAGAGTTCAAAAGCGGGCGAACAGCGGGGTGAAACCTGTTACGATAAATAGATGAGAAGGGTGACAAGCGATGACGTCGCTAATGTACTCCAGCCGTACATCAGGCCGCTGTACTTCGACCACAAAACCTCGAAGCTCGCGGTTGAGAGGCCGACGCGTTGCGTCGCGACGCCGACTAAGTGCACCTTCGGGGCTGAAGCCCTGGAATTCATAATTTATTATTCATCCTGCTGGTGGGAATTTCGGTGAAAGAATTTTTTAACCAAGGGTCAAAAATCACGAGGTAGACGAGGGATGAGTATATCAAAAACGTTGCGAAGTAAAAAGAAATAAGTTTTGAGAATCGTCTGGTTGTTTTTTTTTTTTTTTTTTTTTTTCATTTTTTTTCAGATCGGTCAAAAATGGAAAAGACATTTTAAAGATCTTCCAATACGTTCGCTGGTCTAAGATATTTCCGTAGAACAAAAAACTACGAAAAATTAGTCGAAAGTGGTTTAGAGATGCTGGATTATAATAAGCTGAAAGAATTTCAATCCAATTAACGTTGATTTTTATCACGGAACGCGTGACTTAGAAAATAAAACACGTCAGTACAACTCTTTAAGTACATGTTTTTGCATTTCCATGAATTAGAGAAAAAAAATTGAACCTTTTTTTACCGTCATTTTTGCTTACAATTAGTTGGAAAAAGAGAAATAATGGTGAAACTACAATTTGAACAATTTTTATCTTATTCTTTCTCTCTCTCTCTCTATCTCTCTCTCTCTCTCTCGCTGTCACTTTTTTTAGTTTTTGCCCTCCATTATTTTACCCGATGATGATTTAACGTTCTGGCAATATCGTCGAGGTATAAGAGCGGGCGAAGAGTGAGGGGGCGGATAAGATCAGCGCTCTTTATAAGACGAGATTAGGTTCCTTAATGGAAAGCTCGCGATAATCGGTCTGTAGGTATATACAGCGATCGCATCGGGAGATAATTTGATTGGGGAGTTCGTATAAAGGTGTGAGTTATAGGTACACCGTACCATACGATATTCATCGCATATAATCCGCCGCGATTAATTTACACCTGCAGCGTTTATTTTTACCATTTAGAGAAATTTTTATTATAATACATTTATTTATATTTATATGTATGATTAGTAAAATATGTAAACTTGTCGCCTGATTTTATATATATTAAATTTCATATTTTCCCAGCGTTATAAAAGATTTTCAAATGTGGAAATTAATAAATTTTCGATAAAATTAGCGTTCACATGATTTTTTTCATTGATGTTCAGAGCTAGCCAAAAATAATTATAATTTGTCAAATCAAATTGCAAATGTTGTTATATGCATCGATTCAAATTTATTCGATATGAATATATATATATATATATATATATATATATATATATATATATTAGACCAATATCTTAGAAAAATTTATATTCTTGAGTCATTGTCGAACTAAAGAAAAAAGGATTAAAAAGAAAGAAGAAAAAAAAAAGGAAAAAGAAAAAGAAACGACAAGGAAAACTAAGTTTTTTTCAAAAAGTCATTACAAGTGAAAATGAAGTGAAAAATAAAAATCGGCGAACCTCATAAGGTAAGAAAATGGTTTCGAATATTAATACATGGCTGGAACGAGATGGGAAATAAAAGTTTTACCTTCCATAATACCTGAGGGTATAAGAAAAGCGACGGTAAGGAAAGGAGGAAGGGATTCTATTTGAACTCTAATATTTTTTTTTTTTCTCTTTGATTTTATCCTCTTTCTCACTCTCTTTATGCCTTTTTTTCGCCAGCAGCCCGCTCAGATTTGGCAAAATAATATAATTAATTATAAAAGTTTCATACCTTTTTGTCGGAGCCAAAGTTACACGGAGTAAAAAACTAAAGAGGAAGGGGACGAGAAAGAGAGAGAAAGAGAGAGACGAAAGGTAGGCTGTTAGCGGCGATTCGAGCCAATTTCAATAAAAACAAATCGATAAACCGAAGCTAGACGAAGATAGAAGCACCAAAAGTCCATTTAAAGCTCGATTTCACTTTCTAATCTCTTCCGCAGAAGAGGAATAGAATGGAGTATATACAGAAGAGGTTGCGCCATAGGCTGGAAATCATTGCTGTCACGTCTGAACAATTTTCACTAAATTCTGATCTCTGTAAGCTGTTCGGTAAAATTGGAAAACCAAAAAGCTACCGCAATTTTCCGTTCTATAATTATTTCTCAAGTAACACAGCCTTTCGCTAATTAGTAAAAAGAATCCTTCTTTTTTTCTGCTTGTCTGTAAAATCGATTCTTGCAATATGCAAGAACACATACTAATGTTAAATTGAAAGAAAAAATTGACGAAAAATGTTACTTTCTCGAAACGAGAAAATTCTGCTAAAACTTTCAAATGTTTGAGAAAAAGTTCATTCTCATTAAAGTCTCTAAATTTTCCACTTCAAAAACCATAGGATCTTCGGTACTTTTTGGTTGATTTGTTTTTCGCCACAAATTTCTAAAATTTTCATTGGAAGCGTCGGATTTTTTTTTTTTTTTTTTTTTTTTCATTTTTCTTTTTGAGGGAGGGAAGGGAGGGAATTAACTTAGTGTTAAAAGTGGTAAAAAATTTTTGTTCATTCAAGCAGAAAAATTCGAACGCTTTTAGGCAGATTAAGATAGGAGCTTGGAATTTTTGACAATTTTTTTTATATAGATTTTGAGGAATTTCAACTCGTGGCCGTTAAAAAATTCGATAATAACCATTTTAAGCCAACCACCATAAAACGCAGAAGATATTTGTACAATTTTTTATACGATTGTGATCACGTGGAAAAGCACTAGTTCTTTTTTTTTTTTTAGATTTTTTTGACTCGCTTCGAATTTTTTACAATTTTTCAAAACCATCTTATCGATCGACGCAATTTAAAAAAAAAAAAAAAATTTAGCATAGAGTCAAAGTGAGGACATTTTTTCTCCTTAGTGTTGTCGAGCTTTTTCCGAAGAAATAAACTTGAAAAAAATTAGAAGCGGTAGTCGTTTTACTGTGTATGGTTGCTGAAATATTTTCATACTTCACACCAGATTGTTGAGAATATTTTCAAATTCTTCGTAGGACGTTTTCTTCCTCTTCATTTTGCTCATAAAAGAATTGCGAATCGCAAAGTGGTTCCGGAAAATTTAAAAAAATTTTTAAAAACCCGCTATAATACATGAAAATATTTCATCAATGATAAAACGACTCGCGCTTCTAATTTTTTCAACATTTTTTTTACCAGAAAAAGTTTGAAAACCGTGAGAAGAAAAAATCTCCCCACTCCAGATCTAAGCTTGAAAATTTTTATATCTGACACATGATTTTTCAGATTTTTAATTTGCGTCGATCAATAAGATGGTTTTGAAAAATTGTAAAAAAAATTCAAGGCTTGTCTAAAAAATCTAAATAAAAGAAACGAGTACCTTTCAAAGTGAAAAAAATCATATAAAGGTAGGTCGAAGTGAACTGGACTGCCCCACGTGGATATATGTTTTTATCTTTTATTTTGACCCCTGAATGAGGGGAAAAAAAATTTAATCAAAATTGACGATCCGTATATGAAACAAAGAAACATCGCATAAGTCGTGCGAAATTGAGCTCAGCGGCAAAAGATCCGAAACAGCAGAGCCTGTGGCACTCCGGTCGAAGGACCAATTAGTATCGAAGCCGCTCTCGGGGTGAACTCGTAGAAACGTTACCCGCGATCTCAATTTACCGTCAACTTCTTCGGCTTCCTACACGATCTCGAGGCGGATTGGAGGGATGGAAGATGAGGGCGGTGAGGGGGTGGGGGATGAAATTCGGGATGGTTAATTGTCCAGAAAGTCCCCCGCCGTAGTTTACCGTGAGAGAAATTTCCCCGCAGTGATCCACCCCTGGAAATACACCCTCTTCGTACCCCGCAGCTCGTGTATGGTGGCTCTTTCATTCATAAATATTTAACGCGACACTCGGTTCCCTGAGCTTCTGCTGTCCGCCTAAAAGGTTCCCGTCAACGATCCGGGAACTGCGTTTGCCACATGCGACGGAGAGTTTGTACCTGCCACGCACCTGCGTTTAGGGAATTTTATCCTATGGTAATAGGACCAAGTGACCCGGGTTTAATGAAGAAAACAAAAATAACCCGCGACAAAATAAAAGCCATTCAAAATTTTTTTCATGGATTATTTTTGTGTCTTGAGTTACTTACGATAGATTAATTTTTTTATGGGTTATTTTCATATGCGAGATTAAGATCTGTCACCATTTTATTACTCCCTTGAAGGAAGGACCAAACCAGATTGTGTGAATAATTTATTCCGAATTTTATACTAATTTTTGTTCTTTGTACGCGTTAAGAATAAATAGTTCTCTATTTTTTTATTTTTTTTTTCCAAATTTTGATTCTTCCTTGCATTTGAAAACTTGGGTTTTTACTCTTCTGAAGATTTTTTTTCAAAATAAAGGTGCGCTGTTACAATTTTCAATTTTTTTAAACACAATTGATCGAACAACGCAGAACTGGCAGTTAAATTAAATTTCACAATCTGGTGAATTTATCTGTTTGATTTGACTTGTTTATCGTAGAAGTTTGTTCCGATAAAAATCATTCACCATCAAACTCGATCGTCAATATCTGAGAGCAGATTTGGAATTTTCAATCGATCGAAAATTTCAACAAAGTTCGTTTCTTGCATTTTTCGTTTTCTCGTTTATTCGTCCTTTCTCTTAGGAATATTCTACAGCTGATGAATAAAAAATTTCATGGCTCTGCGGCTGGTTGTCGCCGATACCGATCTTTCAGGCGTGCAAGTTTGAACCACGAGGTCGTAGATTAGAAATTAC
This sequence comes from Diprion similis, assembly GCF_021155765.1. NCBI lineage: Eukaryota > Metazoa > Arthropoda > Insecta > Hymenoptera > Diprionidae > Diprion > Diprion similis. The sequence goes on along the minus strand of NC_060109.1, from coordinate 308,958 downwards.
ATCGACCTCGTGACCCGAACATCCGATCCTGGTCGTGGCAACTCATCTGAAAGATCCTAACTGCCTAACTATGTTCCGTATCAAGTCAACTGAACATTGAATTTCGGAAATTGTGGATCACTTCTTAGTCCCAAAGAATGTGCTGATTTTTTCAAGTTGAAAATTGTTCCTTAAACCCCGCAACGTAGCGAAGTTAAGAGAGCAGAAATCAAATTAAACCCTCTTAGTCACACTACCTGAGAATAGATAGTCGCACTAGGTCGATTCTATCAACAAACTGTCCGGCCGATGTAGATAAAAAAAAATGGCGAAACATGCTTTCGACATTACAGATTGTATAGAAAAAGTCGATTTATAAGAAATCAAATGACAACAAAATGTAGAAAAAAAGGAATCTTAAAGAAGTTAATGCGCAAAACGAACACTTTTCCAGTCTGAAGATCATAACTTTGACAATTTTTTTTTTTTTTTGTATTTTCAACTAAAAGTACCTACTCAAAATACGGGTATTTTTTACTCATTTTGGGGTCCGCGAAAATTTTTCCTAAACAGGGGCCAAATGGTACCTTATTGTATCTCAATATTCAGGAAAATTTTTAGCCCCAGTATACAAATGGCTTTAGAGATACGAGGAACAAAATCGTCGGATTTGAATATATTCGATAGAAGAGCCCAACAGATAAAGGAAAAAAATTCAGATTTGGAAGAACGGCGATGACATTTCCATCCATTTTACGAAGCTGCATCCGAATGTGTCGCCAAAAATACCGTCAAAATTGGATTTTATTTTAGGGGATGGTTTTTACGTTAATGAATTACTTTAGGGGTGCAAATATTCTTGACACCAGAATCGAATTAAGCATCAAAAAATCTATTGGAATATTATCGTCGAACTTCTGGATGTAATTTTTTTTATTATTTATTTGTTGTTTTTTTTTTTTTTTTTGCCTAAATTTGAAAACTGCATCCCCAATATTTTCGGAAGCATTTCTATACTCAGGCTAAAACTTTTTTGTGAGGATTAGGATATCCTAAGATACGATTTGACCCTTGTTTCGAAAAAATCAGCGCAGTCCAAAAAACGGGCAATTTTTGGAGAGGCTCTTTGGAGTTGATACTCTTTAGATGTGATACTTTGGGGATGAAAAAAATAATAGCATGGTATTTAGGCCGTAAGTTGATCGAATGATCGATTTTAATCGACCAGATTTTTACACCGACGTTTCACGATCGTTGACCAATAATGAATACAGTGATTCAAATATTGAGTTTTGTTTGTTTGTTTTTTTCCAGAAACCCAAACGCGAACGAGCATCATGGCCGTGGTGAAAAGTCAATGAAGGAGAAGAGCAAATATCGAGGGCTTGTTTGGGAGCAGTACGATCCTGTGCATCAAAAGTATCTAGAAATTGGTGAGTAGATAATTTATTTACAGTTCTGTCTTTCAACCCGTTAATTACAATATGCATATATATGAGCGATCAGGCACCTCACACTCAACCCTACTTCATACATACATTTTCCCTTACATGCGATTCACATGAAATTTTACATACCTACACGGTAACGAAAAAATTCTTCAAAAAAACCGAGTTTCTTTTGAAGTGGAATAAATGTAAAAAAAAAAAAAGCTATGCAAGGATCTGATGACGCGAGGCAAATCACTCCTCGATTTCACTTGGAATGCCCCATTTATGTACACGTGCGTAGCTATAATACCTGGTGTGTACACCTAACACCTGTCTCGTTATTCCGTACATGTAGGTCGAAGGGCTGACGGGTTGAATTTTGAAGGGTCGTGGGGGAGGGTGCGCGGGGGGGGGGGCAAGCACGGGACAAACTGAACCCAATTTCACGCGGCATAACGCGCCCTACGGAGTATCTATTCGGTCGGAGTAATTTATCGCATCTCATTTTCGCTCCTCGCCACGTCTCGACGCTATAATTATTTGCCAATTTTTTATTTGCCCGAATTTTATCAAAGAATGATAAACTCGAAGTTGGAACGCCGTTATCGCGTTTTTTTTTTTTTTTCCCAATCATCCGTCAACCGGGGCGTCCAATTATCCCGAATTTAATTGGCTATAATCGGTATTTGTAATGAAAGTTGTAATTGCTTTCAATCGGCTGATTTTTTTTTTTTTTTTCTTTCATTTTTTACCTTATCCTTGGATCTTTTTATCCTTGCAGATTACTTGAAAGAAATTTGAGTGAAGCGCGTTGATGCTTCTTCATATCCTCCCTCGATCGTTTCTATTCGTTATTTGGGTACTTCCGATTTTCGAAAACTCCCATCTGCTGACGGGTAAAAACTAATTTGGCCGGGAAGGAAACACTCGTTTTCTTCCCTCTCCTCGTTTTTGATCCTTCGTCCCTTTTCTCATCAACCAGCGATTTTTTCCTGCAGATTTTCGTGACCGCGAGACCGATTTTAATTCTGTCTTTTTTTTTCGTTCTCTACTTCAGACTCATATTTCTCGTCATTTTTTCGGTGAGAAATTCAATTCAGACCTCATACGATGTATTCAATCGGACTGTGAAGTAATTTAAGTCTATCGACATTTTCAAAATCTTTATATTATCGTCGAAATAAAATCTCTCTATACGATGGTAAATGATGAAGATAAGATAAGACGAACAGATTCCTCCTCTTGAAATGTGAATTTATAGTTGAGTGATGATTTTCAGTAAACTGGAATATTCACATTATATAGGATTTGAGAAATTGTTACAACAATGAAATTATTCACGCCGAGTATTTCTCGGACATTTAATTCGTTACTGATATTATGTTATATTCATCATCCTGATGCCGATGTATTAACAAATGCTCGCATTTCTAGTTTTTCTCGTTAGTCTAGCAGGAACAGCCGCAGCGCAGGATACAAACATTTTTGCAGAAACGAAAATTTGTCAGGATTTAAAAATAGATGATTTTTCTACCTACGAAACGGTTGTTTTAAAAAACAAAAAATGGATCTACACAGGGGGGTGGGGGAGGGTGGTGGTATTTAAGTGGGCCCCTTAAGAAAATGATGTCTAAAATCAAAAAATAAAATGTTTAGTTTTCATATGAACGTTAAATCGCGTTAAATTATTATCTAGCTTTCCCGAGAAAAAGTAATTATCATAAATTCAAGTTCAGAAAATTATTTGACTTTGACGAGTTGAGAGTAAAGCACAACTTAAAACGCTTCGCGTTATCGAGCTGTGCAATTACTCGAGTTAATGATTTTCGAATAATTCATATTTAATAAAAAGTCGTGGTGATTAATTTTGTCCCTTGTTATTAAAAAAATTTCAGGGGGTCCACTTTGCCCCCAAACTTTTTGAGATATGAAATATTTTAAGGTACCCACTTTGGCCCCTCACCCTATCCCCCCACCTCCCCTACAACGATTCGAGTAATAAAAAAAAAATGTACGATCTTAGTTTTCGGACGGATATTTTCGTTCACGTCTCCTTACGAATGACTGCATAAACCGCATGTGTGTTAGTTGCGACTACGAAAGGATGGAGGCGAGTGCGCGTTTTCCCTCATTTCTCACGTTGGATGAAAAATCGCAAAAACTGATAGCCCCCATCCAGCCACCTCTGTCACACTCAAGAGCCAAGAAAAATGTACCAGAAAAATTCACCCCGTGTATACAAGCCACCCCATGATGATTAATCTGAAATGGTGTTTTTTTTTTTTACCTCTTCCTCTTCCTCTTTCTTTCTCTCGCACTTTTCTAGCTTTTTACTGAGGTTTTTTTTCTCTTCCCTTCTCGTTCTTTTTATCCCCCCACCCCCTAACTCTTACAAACGCTTTCCCGTTCTTTCCCAACCATTTGCATTTGTCATCGCTATTATAATATTATCTTCCTCGTATTTTCTTTCATTTCATTTTTAGCCTAGCAGCTATCGTTGCCGGAATTTATGGTATCGCTTTTTCTACCACAATTTTTGAAACGAAATGTTAGAATTTTGACGATGCGATAAATCGATTCGAAGACCAATTTCTAGCATTGAGATTTTATAACGACTTCTACAGGAGTTCCAGATCCTGATGTAAATAAATATCAATCAAATATTCATTTTTCAATTTTCTCCTTTCGATTCGAGTCATGATTTTTTATATTCTTCCACCTTGAAAAAAAAAACACTCTGGAATTTTTCGGATTTCAAAAAATTAGCAAATCGATAGTCCCAATTGAAAAAGTCGAAAAAAATTCTAAAAAATCCTGGCTTATTTACTAAAATTTTTAAGCTTTGATCCAGAGTGAGGAGACGTTCGCTTTTAGTTTTTTTAGATTTTTTTTCGAGAGCAACGTTGAATAATATGAGAAGCAAACATATATACATATGCACAATATTTTTATACATGGAAAAGAAAATTTGGATCTTTACTAAGTGCGTGAGTTTTCAGATCATATATGATCGTGAAAAATTCTAGCTCAACTGTTTCTTTTCTCTCGTTCATTTCGTCCCATTTTTAGGGCCATTAAGAATAATTTTATGCAAAAGTTTGCATGATCGTTAGGCGAAATTAAGCACGGTATGAAGATACAACTAAATCTTAAAGTTTCGTTCTACCGAGACTTCAGACCTGCGTTTATTAAGAACATAAATAAATCAGTGTTCGTTAAGTAAAACCCATTAAGGAAAACTACCGGGCAAAGTTTATGCTGGCCAGCGTTCGATGCACTCGAAAGTCACACGATTTTTCATGAGGCATAAATCACGTGGTTGACGAAGGTAAAAAATAAAAAAATCTCATCAATTTTGATACTGGGCGCTTTTTGGCGGATCAATCTTTGGAGGAGGAAACGAAAAATATTAATCGTCAAAAAAAAATTTAGCGATCGTCTTATTCAATACGTATATATGAGATATTCCACGCCAAAACTCGACCAGTATTAAACTCCGACCATCTCAAAATTATTCAACTTTAATTTAAGGGGCTTAACACTGTTCGAGTTGGCGTGGAATACCCCATGTACGTAAGGATGTTTGTAAAACCATTGGTGCAGCGTTCGGTTGAAAATTATAATGCAACGTGCAAGACGGAATCCCGAGTAATATATATTTCTGCAAATAAATTTCAAGCCGAGTAGCTGGTCGGCTAGGTAGTGAGGAGGTAGGTGGCCCATAAAGGTATCATGCACGAGTGAATTTAAGCGGAAAATTTATAGCGCGAGCATGCCTTTGACTGAAGCAGCAAACTCGCGTTGAAAATCGAAGGAGCTTCTGAATATTCCCATAGCAGATGCCCGCCAAATCTTATATACACAATCGTATTTATAGACACGATCGAATCTGCTCGGTAATTCAAAGATCGCGAATTCAAGAGAGAGAGAGAGAGAGAGACAGAGAGAGCGAGAAAAAATGCTTATTTATTCCTGATTAAAAAAAAAAAAAAAAAAAAAAGAAAAAAAAAATCTAATCACAAACTATTACAAGAAAGAACTAATAATAACCTAAGACTAAATTAATTGTTTGGGAACCTATAACATTTATTTTTTTTTACCTTATTGTAACAAAACGAATAAAATCTATATATGTACGGATTTACGCTATTAAACTCACTTTCACATACAACGAATGAATGAATGATCATCTACAAGTATAATTCGGCAAGGGAGAAAAGAATTTGTCAGTCGATACTTCTACATACATCGGTGACGTCACCGAGCGACCCCTTCTTATAAAAGCGCCACCGCCGAGCGAGACGCACTTCTCGTTTGACCAGCGCCGAGTCTACTTCAACTTCGCAGATCAGACGAGTCAATATTTGTTCAATAAGTTCGTTAAGTTGGCACAACCATTTAAAAGGATCGAAATGATATCTTTTGGACAATTAGCCGTGAAAGAAATTATTTTGTCGTGTTTCAAATTTTTGAAAAAATCGATGGTTCTGCAAACTTCACTAAAAGAAAAATTTCAAATTTTATCAGCCAGAAGTGGGCTAAGTAGCAGCAAATTTGAGTGCCTTTGAAATTTTTTTACGATCATCCCTTCATGTAGAATTAGCACGTGGTTGTGTTATTTTTTTTTGTGAAGTTTGCAGAGCCATCGATTTTAAAAAAAAATTTGAAACACGGCAAAATAATTTCTTTCACGGCTGATTAGCGGCTAATTAATGGCAAATTATCCAAAAAATATCATTTCGATCCTTGTAAATGGTTGTGCCAACTTAACGAACGTAATAACAGGTTTACAATGAGATCCTTCCCTTATTCACAACTTTCATGAGAGCATTTAATTCATGCATTGTACTTGATTGCACCTAGTTCGTGAATCAACAATAAAATAATACTGTTTTCTTTACCTTTTGGATATCTCTGAAGTTCTGAAACCTCGATTATTTTAACGATTTCAATTCACCTTTTCTAATTCTACTTTAATTCTTATAATTGTTTTTCAAATGTAGTTCCTTTTCAAAAAGGCCAGGTCTTGTCCTGAGACGATTCATCCGAGCCCACTCTCAATTTAAAAATTAATTCTAACAATTTTTATTTTATTTATTTAATTAACAAAGAGAGAATAGATGAGTAAAAATCCAGCCGCTGACTCAAGAAAATTTTGATCATCTTTTGCGACTGAGTTTTGCAATTTTTCCATTCTCTCTGTGTATTCCACTTTTCTATATCAGGGAGAAATCGATTTTCGGCAAACTTTTTTTTAACGCCTTCTAAATTCGGTCCTAGAATTTAAAAATTACAAATCTTTCAGCCTACTCTTTTCATCGTTTATTTTTTTCTATTCTTTCAAATTCCTTTCCCTTCTCTCTCTCTCTCTCTCTCTCTCTCTCTCTTTCTCTTGCAAATTGATCACGAATCAAATACCAAAAGCTCTCTGAATTGCGTTGCTGTAAGTTGAAAGCTTCCTCCAAGGATTCAAGGAGTGTGCAGGATATTCAGCTAATTCTAACAAGGAATTCAGAGCGCGTTGTGCTTGCAGCTAGTCTTGCAGTTCTAGTCGCTATGCACTTGAGAATTTTGGCGATTAAAGTGGGCGAAATAATTGCCCGCAAGCTTATTTTCCACCCTTCAGCAGCACCGGCGAAATTGTCAGGAAATATTTCCACTTTTCCTTATGACTGGGATTTTCTTCACCTTATTTCTTTTTACCAACTTTTTTTCAATCGTTTCCCATTCTCCCAGAAGTTTCGCCGAACAATTCGAACGACTCGCAACTCAGAGAACATCGTACGCGGAATTCGGAGCGATAAGCAGACCGTCGAATCTTTTTTTTTTTTTGTTTTTTTTTTTTTTTCTTTCATTTATTCACAGCTTGCCTTTAGTTTTTTTACGTTTTAAATTCTTTTTCTCTTTGTCAAGTGTAACTTTGCCCTCCGGGCAAGCACCGAGCGTACAGGAAACTTTTTCAAACACTGCGAGTATCACGCTCTGCGATATTGTTTTAAAAACAACGGAAAATTATAAGGGATCCGAAATAGAAGAAGTAAACGGCAAAAAGAAAAAAAAAAAAAGAAGAAGAAATAAACAATAGAGAGCCTGAAATTCTCGCACAATCTGCGATTTAAATGTACTTACTGAAATGTATGTACTTACAGAAATATTTTAGAATATTAAATATTCGATTTATGGAAAATATTCGAAAATGAAATATTTGCTTTAAGATGTTAAAATTTTCGAAAAATCGATTTCTTTTTCATTTTATTATCGTAATGTACGTATATTTTGGTAAACACGGAGAAAATTTCTTGTCAATCCGGCAAATATTGACATCTGGATGTAAGTTGGAAAAAAAAAAAAAAAATCTACCAAATGTAAAGTGCTTCTGAAACTTTAAGCGCGTTTTTTTCAAAACTGTGTTTCTAAAGTCGGTGAGCAAGATTTCTCGGATACGCCTCAAATTTTAACACAAGCTTTTTAAGTGTATTTTTTAGTAATTAATCGAAGGTTTTCACTCACCGATAAACATTTTCCTTCTTATGAACAATTCGGGGTCGAAATTTTTGTAAAATTTCGATTATTTAAATATGATAAAGAAATTAAAACAGGATGCAGTTCGTAGATTTAAATATTTTTATTTTTATCTTCTTTATATCATTCACAGAAAACAATCATGTTGATATTTTTTAAAAAAACAAAACGCTCAGACGAACGTGAAACGATGCGTAAAGTAATAGACGAGTATAAAATAAGAGATTAATAAAAATTCCTAGAATTTATTATACATCATGAGAATTTCGGATATAATAATTTCTCACATTCGCCGCCGAGATATTTCATTATACACACATTATACGTATAGATTATACAGTTTATTATATACTTATCCAGGATAGCGAGCGTCGCTGTCTTGATAATCCCGTTTCTCAGGAGCAAATATTTCACCCGGTCGTCCTTGGTATGCGACCCAAAAGTCCTTTGCCGTTTAGTATAATTACAGGAATAAATCGGTTCTAGACATCCAAAACCGAAACATCGAATCTGAAAATAATTGAACTCAATTTCAAAGCATCAAAGCGTCAAAATATAATACAAAGAGTTTGAAATATAAATTGCAATTTTCAAACATTTGCGTTATTGTTATGTATATTTATTTATTAATTTAATTTTTTTCAAATTTTAATCCCGTAAAAAAATCAGTAAATAAAACGTAAGTACTAGAGTGGTTAAACTAATTTCATTTCCTCCCTGTTTGTTCAATTCATTGAAACGACACGTGCTATATATGGGGCATTCCACGTCAATTCGACCTGGGTTTTACCCTTGACCCCTCAGATTTGAAGCACGATTTTTGCTATGATGATTTTCACTTTGAGAGGTATTCTGATGATTTTTTGGACTCAATTTTAATTTTCTCCAATTTTTAGAAACGATTTTATCGACCAATCAAGATTAAAAACTTTAAAAAATTCTGAAAAATCCTGTATCAAGTATCAAAATCTTCTCTTTTCAAGCTTTTACCGGAAAAAATGTTCAAAAAATTAGAAGCGGAAGTCATTTCACTACGAATGGTTGTTGAAACATTTTTACATGTCACATTGGATTTTTGAAATTTTTTTTTCAAACTCTTCGCAAGACATTTTTTTCCTCTTCATTTTGCTGATAAAAAAAAAAATTGTAAATCGTAAAATGTTTCCGAAAAATGTGAAAAAATTTTCAAAAAATCCGCTCTGACATCTAAAAATATTTCAGCAAAGTAAAATAACTTTCGCTTGTAATTTTTTTTAACGTTTCTTTCAATTTTCAATTTTGATCAGTCGATAAAATCGTTTCCAAAAATCTTTAAAAATTGAAATTGAGTTTTTAAAAAAAATCGAATATCTGTCAAAGTGAGAACAATAATAGAAAAAATCGCGTGCCAAATCTGAGAGGTCAAGGGTAACACCCAGATCAAATTGACGTGGAATGCCCCGTACACATGAGACGGAGTTTGAATATTATCGATAAAAACTTATACACCCTGTATATTAAGTACTTGTGTCATCTCTTTGGAGCCTGGTACGATATAATGTATCGCGACAAAACTCCGGGGGTTAATAGACGCTTCTTGGGGGTGTGGAGGGGCGCGGGGGTAAGGGGGTTACCAGTTTGGCCACCACCCAGATACAGTTCATCCCCCGTGATGTATGCTGACGTTTGACGCAACGGACCGCTGTCATATTTCATAAGGGTTGACGGGGGTGTAACTCTGCCCCGACGAATAACGCCGACGATACAACGATCGCTACACGCCCATTGCTTCTGTGTCTGCCTCTGTAGGATGGAGAACCGGTTATACACCAGCCATAGATTAAACTGTGAGATCACTAATTTACCCAGCTGAAATATAATATGCAACGCGTGTGGGGGTGGTGGTGGGGGTGGGGGTGGGGGTGGGGGTGGGACTGCCTATCTGTTACACTCCGTTCATCCACCATCCCCTATACAACGCCTCAAAATCTGTCTTACAATTAATCCAACTCAAGGATTGCTCTTGGGTATAATAATGCTGGACCAGAATCAGCGCGAACTGAACTTGAAATAGCCGTGATGAAATTGTTTATTATTCGAGATTCTATGGGTGAGAAATTTGTTGTTGTTTTTTTTTTTATTTACTTTTCGCCACCTTTGGTCGTGTAAGAAAAGCGTTGGTTTCGGCAGAAAATCACTTTTTTTTTTTTCTCTCAACGAAACTTTACGTTTCCGAACATCTAGAATCCGAGTAATAGGTTTTTAGAAATATGTTGATTTCGGAAACGGATGGATAAAAAAATTTGAAACTTGTTGGATAATAATGTATAAAGGCCACTGTATCTGGTTTTCCAAATTGCGAATATCGAATTGTTGACATTTTTCAAAGCAAAAAATATATCAGCCAAAAATAGTTGGCCAAAACAAGAAATGGTAAAAAAAAATGTGATCAATATGCAATATTTGAAGTTTGTGTTTGAGTTCAAGTCTTTCGTAAGTTTTTTAAAGATTTTTCTAATTAACTGTGTCTGTTTGCGTTGGATAAAGAACGAACGAAATACGATAATTCGATATTGGAGGAAAACTTGTTTCATTTCGAGGAAGTAACTCTACTTGTGCATAAAATTAATCCCAGAATATTGTAATAATATATTCTTAATATTATTACGCATGTGAAATTACTTTACGTAAATCAAATATCCAAAAACCGAATGTTAATAGAATATTTCAGTTTTAACTCGATCGAGTTTGTTTTTTCACCGGTGTTGTCACAACTGTATTTGGATTTCAGCGATTCAGTTTATCGCTGATCCAACACTGTTTGTATAAATTACAGTTCAATTGATATATTTGCATCATTGTCGGTGACACTTTGGACACTTTTCTTACGATTTCGCTTATTCCCGATCACTGAATCCCTCGATTTAAGGAAGAAGACATAAGAAGACGATATATCAACAGCTTTGTGTATCCTAGAAAAGATGATGAATGTTCTTTTTCGTCAAGGGGTGGGTATACATACATAGACTGCAAGGCTGAAACGTCTCTTCTCAAGTAGTCGCGGCGTTATTGGTGTTTGCCTTAGTATTTTATTCTTACCATTAAACCGTAGGAAGCGGTATACCGGCGGCTTCTGCGACGACAAGATGCCGTGTAATATGCTAAACGCAAAGTTTTCATCAAACTCTTGCGTGAGGGAGGAGAGAGAGAGAGAGAGAGAGAGAGGAGAAAATGGGGGATGATCTTGCCTCCGCGGCTCGAGATTATCTCCATCGAGTAAGAGAACCGGTAACAAACTTTGAAATTTATTATAAAATATTATAAGACAATATTGGGTTAGCAACTAATCTCAATACACTAAATCAACATAGAGTATATATATATATATATATATATATATATATATATATATATATATATATATATACTTTATATATATACATATATATATATATATATATATATATATTGAGATAGGATCCGATCGATCTGTGCAAAGCGCTTCACTCTCACTTATTAATTTAGCAGTATAATTGCGGGAAATTAATTAATGTATAAGCCTGACAGAACACGGTTTGGAAAAAATTTATTCATCAGATAGGCGTAATAGATTCGCAAAAATAAATTTAATACTCAATAATTTTTATTGTTTTTTTTTTTTTTCTTCGTTATGCCTTGTAATTTTAGTTTAACTTTATTAACTTATGCCCGGTTGTAATTTTTTTGGTAACTTATCTTATGCGTTGCTGAGAATGACGGGAAAAGAAAAATATATTCAAACCCTTGTTTTTAGGAAATTTTGTTTTTTCGTATCTTCATTAAGGATCCTTTTTTGTTCTTTTTTTATTTTTAAACACCAAATGACAATTAATTCTTCTCTCTATTTTTTTTATTCCAAATAATTGTCTTCTCGTTAATTCCCAGATTAAGATGAATCTAAGACTGAGAGTTCACGTGCAGCCTCTTCGATCGATCACTGATCAGGCCTCTCTCGCAGTCCCTATTGAATTAAGACTAAGATTAAGAGAATCTACGAGACCCTTATTTCTCCTCCAAATTGTCACGTAGAATCACTTAGACGAAGCACACGTGCGACGTGGCGTGCTGTGCGTGACCCACAACTGTGCGTCTCAAGCTAGACGTTATTTAGGAACTCTTTCGAGCCCTTTTTTATCGACTGAGCGAAGGGCAATCAATTTTTAATAAATAATGTTCAAATTGACTTGTCTGAAAACGTATTACCTTTTCTTCCATCTAAAAAAAAAAAATGGTAAAAAAAAAGCGCTCCCTCAAATTACTCCGTAACTGATATGGAACTCTTTGAGGAGAATTAATTTTTGAATCTGTATTAAATCGGCCTCCGAAATTCAAAAAATCAAACACATAAACATCAAAAACGTTGCAGCGGGAACTGAATGACAATGAAGAGACGCAGGTGGTTTAAAATTAATCAGAATTAATTAATTTGATCTGAATAAAAATCTGTTTGTAAGAATTTTTTGAACCGGTCTCGACGTAATGGAATCGAAATGTGCTGTTTCAAAGGATTCGAAATTGTTGGAAACTAACTTCTGACACTGGAGAAAAACAGCCATCCACTCGGTGAACTTCTTAACCAATAAAGGGCCAATCGCAATGGATTAGCGAAGTTCGTTCTACTTCTTTGAAGCCTTCGACAAATTCTTCAAGACTCGCCGGACATTGATCGAGAAAAGAGAGAGAGAGAGAGAGCAATAAATGTTAAACACAATGGAGTAACCTCTACGTGTTATCGAAATTCTATATGAGGAATGTTTTTTTGTGGAATCCGTTGGCTAAAGCATTTCGTTAGTTTAAATGGAAGAATCTGTTACGTCGAAGTTTAACGTGAACAAAACTTTTTCGATAACGTTTCAGGTTGATTATATAATAAATTTAGGGTCTTCCGTTTTTTTCATCCGGTCATCACAACAGCGATCGTACGACTTGAGATTCACTGTCAGTTGAATGTGAGACGAACTTGTTTGTGTATAATCGCATATAGAGATATATGTATACATGAAACGAGTACGTGAGTAGGAATTGTTACGAGGATCCGGAGTAGAGGAAAAATAAGCGGCGAAAGGTGCTCCTTGCGTATCGTGAAAGAAGCTTATATTTTCCGTGCTCACTCGAGTTGGCGGGCAGGGGCTGCTGGTAGGTATCTTTTTATATCGAGAGAATAAAAACCCAGAACTCCGGTATTCTCGTCACGACGGTCATTGTTGACGGCTAAGGGAGAAGACTGAGTGCAGAAGAGTCGAGAACTGAGCCTTTCAGAGACCGAGCTGCAGACTCTAAGCCCATCAAACCTGCAGCCTCTGTGTTATACATGAGAAACTGGTACGAGAAGCTAAACTATAAGGATGACACAACCTTTCCCGGCTCCGTATTCTCCGTTCGAACCTTAAAACTGTGAAAACTTTGAACTGCGAAGTTCCTCTGCAGGGAAAAGTTGCCCGAGCGAAGAGTGGAAAATTCAATATCCATTCTGGCGAACTTCGAGGATCCATTTCACATTTTACGGGATTTGATTCGTTGCATTTAGAAAAAATAAATATAAAAATAAAAAAAAAAATAAAAATTACACGAATTCAACTTTTGGAAACGAATTTTTGCGATGGAGAAAAAAAATCCTTGTCAAGGATACGTGGCTAAGGGAGGGGGGAGGGAAAATAAAAAAAATGAAATATAAATAAATGGATATTCGCCATGAACGAGAAGGTAATAACGCGAGATCCCAAACGTCGTTCTTTCTGCCCGTCGACGACGAGGCTACACATCGTATCATTTTTTCCATCCTATGCGATGTGAGAGGAAAAAAATCTCGAAAGGTTTCGGATCGTGTCGCTCTATCTTCGTGTCCGACGCAATACACCGAGGACTTAAACCTTTTCCATGACAAATAACAAGTCGTTGACCGAATGTTCCTCCACCCTTTCATCCCTAACGTTTTCTGTCTCGACGGCATCTCGTTAAACGGCGCCATTACTTCGGTTTTGAATTTTGTTTTCAACTTTTCTTTCGTACAAATTCATCATCGATTTTTTTTTTACCTTCGATCTTGGAATTACCTTCGCCATTTTCTTTCATCCCCGCGAATCGCGAGAATGGAGAAAAATGTTTGAAAATTATAACAGAAGTTAGCAAGTTTTGATGCTAATATTGTAAACTCGAGATCGGATTATTTGCGAAATATCGGTGGTGGCGAAATTCTACAAGGAAATACGCGGCGATCTGATAATTAGCAAGGGATGATCGCCAATATTTACACCGCGGAGATCGAGCTAATAGTCCTAACGTAACGACGCGCCCCAATATTCAGAAAGTTGTGCTTTGGATTGTTTGCAAAATGTTTGAATCCGCGCAAGATTTAGGAGGCTTTACCCTCAAGCAGCCCCGTAGAATTTCACCGGGGGTGGAAGGGTGGAAGATGTTCCAAAGATTTCCTCAGCTTGAGAGATTCGGAAGCGGATGATAATTATTCAACGATACACGGGCGTCCTTTCACTCGCCAAATTTGCTCTTCATCAATGCGTTCTGAACGCGATTAGATCGCAAGTCGATTGTTTCAGGATAAATTGGCAAAACGGATTTACGAGCTTTCGAGTACGATTTATGTACGCCTCTCACCGTATGATTTACATACACAGGAGAAAAACTAATTACAAACGCTGAACTTTAACTTTTCTTCGTTACTTCCGATGAAATTAGCTCTTGCTGCAGTTGCTGCAGGAATTCTTACTGGCCGATCCATCGAAGTGCCGAATTAACTTTTGCCAAGAATGCCTTGGCTCCTTCAGCTTTTCGCTGTATACATGTATATGTATATACATATTAGGGTGGCGCAAAAAATCCGACTATTTTTTTTATTTTGTTCTTAGTCTTGTGTGACAAAATTTTAGTTTTTGATGTTTTAAGAGCCCATTCCAAAGGACAGGTCAAAAAAAAATTTCAAGAAGTCGTTCCAGATTTTTTAAAACGTCAGAAATCGTCAAAAATGTTGAATAATTTTCATTATAATTAACCCCTAATTTTCTTATGGTTAGCTACAGTTCCTTGTTATTATTTTAAATTTTACATGCCAAAACAAATTGTCAAATTCCAATATCTCCGTAAAATATAAAAGGCTTTTACCGTTCAGCATGTTTTTTTAATTACAAAATGTTTCGAGGAAATTTCAGGGTTTCAAATTTTTTTAAATAATCAGAAAATTATCAGTACTCGATTATAAGAGCCGAGGTGAAAAATTTGTAAACAATTTTTTTTCAACGAATCTACGATTCTTATGATAATTGAGAGAATTTAAAAAAATTAAAGACCCGAGTCTTGATAATCGTCTAAGCCTAATTTTCCGCGAAATTTCGTACTTTTGAAGCTCAGGCCGAATTCCGGATACCTATAAGCTCGATGCATAATGGAGACGGTTAAATAGATTCCCATAACTGTGCGCCGCCTTTCACGGTACGTTAGTTTCCACCGAAATCAGGGGTATACATAAACCATTTGCAAGTTAGGGGCTTGATGGGCCTGGAATTTGATTAGCGACAAATTCAGATCAGAATATCTCAATGTGAACACGGGGTATTAAACGGGGTTTGAGAACGCGGAACACCATGCGTTAACGGATCGCGTCTAAAGCATGATTAAACATTTTGAAGGTTAATTTTTTTTATTTTTTAGACTCGTGTTACTATTATCGAAATATAGAAAACATCGGGTTCAATTTATCGACTTAAAAACGAGCGTAATTATTTTTTATTATTCTGAGCAATTAACTTTGAATATAACAATAAGTATTCTCATTAATTTTACCCTCGGTATCGCATTGTTTAACTCTCACTGTTACACGCGTTAATAATTCAACGGAATGATCTTTTTTTACCTTTCTTTTTATACATTAATTATTTTCTGCCAAGCAATACGCGGTTGTTATATTATTGTAAACGATTTTCGCTCGGCTTTGCAAATCTGGCGAAATAAACGTATCTCGTATATTGCAAATCCAATAAACATACGTGCGTTGTATACTGATTCCAATTAATTACTTACATATTTTTTTCTGTCCTTCAATATTTTGCCTTTTTGTCTTTTTATTCGTTCCTATATCCGTGATACAAAAATATTCGACCATATTCAACGGTATTATTCGATACTCGTGTATTATGAAAAATTGTTTAAACATCAGAGATATTTTTAGCCGCTGTTTGTAGACTCTCGAATTTCTACAAGCTATAAAAAAAAAAAAAATATATCGTCAAGCTATTATTTCGCGCATTTCGCTAAAACCGATATCTCTGTCGTCTGCGTGCGAAATATTCCAAAAAAGCGCGCGTAGTATTTTCGTATGTAATTTTATATGTATATATACCGTTGGAGGAAAAAAATAAACATTTTTGCAGAATTACAATCGGACAAAGGATTGTTCTCGTTATTCTTATTGATTGGAGAATTTTTTTTTTTTTTTTTTTTCAAGTTTTTGTTCTTCTCACGCGATAAAGTATTTCTACGGATTTTCTCCAGCGAATTTTCGTTCGTAGAAATTTTTCGTTTAGGTATAGAACTCGAGGTCGAGGAGGAGCAGCGATAGAATACCGAAGTGTTTCGCTAACGAACCAACGAATCGGATATACGAACGAACGCTTCAAAATTCCTATCCGAGAATCTCGCCTCCTCCCGTGCCGAGTTTTCAATGGATTAATATTCAACTTGCAATCAGTTTATTCAACGGCGAACAACGGACCCGAATCCTGCACTTTGGAGAGGAATCGGAGCTTCCACGGAAAAGAGAAACAAGACGAATAAAACACGCAGTCGTCTTCTTGTGATTTTAACGATCTGATACACAAGTCTGCTGCACGAGAGTCTCGAGTAACCGGGAGGAAGAGATAATACGAAGAAACGAAGACGATCCACAGGTCTTGAGGCTGCGATCCAGACACTTCCGGTTCCTTGGGCTCGATACACTTCGGGCTTTTGAAAACAGAAGAAAAGGGAAGAGCGTGAATTAGCAAGTCCCACGTAGACACTCAATTCCATTCGGACGGCTGTTCGACAGGATGTCGAGGGATCGAGCTTCCGTAAAAATTAGCGACAAGATTTTGCGAAGAAAATAAAAATTCGTATCGCGTAGTCATCGTCATCCTTTTTTTGTTTTGTTTTGTTTGTTTCGTTTTTTATCATCCTTGCTTTACAAATACGTCATCAGGATCGGTGAAATTCAGAAACCGCAAGATTTCATTTAATTCTAATTAATGTAAGACCCGTGAATTAAATTTTATCGATTTTTACCCCGGAATATGAAAATCAGCGACTCAATCAAAGCTGGCGGGTAACGCGGTATATATATATATATATATTGTTGAAATTGAATTGGTAATTCGGAATATTATATCGTCAGCTCCGTGATTTTACATTCAATATCACCGAGTGAAATCTTGGATGCAATAATGAATCGTGAAATTTTTTTTTATTCAACCATTCGTAGAGTTTCATATATAACGTGTTCTATTTTTCTTTTCCCTCGATTCTTCTTTTTTCAGACGAAGAAAAGAAAAAAACCATTCGCTTAAATCGAGATCCAAGTTACGTACCGGATCTCGATAAAGGGTCGTGATCGCGGCTTTGACCGATTTTGGGCAGCCTAACCCCCCACCCCTTCGCCACAGAGATGCGAAGTAAAAGAATTAGCGGGCAAAGGGATAACCGAAGGTAAACGAAACAGAGCCTGGAGCGGAACGAAACCCTTTGGGAATTTTATTATACATTCAGGAGGGGTTACGACACGCAATCTGCTGCAGCCTGAGCCCGCAGGATGTGCCCCGGATATTCGGGGAGCAAAAACCACCCTTATAGAAGGGTGACGGATACCCGAAGCTCCGATCTCTCGGATCTTCGGACGTGAAACGCGACCGCATCGCCCTGCGGAAAATGGACGGGATCTTCTTAAACCCCCACCCCCCGCGATAAAAGGAATCCCGATCGCTAATGCCGCCGTCTTTTACCGCCCCCGAATACGTATTAGACATATATCTATACATGTGTAGGTGCACATATATTATACATATACGCGCCACGGTTCACCCGCGATTTTTTACCCCGCCTGAAGCTTTTTGTGATCTCGGCTAAACGGTTCGGATTCAATCTTCCTACCGCATAGCGATGTCCATGGAGCTAAAAATAATCGAGTCAAAAAATCATTGAACATTACTCGATTGAATCGGTGAAGATTAAGCGAATCGTCGATTACTTCGTATTTTTTTTTAACGATTCACGTGGAACCGGAATTTCGTTAATTTTAGTGTGTAGTCTTGATGGCGAAAAATTTTTTAATTAATTATGAATTCGTTGGAAATATTTTTCAATTTTGGGTGAAAATATTTATTCAACTTTCAGTTGTTGGATCAGATATGAACTTGGTGTGTAAGACAATGATAATTAATAATCGATACTCTAATCACATAAATCGATATTGTATTGCACCGTTCATGGGGGTAGAAAACAAAAACTGGTGGTGAAAAAAAATGATCTATTATAATCGCTTAATCGAGAATAAGTAATCAATTACTACTAGAAAATCGATTATTTTTGGTCATTCTTTGAGCGCAAAGAATATCTTTCGGCTGTTAGAATTTTATACCAAATTTATAACGCAGTCATAAAATTCTATTATATATCTCAGGTAGAATTTTTGCAGTTAACTAGAATTGCCAACTCGTTAAAAAATTAGATCAATTTTTTTAACAATTTCGACAGAAAATTAGCGAAAAAATAAGATAAAATAATGAATAAGATTCTATTTCGAAATCCAGGACATCCCTCGAATTTTTTTTTTTTTTTTTCTTAAAATACAGCGATTCGCAAAAATAGTTTTCAAGTTTATAAATTTCAAGATGCGGTTTATTTTACTCGTGAAATCCCGTGAAAGTATTTGAAAATATTTTGAAGTGATGTGAAATTTTTTTGCAAAATGTTTTAAAATCGTGGAATTTGAAAAAATCATTCGGATTTTCTGAAAGGCTTGAGATGTTTTGACACGGTGTAATCTTGACGAATGAATGTTGAGATTCTCGTTCAAATATCAGTTTCACCGAATGACCGGAAACTTTTTTCGTTCGACTTTCTGCCTGTCGCTGATCCATCGGGACATTTTCAGATCCGAAGTTCTTATCACACGGCAAATTTCACATAAGAACCACGCGGGTTTATCGAGAAGGGGATGCTTTTTTTGTCGTATGAATTTTCAGCACGGTGCAGTTATATTACAGAGAAGTCGAATCGAGTGGAATATTGTAGGTGGAAGTGGGAATAACTTTCGGGTCCTTATATTATAACCGTGCAGTAAACGGTGACTCAAGAAAAGCAATTGAAAGTTAGGGGTTCCCCATAAATTATTGTTTCCGTTGCAAAAAGAGGGTGAAGAAAAATGAGAGTCTAACACTGATGTAAATTTGAGGGGTAAAGTTTATCATCTATTCATACGTGATATTTTTTCGAGTAATATTAAAATCACTTCAAAATCCGAAATCGATACGGTAGGAAAAAATTCTTACGATCAATTTTGCAAATATTGAAGCAGGAAATTTTTCAACTGTAATAAAAAAAAAAGAAATAGAATTATAATGATAATAACAATAAATAATACACCGCAAGAATGTAGAAAACGCCACTCGCAATATGTAAATACCAATATATGTACAGAAGGGATGCCTGAAGCTATTTCTTTGATGGGAAATTGTGACGGTAATATTGTTCGATTCAAGTCGAGAATCGGGCGCTGTAAAAATTATATGGGAATACCTTGGAGGACTGGAATTATAAAGTAGGTACTCAGGAATTCCACCCTTACGAGGGTTAATATCGTGAATTTATTTGTGTCCATCCTCGAAGGGATCATCTCTCTTTATCTAAATTCCCATTTTTTCAAGCTCGGTTGTAAAATTCGTGCTGACGATGCACCGTATATCGTTAGTCGCGAATAGGGAATAAATAAAATTCGATCCAAAGATCGATGGAAGGTACAGTCAGGCCAAAGAGGTGTGAAAACAAGCGTTTACGAAATGTAAATTGAGAATTGAGAGAAAATGATTAAAATGAGATTCTCGTGATACATAAAAAGATATAACAAAATAATCTCGTTAATAACAAAGTCTGAGAAATACATTATTCTGTTTTTTCACCATAAAGTCTGTGAGGTTTGTACGTTTCTGATAAAAACTAGCTCACTAATTTCATTCGTAGATAAATTTTCTATAAATTGTGTGAAATAAATTTTTTTTTCATACAGTTTGTCAGTTGATAAAAAAAGAGAAAACTTATTTATATAATCGTTGTAATTGGCAGATGATTAACTTATGGTTCAGGAAGAAGTTCATTCACATTGTTGCATAAATTACAAGATAGAAGATGTGACCAGGATACATACGCGAATAAAATGCGCATTATTGATCTTCGGAGTAATACAATCAATATGGAGTCTTGAGTGCAAAACTACAAGTGTTCATACAAGCCGTTAATTACGACGGTACCTTCTCTGCATCATAAACTTGCAGACTTAAGATAAAAAACTTATCCTCTATATAATTTTCACATTGAACCATAAATATTTAATTTCAACCTGCATGTGGACCGCATGATTCACCATAGAAATTCGTAAAAGTCAGGTTCATAAGCCTCGCTGATTAAACGTGAAGGAACATGAGAAAAGTAAGGATGGTCAGTTCGCAAAGTCTCGTTCGCAGAACTCGGAAAAGCACTCTTGCAACCAAGTATCTTGTCAGCACTCCGCAGATTCGCCTCTTCAAGCCCAATCGTCTTACACTAACATGGCCAAAGACCAATCAGGAGTCTTTCCAAGACTTGCCGCTTCTCGAAACCAGACTGACGCAACAGACAGAATCATTTTAGACACCTGACGAAACAGAATTGAATTAAAAGCAGGACTGATTGAGACTTCAGACAATTAAGAATACATGAAAATTACGAGCTGTGCAGATCGTTATAAATTATAAAACTTCTAAGTTTAAGAAACTTAGATCTTCAGTAGAATCAACGTGATTCCATTAGTGAATCATACAATTGTATAAACCTATTGGAAAACTAAACCTTGAAAATCGATTAACACAATGGTACGACCCACGACAACATATTACTAGATTAAGACAGATTGAACAAGAAATCAATACGAGCAAATCATCCAAGTTCCTGAACCTAGACATTACAAGATCTGTAAATGGAGCTCAAGTTTAACACCACGCAGTGAACTAAAGAAGATTTCTCGCATTTCTCTTCCCAGAACACAACACCAGAACAATGTGATCTTTATGATCGTGTCGACATTCCGATGTTACTTAAGTACTTAAATTTAGTGTTTCAAAATTTTTCACCTTTCCAAATCACGGAGACTTTTTATCTTTAAATGTGACTAAACAAGCTTCAGTGACTCTTTCCAAGCCCTCGTTTCACCACGTCTTTGTTTCTAGGTACTTTCTCAACCTCCAACCAACGAATCAAGAACAATGAATCTTGTTCGCTGATCACCACCGAGTTTCGCATTCTGTTGCACGCGACACACGCTAAAGATAAAAATTGGCGTAAGCGGTGATATCGGTCGTAGGTATTCAACCCGACGTCTCTGACACAAAAGGATAGCTGTATCCCAGGGGTGTTCAACCTTAGCCCAGAAATTCCCGGAGGTACCTGATCCGTCCAACAACCCCTTCGGCTTCAGCATCCGCTCTTTGTCTCTTCTACTTCCTTCGTCCGATGGGACAATGCTGCAACCAGTAGCCGTTGGCTGGCCACTCTTTGAGAGAGTCAATTGTGGCCTCACAATCGGGAAATGGGATTGGACATCGATGATGGATAGATTGATTCGATGCGAAGCGACTCGCCTTATACATTGGATCTTGTAATTCATCGTGTCGAAACCACCACTTGAACCGATCGCTTCCGCAGAGATCGTCTTATGCTCCAAAGCACGATTGGTTCATAATAAATTCCAGAAAATCATTAGGGAATCAATTTTGTATCGGACACGTAATCCGAATTTTTTTCCGCTTCTCCTTGGGATGCTCGGTACTTTAAACGAAAGTCAAATCATCAATTCTAAGCTAACGCCAAAGAATCTAAGAGTCGGAATGATCGATTACGATGCACTGGAAGGTCGTGAATTATTATCACATCGTTTCATCCGGTCCGCAGAAACCTGCGCAGAAAATTCCATTCCGATGTTGTAGTAATTGTAAAGGTATCGAAAGATTCCGAAGACATCCGACGACAGGAATATGAAACGCAGAGGATCCTTTCGATCATTGAAAATCCCAAAGACATGACGGACGGCAAGTGGCAGGAGTAAAGTGGCGTAAATGTGACACACGTATGGCGGTGGAGCTGAGGCGGCAAGAACGTCCAATTTCCGGTTTGAAATGCGCTTCGTCCGCGCACGGATGCACCAGTCGATGCGATGTCCAGACCAACCATCGGATTCGAGGTTTGGAGCTCGTCCGATGTCCAAAGTCGAATTAATATGTAGGTACGTACACGTGTAAGGCGTCGGTACAGTCCGATTCGACAATGTTTGAACACGGACTCGGCGGGCCGAGTAATCTGGGCTAATTCAATACCAATTAGCAGGTTGCGCCGCCCCTGGTGAGACACTCTTGGATCACCGGAGCGAGCGGAGCGTTGAAGCCTCGCTCGCTACGGATATTAAGACGGAATTCGAATAACGTGTTTACTTACTCGCAGCCCTGCCGGGGCTTTAATGATCTCTCCCACCCCTCTGCACCCTCCGAAGATCTTCACCCCATCCCCGAGTAATCCCAGGCGACGCTACTGTTGTCAGGCTAAGAAGAAGAATATCCTTGGCTCTCAACTCGCTCTGTACGTGGCGATGATGCTTCTTGGATCACCGAGGAAGCATTGGGGACAGTTTTCAGTCTCTCTGACATCTTATGAAATTTTCTGAATGAAAGACTTGTGGAAAAAATATATGGAGTAAAAAATAACAACTATTATGGAGTAGAACGCACTTTATTTTTACATAATTTATGTCAAAATGAAGTGTGTTCTACTACTACGAACGTATGATGGCATAAGAAACAAGAGTGGCAGGACTTTTTTCCAACGTTACGTGTGTCACTCACAGTCAAGGAGATAAACACTCGTGAAGTATACTAGACACGATGCGAGTGTACCAGTTATATTGTCATGTCTCGATTACACTGTTCTGCAACGAAATCCTCCTTCAAACAAAAATATGATCCAAATGAAAGTATAGAAGTGCCGAATCTAGATCAGCTTTTCATTTTATGCTAAATATATTATATTTAATATAATAATATATTTAGCATAATATAATTATAATAGTATATATTACGTGATATGATTTCTTTTTTTTTTTGTTTAAAACTTAGGATTTCCCACATTTTGGAGATTTTTTTGAAGAAAATGAAAACGCTCAAATCAATTCGTGTTCAAGGACTTTATTATTTATAGTTTCAGTAAGATTTTCAAAAATTTTCATTTTAAAATGAACGACAAAATGGTGGCATGACGCATACAAGTAGCAAACGATATGCGCCATTCCGCCATTTTGTTATTAATTTCGTTATTGAAAAAAATTCTCCAATATTCTTGAAACTATGAATAATGAAGCTCTCAACCTAAAATTACTTCAAGTGTTTTCATTTTCTTAAAAAAAATCTCCTAAAAATGACAAATTCTGATTTTTTAACGATAAAAAAAAATCATATCACGTTATATATATACGTGATGACATAAAATGGAAATCTGATCTAGATTCGGCATTTCTATACCTTCAATTCTATCGTATTTTTGTTTGAAGGAGGATTTCGTTGCAGAACAGTGTTATTCACCTTTTTCAATTATATCTGTTCAACCCTGAGCTCTAAAATTACCCAACAATAAATTTGTTGTATCTAGAGCTCTAGCGATTGGTTTTGGTCATTGGAAAATTCATGATTTGTGATTTTCAGAAATCACCTCGTCGGGGGTCGTTTTCACCCCTCTAAAACGTTTTTCCGCAGATAAAAAAAAATACGTGTATCATAGTTTTCAATGTTCTACAACGTACACGAGTCTCAACGGAATCCAGCACCAAACTGACGTTCCTTGTGATATTAGAAGGGAAATCAAGATTGCCTTTCGAACGTCCACATTGTTGTACCTTTATTTAATCTGAATAATCTCTAAAAACATGATTAGTATTAGAGGCATCAGGGTGAACGTGACGTGATATGGCGTAATGTAAGCCGTCGACACGTTTCGCACAAGCCTGCCTATATTTTCTTTCAATCAACCGAGCCTTCGGCTAGATTGTTACAAGCGCCAATCCCCGGAGTTCACCGTGAAACGAAACGCCAGCTGTTATTGCTGCCGCCTTACAAGCAGCCCTTCATTCTGTCTGCCTAATTATTCTACTCACCCCGCCTTTTTTTATCTTCGCCTGCTTCTTTTTCGACCAGTTTCATTCGTTCCACTGTCGCTAACGATTCGTGAATCTATTAATTCATGGCTGCCTGACGAAGGGAGAAATTATCACGGCTTTTAGATGAAGGTGCGCCAGTCAGATTGTTTGTTTCGGACAGCGACTCCGTCTGGTTCGTTTAACCCTCGGTCGAATAAATTCAAAGAAATTTATGCCTCTGAATTTTAGGCCAGCCATGGCTGTGGGGTTCATCTCGTTACCGAGTGGATAAAAAGGTACACAAGAAACGGTGAAACAAACTTCGAAACTATATATATATATTATATATATATATATACACTCAAGTGTTTGTAACGATCTTTTAGTTTCTGTCGCCGATCAAGTCACGATAAAATGTCTAACGACGTAATTCGCTCTGTTTTATATCGAATACTGAGTCATCTTTTTCTGAAGTATCTCGTCTATTTTTATCACGGAAGGGGATAGTTGGAGATGAGGAAAGTGGGATTTGAAAATACCTTATCGAAACTGTTGTGTTCGTGTCTGTGTGAAAGCGGTTTCTGTTCAAGCGATAAATTAATGTGTGCTCCGGTCGAATCCCAGGGGAAGATTTTTAATGGAAAAGCTTGAAAATCCCGTTTTCACCTATGTTAAAAATTAAATCCCCCAACGGACTTGAAGCGAATAAAAATTAACTCGTATAAAAACAGGATGTTTTTCCTCGCTTCGAATGTATATAACCATGTTTTCAACCATTGGCAAATTTACATTAATTAATTATCTGTATGATAATTCTTAAGAAAAAAAAAAAAAAAAAAACAAGTCCTGAAAACGTTCCGAGATCGAAATTCGAAATAAAAAAACAACAACACTGCGGCTTTGACATTTCATACGCAGTAGAGAATTCCCTACACAACAAGTACAAAACGAAAGCCTCACCAACGACACACGAGTGAAATTTTTTTTGTTAACCGGTACACCCGATGAGACATCTCGTTTACATGTATTCGCAGAGGTAGGAAATAGCTTGCTCGTAGTTTGATCAAAGGAATTATTTGGTGAAATTAGAGTTCCGTTGCGGTGAATTCCGCGCTGCTACATCTCATCGTATAAGCCGCTTGGTTGTATGAAGTTTGGCGCTGTATGACTTCGGAAACTAAACGTCGACCGACCGAAGCCGGACGATCGTTGCTAATTGGTTAGATATCGTCAGCCCCACCGTTGTTTTGGAGTTCAATCGGAATGGGCAAAGCGTAGAGCTTCTGGTACCCCATTACAGCTACGTGATGCGGAGACCCGATCGTTTTACCCCCGATTCCTGATTGCGGCTTCTGCTTCACCGCCTAATTTTATCCCCGATTTTTCTTTTACAACGAGTGAATCACCAAATCCCGGGAATCGCCCAGCCTCGATTCAAAAACCGAAAACACTGTCATCTCACTCCGTTTCATACCCTGAGCGACGCGCGACGTTTCGGAGTAAAAACTCCGTTTCCGCTGTCTCCGGTGCATTTCCTGTTGCAGGGATATAATCGGTGACAGTATGCAGCCTGACGTTTATGTACAATTTATTGCGAACGAGTCGGAAGTCGTCCTACTGTGAAATCCCAGTGTTTCAAATGGTAATCTTGAGGAGTTTTGAACATGGTGTCTGTTTTACCGACTGTTTAGAGTTCCTTGGCTCTCGATCGCGAACAATATTCAGCTTGGAGACCACGCTCCAGCAAATCATGGACTATTTTTACATTGTTCTGTAAATTTGCTTTTAATTTTTCTGTAAACCGCTCCGGTGTCTGAAAAAGTAAGGCTTGCAAGTTTAATTAATGCGAGATTTTTTCATACGAGGCTGCAGAATTCTGTTGTTGATGAATACGAATTTCACTGAGAATAATTTATACTGATTTTTTGGTTATAGGAAGATATTTTTTTATTTTTTGTTTTAATCAAGAACTGGTAAAGGTTGAAATGTAGAAAGATTAGAAAATAGATTATAAGAGTCGAGATGCAATATCGAATCATGAAAACGTGAAAATCGATGTTTTGGATTTTGAAATTCGGAAAGTTCAAGTATAAGAACCTAAAAGATAGAATCGTTAAAATTGTGACAATTCTTTGGTTTTCGCTAGTTATATTCTAATTCATTCAGATTATTCTACATTTTAACTATCTATGACCTTTGACCTTTTAACTATTTAACTTTTCTCACTCCATATTTTTAAATTCCAAAATTCTATGCAATAGATTTTAGCATCTATGAAAATTCGATATTGTGACCTGTTTGCTTCCTGATCTTTCGGTATTTTTACTCTTGGAAAACACTTGATTCAGTTCAGAAAAAAGCTTAATCGATTCTACGATACGATTCAAAAGAAATTCATCATAGCTTCAAACGACAGTTTGATCGAGTTATTATTTAATACAATGGTGCTAAAGTATATGTATAAAACCATTCTTATCGATGCCTGTATTGTCTAAAAATAATTTTGCATCGAATAAATTTAATTTTCGGAACTCTCCTTCTACTGTTTTGTTAAATTTTCACTTAACTCGTAGAAGTAATTACTTGCAACTTTTCGAATCGCTTAGACAATCGCAAACAATAAATTTTATCATCCTGTTCTCTCCTCAGTAAAATCGCAAACTTTTCAAAATATCGTTTGTACGCAAAATGTCAGCTGCTCTTGTCACACGCAGTGCAGAGAGGAGTGAAAACAAAAAAATTATACAAATCATATTTTTTCCCTTAGGTTAAAACGTGGACTCTATCGAAAAACAAGTAAGAAAGAGAGAGAGGGAAAAAGAGGAAAGGGGGCGGGGCAAGGTCTTCGGATTCCGTCGTACGTCGTCCCCGACGAAATTCCAAATTCCTTGAGAAAATTGGCCAGATATTTTCAGCGTCATTTTTCTTGAATTCCATTCTCTGTCCGCGGTTGGTCTTTTTTCGCTTGAACAACCTCGACCCTCGATTGAAGGGTGGGGGTGTGGGATGGAAGATGGTGAGCCCCGAGACGCACGAGAAAAACGTGGACTCTTGTCTCTCCGTGCGTTTCTTGTAAACGGACTTGTGAAAAACGTACTTGACATTCAACCCCCGCAGGATTTTCGCGAAGCTTGCGCAGACGCGGAAAAGCTCGAGCTCCCAACTTTCGAAATGCTCGGCGAGATGCCGCCGCCTACCTACAGTACCTACCTACTCCTATTCGCCCCGTCGGCTTCTCCACCCCCGACCCCCGGCTACCCCCGTAAACCGTGTGTTCGATCGAGGGAAGACAGCTTGTGAATAGCTCCGTATTCGCAGTTCTTAGGATAATAAAATAGGCATTGACTCGCAAAAATCGCTGATCCTCCCCCTTAGACATGCTTATAGATAGCTGCCACCTCACAGGAACACGTTCCTAAGTATATAAAGCTTAAACTACATTCTTCACCGGGTACTTGCCAGAGTTATCCTGTGTATGGAAATACCCGCGGGGATGACGACACGACGTCGAGTGGCGGACGATGATTAGGGTTCCCCCCTACACGAGTTTCTTTCTCGTCAATATTTCAGCTTATAAAGCCTCCTTTCTCTTATGCTTACCTTTTTTTTTTTTCCTGTTCACCCGGATCGGAAAATATGGACTAGGAATGAAATATCAACTTATATAGTATACGATATACTTTTAAGGGTTGATGGGGGAGGGGGGATGGGAATACTTTGGACAAAGATATCAGACTCCGTGTGTGCATGCGGGTACATATTTATATATCATATATACATATATAGGTATATTGTATGCATATATAGTTAAATATGCATGCCGAGACAGGAATAGGAAAATCTTATCGCAAACCTTTCACGGTAGGTCGGTATAAGGCATGTGTACATGGCCAATGTACATACGCACGTACATACATACGCGTAGAGAATCGCAGCTTATTGATTTTGAGGGCGAAATGCTGGGGGACGCGAGTCTTTCATTCCAAGGCCGCATACAACGTTTTTTATTACCTCCATCCCCCGTCCCCACGGTGAATCTTACGAGGATTCTTCAACTTTGCGGCAAACATTTTTGGGAATGGGTATATAAGGTAAGGGTATTATTAGGCACAATCTGCACACACACACACACACACGAGGATATACCGGCTATCTTTAAACTTCGTTGAAACGTATCAAGATTTACTGGGGGTTGTTTTTTCGTCATAACCTAATATGGACTTTTAAATTGTCGTAAGTCGAAATAAAATGCTGAACACCGCATATTTAACAAGAATAAATGATTCGAAAATGAAACAAAATTTTTTATTTTACAAAAGTCAAGGGATGGATATTACAAGTTGCAGGCTTTTTATGACGTTGCATTATTCTGCGTTATATCGCGTTTCTAATGCCAAGAGGACATATTTCAAAATTACACCCTTTTGCCTCCGCAGAACCAGAAGGGCGTATTAAAAAAAAAAAATTTTTTTTTGCTTCAATCAATCTAAAAATTTGTATAATGCATAAACGTGTGGAAAAATTTTGTTTCCATTTTTTCCATAGATTTTTTACATTATATACACATTTTTAAGTTGATTGGAGAGAGAAAATTTTTTGATACGCCCTTTTGACATTACTAACGCGATCAGGGTCTGTCCAGAAGTAACAGAAAATTTTTTTTTCCAAACGCGCATCAAAATTTCGGTACAGCATCTAAATTGGTATATCTCAGCCAAAAATATGAGCTCATTTAAATAACACATAAAAAAAGAAAAAAATTGAAAAATATTTGAATTTTTTTAACTCACAGGCTATCTAAGTACAGATTCTTTAAAAAAAAGTACTGAAATATGATTTTCCCCACTCTGAGCGATTAAGAGATAAATTCGAGATGATTCAATTTTTAGAAGTGAATATCTATACTATATACACACAATAATATACGGCAGAGCTAGTTTTTCGCTGCAGTACTTGAAAAGACGGATATTTATTTTTACTCATTTTTCCTCTTTCACTCTGCAAATGGAGTCTTAACTCTTACCTCGCATTCACCCGCTTCGTTCACGTTGTACAAAATATAGTCACGTAGCCGGCAAAGCAGTGTGTTCGCCTTTAAATGGCCAGCCTGAGGCGGGGAAGTAGAGAGAGAGAGAGAAAAAGAAAAACAGAAAAAAACGTGAAACAAATCAAAAAAAGAAAAAGAAAAAATGCCTCCCCAGAGAGACGGGAGTTAGTCGGAGGCTGGATTCCCTTTCGCACGTACTGAACTGAACGAAGGGTTGACGGAAAACAGAATGGAGGAGCGGAGGGACGTAGAAAAAGAAGAAACCGGGGGTAAAAACAGAGGAAAAGAAAGCTGGGAGAAGAAATGGCAGGCATTGGGACCACCATACTTTAGCTGCCCTTCCGAAACAAAAGGGTTAGAAACTCCGAAGGTTCCAGGGAAGGGGCGAAAGGGGCGAAACGTGCGTGTAGGTACCTACCGCGTACTCTCGGATCGCACACCCAGAGAGCCATGGCTAACTTTCCAGTTTGTTTTCCACCCCCACGCTCCCTTATACTACCCGGCAAAGTATCTCCGAATCTCGTTTCCGTAAATTTAGAGGGTGAAAGCGCCAATTATTGATCAGACCGCTCCACGTGCCGGTGCCATCAATTTCGATTTTACAGTTTCTACACAATTACAACAATTACAAGAATTCGACGAAAAGGAGGAGAGTTTTCAACTGGCAAATTATCTTTTTTGGTTTTTCGTCATCGCGGGTGGATAATTATCGGTGATTAATTGAGCTTTAGAAAGGATTTCAATTTCAATTGTATATATGTATGTGACAGATTCGTCACGGGTGAGGATAAAATGCTACTTTTTTTGTTTTTTTGTCGAAAAGACAATTTTTTTCCAATTATCTTGAAAGTTCGGGAGTTTTCGCTCTACAGAGACGTTGAATTAGTGTTTGTAACCTGAATGGCAGATGGTTGAATGTGAGATAAAATACGTGGGTCGATGATATGATTGTTGGTTCCGAAGCTAAACGAGGTGGAAATTTGTCTCGAGTTTAAACACACCAATTGGAAACAACGATGTTATCGTATTTGACAAAGTACATTAAAGCTGCTCTCCGGTCGGCGATACACTCGCGAATGAATAATTAATTACACGAAACGTTTGAACGGATGCTTGGCGGAGAAATTGTTTTTGGGATGAAAACGGTGGGTGTGGATACATTATTTTGCGATTGTAAGGGAGGCTTTCGTTGGATATTTGCAGATCACTCATCCGTTCATATTGGCGAACAAGAAGGCCAGTTGTTTTGTTCGGCAGGAACCAACATTTCACTTCGGCGAAAAGACGGTACGACTCCTCTTGTCCCGACGTGATCCTAAGCCCCCGTAATCCTGATAAACACAGTCTTTGCCTGGGGCGACAAAGCTGCTCCAGCTTCTCGAAATTTTGGGGAATTTAGACGGGGGACGCGATTAGCGCCGTATTATGCAAGTAGGGGGAAAGAGGTTGAAGACTCTGATGGCTGGAGAAAACGTTGGCGATAAAATATGTATGCGAGGAGGATTTTTCACCAGGGGTGAGGCTGTGGCGGCTCAATCTATAAGCGGAGGCAGCAGAGTACCGGACGCCGGCTTTCCACGCCGGAAATGGTGCCCACCCTCCACCCCCTTTATCCGCACTTGGCGATTCTGAATTTTCTAGCATGGGTCATGAAAGGTCAGTCGGACATTTTTCCAATATGGGAAATTGATCGTCGTTATATGGAAAAGGTCGGTTCGGATTTGAAACCGCTTTCCATGGCCGCGGTGGCGGGCCTCTGAATGCCGTTTGGTTCTTCTTTGGTTCCCCAATATTCCGTTACGCTACGTCGCGGCTGGGCGTCCTCGAAAGCGAAAGCGAGGAGCTTTCTCGCGAGTCTTCTTCAGGGTTCAAAGAACCTACTCGAAAAGAATGGGATCCGGCTACTTGACTTAACGATGATCAGCTCTGATCTCACCGTCCGGCGGAGGTACCTGGGTCTCGGAAAATGATATTCGCGGATATCCTGTAAAAGGAGAAGAGCCCGGGAGGATCAAAGAGGCATCTCTGAAAGCAGCCAGTCGAGCAGTGGAAGCGAACTCTCGTTATACTTGAACCATTCTCTGCGCCGGATGATTCCACTTTCAACTCGACTCGCCGAGTGATCATCCCGATACCGATTCTTGGCCCACAAAACTATGTACATACAGTTTTCACCCCAAAGTTAACCCAGCGGTTCAATTTCATGAACGAACACCTCGCGCGATAACTCAGATCCTTGCATATAATACGCCGATGTATTCCTTCGAACTTTCTTCTTCCGGCACGTATCGAGGCTCCATTTATCAAAATGGAATTGCCGTAGGTAAAATACACATACGCGGTAAGGTGAACCATCGGGGAATAAATCGAAACTTTGAGAGGGTCTAGGAGATGATATTTCACGCAGAATATCACCGATCTATACCCATTCCTTTATTTCCACCCCATCTTCCATCGAATATTACAGCCAACCGAAGTTCTATCCTCATTGTCAAGGTGCCTCGGTTTTGTATGATCACTTTCAATTTTCACCACAGGGATGAAGCCGAAGATGAAGAACCACTATAGAGCCCACCAACTCTCCGTCTGGCTTCGACTCGTTCCGGAACTACATCGCGCTGGGATGGAAGACGTCGAACCCAAGCACAACCTCTTTCGGGGCTACGCCGATCCCGCCCTTTACGACGGTTCGGTAAGGCCTGACCCCCTCAGCAGGGTCGGCGAAGAGTTCAGACGCATCAATCTTACCACCGAGCCTCCAACCACCACCGACTTCACCATCACTACATGCGTCAGTCTCATTCAAGGCACCAACTTGCAGAACGCCAATAACGCGAGCACAGATACATTGGCCAGTTTAGACGCCGCTGGGTGAGTACGACTCCTTAAAATAAAAGAGTCCATTTAAAATGGAAAGGATCCGAATTCCAGGGATCATGAAATTCGATTTGGAATTCGGGAGAATTGTTTCACCCTTTGGATACGACGATTTATATTCACAAGAATCAATCAGACAATGTCGGACACTAATATCATGGTTTGAGTATAAAAATATGTAGTAAAAGTGAAAGGTGGACTGTTTTTAATCAGATATCACACGCGTATAACTCGTTATATAATATTGATCTGGAGTAGGTACCAATGTGAAGTAAAAAGTGTATCTGAATTAAAAGAGATAGGTGAGATTTAATGAAGCTTCTACGGGTATAACCAGCTGTTAAAGTTTGATCAGAGGTTCGCGTAGTCGTCTGTCGATAAATTAATTATAATCTCTTCGTTAAAGTACCACTCGATAAATGGGAACAAAAGTTTATTGTCCGGGACATGACTGGCGCTTGAGAGAACGGGGCTTTTAATAAACTACTTGATGGATACAGTATATATCGTTACGCCTCTCTCTCTCTCTCTCTCCCTTTTTGTTGGAGTGAGACTTTCACCCAACGAGCCTGACAGGCTGCCAGCACTCTGCTTCTTTTCACTTCTTCAGCTCTCCCATAGAAAATGAGTAACTTTTAATTAAATAATTAAAAATTCCCGCTCCAGGTACGCGGCTTACTCGACAGCCTTGAGCGTAACGATCGCCATCGGCTGTAGCCTCCTCATACTCAACGTGCTCATCTTCGCTGGCGTTTACTATCAGAGAGACAAGACGCGGCTCGAAGTCAAGAGTCTTCAGCAGCAACAAATGATCAATCAGCAGTGCGGACCCAGGGGATTTAACGAGTTAAAACAACCCCCGCCACCCCATTCACACTTTCCGGGATCCGGACAAGTCATCGTTGACGTCGAGAATGAGATGCTGCGGAGGTATGTTAACACGTCATTTGCAGCATCATGTTACGATCATACTATATCCCTGGATCAGGAAACCTCGTGACAACAAAGTCAATTAAAAAAACAGAGACGCTTATAATCAAGAATTATATTGGGTTTTGACGAATGTCATGAAAAAACGGTTCCCTTAACAGGAGAAAAAACAATACACATCGTTAATTCAGTTGTTGCCGTAATGATCCGAGACAGGATACATCATCCTGCACTTCCGATTGATGACAAATTTATACAGTTTTTATACAAATTAATTAACATATATCAGTTGTACTTTTTCATTCTTCGTTTAGTAATTTACTTGTTTGAACATTGTTTTGACTCGACTGTATGGATACACGATGTATCCTTAAGACACGTTCTTTCCAAATTCGACTTCGATTCTACGTGACTCCTGAACATCAAATCGATTCTTCGTCGTTTCTGTACAGCTGAGCGAAGCAGTGATACTCGACGTTTTGCGATGTTCCCAAGACGCTATCGTCTCGCAATTAATCAAGACTGCGGGTCGAGATACATGGTATCAGACGAGCAGAACTAGAACCGGTTAGACACACGAGGATTAGATAGAACCGTGTTTATTTTTTATCCGAAAAATCTAGCCTCGAATACGGTACCCGTAAAGGCTTGAAAGAATTGCGGTGAAAAAATAAAGAAAAATTTCATACTCCCCGCAGGCACGGTTAAACATCACCCTTGTAATCAAGGGCTGCCGTCGTCTATTTAAGATAAGAGAATTTTTTTTTTTTCTTAAATTCAGTATCAAATAATGATCAATCCAAATCGAAAATACAACTGATAACGTTACCGTTGACGTTTTATTTAAAAGAATCGAGATAAAATCACCGTAAACGATATGCAGAAATGTTTTCTTGACGTAGATTACGTATAGAGATGAAAATCTTCACGGTGGTAGATACGTACGCAATACTCGCACCCTCGAGATAAACGGAATGCTAATTTTATCCGCAATTTCTGTTCGTTAGAAACGCGATGAAGGCGCCACCGAGCAGTCCAAACTCGCAACTTCTTCAGCAGGGACAGGTAACCCACACGTTGCCGCACCAGCATCATTATCAGAAGCAGCATCAGCACCAGCAGCATCATCAGCAGCAGCACGCCACGTTGCCTCGAGCAGCAGTCATGCAGGATATGAACATAACTACACAAATGCAGGTGAGTACTTGCCTGCCAGGATCGTGAGTTACGTTTCTGGAATTCCGAAGGAAAAGTGGGACCTCAGCAGTACCTTCATTTTTATATCCTCGCCTCACGCATGATCGTTGTTTCGCCGTTTGTTTTTCTTTTTTTCTTTTTTATCTCGTTTTTTCTACCCCCTTTATTCTTACCCCGGCCTCGTCCCCTCACCCACTAGGATCTCTTTATTCCCTGACACTTGCGCAGCTGAGGTACGCACAGCGTTTAACCGTTAGGAATGATCATTGGAATATAGAGTAGAAATTGTTACAACCATATTATGTTATGCAGGCGATGATGTAATGAACACGTGGAAAACAGTAGGAAATCATTGATGAATACTTTTCGGGATCCGAGTTTCCCGGGTGAGCTTTACATCGATAAACACTCATGTAGCTTTCAAGTTTAATTGCATCAAATTCGAATTGATTATGACTCGAAGACGTGGTCATTGCGCATAAAGAGAAGCAATCAGTCCATATGGCGTGCGGAATTAAGGCTTCTGGTTCACTGCTCTCGAGTGAATGAGTAGAATCCGTGTTTCCACAATCAATACCTTCCGAGATGAAGACTCCTTATATTGAATTACACAATGCATCGATGCTGCTGTATAAGTCACGTGCGATTTTCCTGCTGAAAGGTTTCATCGTCAGACGAATGGGTATACGGTGCAAAGGAAACGATCGGTACGTTGTGAACATGTACCGAACGGTTTTTAATGCTCTTCTTCTCCTCCTTCTTCTTCTTGTCATTTGTAACCACGCGCTGAAATTGGTTCGTCGGATATTCGGTCTGACGAATATTTAGAAAGTGGACAATAGAGTGAAGTAGAAAAGGGGTGAGAGCTGGAGAACTGGAAATTGGATGGTAGCGACTGGGACCGTAAGTGGGAATGAACCACTTCAAGTATGTGTATGTGTAGCACCTGCGGAATTCGGTTGTCAAAGGAAGACGTATCGCCATCCCTGTTGGGAAGGGAACAGGGTACCTACAACGACGCTCCGCTTCGATTAAGGTTTTCCTCTAAAAGGAGAGCCTTCATTCTTCAGGCCGAAGAGCCTGTCAGGACTACTACGGTTACTCCGAGAGTTTTTGACAAGTACATATTCTCCCCGAGCGTTGAAAGGCGGGGTGCGAAGAAGAGAAGAAGAAAAAAAAAAAAAAAAAAAAAACTTGCGCATCTTTTTTCCTTTTCTTCTTCTTTTTATAATTATTGTATTTAAGAAAAAAAAAATTTCAATTTATTCTCCCCACTTCCTGCCACCTCAAATTTAATATCCCTTGCCGATTCGCGATGACGAACGATCTTTACACTATAATAAAAAAAAAAATTTCTCCAGTTCCTCTTATTCAGCGAATAAAAAAATTGATGCGATTCATTTTTACGCAGCGAAGACTGGTTCTATAAACTGATCGTTTATCCGTATAAGAATCGTGGAATCTGATCAACTTTCTACCCGCCAAGTTCTTCTCCGACCGTTTTTCATCGAAAGCCCTGCGCTGGCAGGAAGTTACAAGAACTTCATTCTTCCTCTCTTTGTACCTCTTTTTGACCCAATTCTTCTGGGTATTATTTCTAAGTTAATTTAATCGTTGAATTTGCGTTCCTTCACCCCCACAAGTGTTACTTTTATTCTTATTCTCGAACTGTGTACGTCCTACAAGCCTGTATTCCTTCTTCCTCACCT
Organism: Diprion similis; assembly: GCF_021155765.1. Lineage (NCBI taxonomy): Eukaryota > Metazoa > Arthropoda > Insecta > Hymenoptera > Diprionidae > Diprion > Diprion similis. Next base: position 272,841 of record NC_060109.1, on the reverse strand, counting down.
CATTGTCCTTTATTATTTTTCATTTCTTCGTCAATTTACTTTCATTCTTTTTTTTCAATCCAACACTTAATACGTAGGTTCTCGCTGCTACTGACTTACTGTATAATCTAGACTTCAGTTAATCTTAAGACACTGTTACTATCCTCGTTGTTTATACCCTTGGGTACATACACTACCCTGTTATACCAATAAAAATTGATCTATTTCATTATATTCTATCTCTCTCTCTGTCTCTCACACGTTTTTCCCATAAATTTCAGGGGCCTCCGAACGGATCTATCCACTTAACGATTCCCCGGGCGCCTCCACCGCCCCGAGCAAGAAGTCCTCCGGAAAGTCAGCCGCTGCTTCAAGGTCCGACGGTTTCTAGCCGCGTTCCACAAACGGCGATGAGCGAGATGAGAGTCTGATGTATGGAGCCTCCTCCGAAGCCGGTAGTGCCGGACGTCCTGACCGCGTCAACCCTTCTTTAGGAATGTGGGAAATTTTAACGAGCTTAAGGAATGGCAAAGGTTGAAACGGAACTGCAAATTACGGGTTGATCTAAGCGCGAAGGGTTAGGCGCGGTTTTGACGTCGAGGATTTTGCAGGGTGCTGCTCTCCGGACGGAGGAGGAAATTTGGCATTGAGTATCAGGGGGAGGAGAAACCCGTTATGGACTCGTCAAAATGATGAACAAATCAATAAATATCGAGAAAAGTTTTTTTTTTTTTTTTTCTTCGTTTTCTTCACACATACGTTATACTTTTGAGTAAATAAGAGACAATTGTGCGTATAATAATAGAAGAAAAAGACACTTATCCACTTCTTTTATTGTTAGCCTATGATACTATAACAAACTGTGAATAGCAGCTGAAGCAGCTGTTTGCGAAAAGGGCATATTATACATGTATGTATACATATAAGTGGTGCGAGAGGCGCGAACAATATACATATAATACATATTTGGACGTGGGAAAACTGGAGGAGAAAAGAACAATGCCTAAACAATGGATGCGAAGATGTCTTTTTGTTTGTCTCGCTTCTTTTTTTCTTTTCATTGCAAATAGTTAGCGCTGAAGCGAAAAATTATTGCAAATTTAGCGAAGTAAATAAAAATGAGTATCTGAATACATACTGCTGCCAAGCGATTAATCTATACTGTGGATTAACAAATGACTCCGTATCCGATATTTTATGTGATAGTTACGGTATACAAATGAATTGAAAATCTTGTTACCAAAATAATTGCCAAATGACAATCTGCTGAGTTGCAGAACGAATGGATTAGGTGGAAAACCCGAGGAAAAACCAATATTTAATGTTTAATGGTGGAAGGAAAAACGAAGAAGAAGAAATTATAAAAAAAAAGTACATCGGAGAACTCCAGTGTAAAACAACGTGTTTTTATTTATAAATATAATATAGAGGGATATAATAAATAAAAAGTTGTTAGATGTTCCTTGTAAATATAAAATACGTTTACCTGTTAGCACGGGAAAATAATTTGAAAAATAAATATGATGAATAAATAAATAAATAAATAAATAACACTATGAAATAAAATAATATGGTAATTCGGTAGGATTGGCAAGGTGGCGATTATTGTCATTTATTAAAAATTTTTTACCCTCTCGATAACTTGTTTAGGTTTTTTTTTTACCATTTGACGAATACAATGACGTATGGTTTTTTCTTCTAATTATTTTTTATATCAACTTTATTACAACGACACGAGAATCCCACGACGAGACTTAACGTACGTATAAAATTATGATATACATAGAGCCGTAAGGTAATATTGATAATAATAATAGTAATGATCATAACGATAATAAAATACGATACGACGACTAATATTTGAGGGAAAGAAATTTAACACGCTATAGTTATACACTGCCAGAAGACTTGAAATGATAATTGAAGACGAATTGAATGATAAAATATATCTAACAAGAATTTTAACATTAATTTGCAGCGTGAAGATATTTAAAAAAAGAAATGAACATAAGTAAATGATAATAAATAAACTTTGAAATGAATTTGAATAATAATGAATTGTAAATATTTAAAATAACAAAGAAAATAATATTAATACAATATGTTATAAGTAAATTAAAGATTTAAAAAATTGAAAATTTAAAAATTCATCACGGTGGAAAATAAATGAAAAACTCGTTTGGTGTTTCAACACGGACCTCAAATTCAAGGCAGCCGTATTGAAAAAAAGTACGAAGTTATATAATTTAAATATTGTATAATTTAACCGTAATGTTTTATACCATCAAATTTTGACGATTTGAGATTAATATAAAAGTTATGAAAAGAAAGAAAAAAAAAAGAAAAAAATAGATCAATGATAATAATTAAATGAATTATACATTGTACATGTAAACATAGGTGAAATTCACGCCGAATGACATCATATAGAAGAAAATGGATTGTTTTGAGTGGGTGTAGGATAAATACGTGAACTTAATAATATCATGAAATGTGGACAATCTGGTAAACGTTACCAATGGTAAAAAAAACACATATATATGATTATATATATATATATATATATATATATATAATATAATATAATATACATAGTTACTTATAAAGAAGTACACGATGAAAAAAAATTATTTCAAATTTCGGACACAAAAATAGGAAATTTGAATGATATTGTATATGATACTACGGATAATAACGATATGAAAAGGTTCACTATCACCGCGTACATCGTTAATTTAACCGGTGTCGCATGTGTCTAAATTTTTATCCCCATATTGATTTGTTGATCAGCGCATACGAGGCACTGAAATGTTACGTTGAAAGTTTTGTTGTCAAACTGTAAATATATATAACAAAATATATGGAAATATTAATTGTACAACGATGATTTTTTCCTGCCTTTTCCATATAAAATGTGATTCTATAGCTGCGTTTCAATCAAGTGATACCGGTCTTAAGAAAATCATACGTGCCGGTGGTAATTTTTTTCTCTCGAGATCAAAATTCCTGTCCCTATTTTGACCAAGGTTTCAAGTGAGGAGTTGGCTTGTGGATTTGTGATATTTATTAAGGAGCGTGCCTCTGGACACTAGATGCATAACTTATCGGAATCAATAGTTAATGGTTGGACAGGGTTTGGTCGATTCGCCTATTCAGACGAACAAAAAAGAACACAGAGCCGAACTGGAAATCTCCAGAGCATCTCATTTTACCTGTCTCACAGGTAACACACTCAAGGTTTAACCACGTCTCTCAACTGCAAAAGAAACTCGGATGACTGGAGGACGGAGAAGAACTTCAGCTGTGGAAAGTCCAAGTGTGTTTTCGTATTCATTTGATCAATTATCTCAGTTTTATAAGAGTAATTTTACACGAGTATTTAGTGTCTCCATTGTTTTACTCCTTGAAAGATGTCTCAGACGAAGAGGAGCTGATAAGACTTCTGGGATTTGCTGGCCTGGAAAAAATCGCCGAGTTCATAAGCACCAGGTACGATAAATCCGTCAGCCGTAACCATCAGCGGAACCTAATCCAACCGACTGCCTGCAGCTGAGGGCAACTCGATTTTTACCCAATCTGGTGAAATTCGGGTTTTCCAGATCAGCGATGGACCTCCATTATCCTACGCAATATCGAAAGTTCAGGACTCCATTGACCGCGGCGATTCATCGCGGGACCCCGACTATTCTGAAAAGTTTGCTTGATAGGTTCTCGGTCTCTTTGGACTCGACCACAACTCAGCCCCTCGGGAAAACTGCTTTGATGCACGCCTCTTACGTTTCCAGGAACCCCGAAGTCATTCGTGTGCTCATGGCGCGCGGTGCCAACGTTCAAAAGATCGACAACGTGTATGTAACGAGATTTTCGTGGTTTCACATGTCGAATACCAAACTCTATATTGACGCAAGGTTTTCTTTTGCCTTGGGTTCAAGGAGAGGATGGAATCCCCTGTACTACGCGATCGTCGGTGAGCGAACGAGAAACGTCGAATGTCTAATCGAATCGGGGGCGAAACTGGAGTCGCGGGACTTACAGGGTCGAACGCCGTTGATGATCGCAGGTAAGGTTTCCACCATGGAAGGTAGTGATAAGGAGGACTATCTCCGTGTATGGCAAGTGTGCGTGAAATAGATTACATATAAAATGGCGTTGCTGCAGCAAAAGTTCGACAAAGCGCTAATCAGATTGTTACCCTTATTGCTTACGAGCACCATTCTAGTGACTTGTTGAATCCATGTTCGTCACTTTTTGGTGAGACTTTGTCACTTAAAGACCCATGTGAGATACTTCTCTTTACCTTTACCCTCCGTACTTTCTATGAATCGATCTCAACACCCGATCAACTGCCTCTTCGTTTGGACTTTCAGTCATCCTTTCGAATTTTGGAACAGTGAAGCTTCTTCTGGACCACGGCGCCAATCCAAAGGCGATCGATGATTTTGGATACACTGCTCTGAGGTTGGCCATTCTACGGAACAAGCATGAACTTGCCGTTCTCCTGGCGGAGTATGAAACTGACGTCACTTGCAAACCGCCTACGGCTATTCACTCCGACTATGAATTGGCGGAACACCTTATGCCGGATCTTGTTCCGATTATGAGGCAAAATACCCTGCCGAAGCAACGGGATCTTAAGGAAACCATGCTGACCAATGTGTAAACGAAGCCATGTCCTGGACATGATCTGATCAATAGTGTATTTATGTGAATGCATACTTAAAGGTGTAAATAATGCCCACTAAACTCATCTTTCTTCACTTGCTTCTATCATCGATTGATATAACTTTTGAAATGCTTTTGATACACGTATGATCGTAAGCATTGTATGATCTTGTGTTTTAATATGTCTACGTCGATTCTTGTATTTTACTAGGAATTTCCCTATGCGTGTAATACGGTAATACTAATGGATTCTGAGATAAAGGATTTTTCGCTTAGGAGAATAGGCATTACCTCTTTGTCCTTTTGGTGTGAATTTATGTGATTTTGGAAGGGACATGAATGTGATTATGTGAGAAGAATCCATTGCGCGCAATCTCAGATCGCTGCAAACAACAAATCGAACGTGACGGCCGAAATACATTGACTTAAGGCAAAGGTTGTGCAGAGTGATTAAGTGAACATGAGAATCGTAAACACACAGTATCAGACTCAGTCCAGTATAGTTCGTATGCTTTTTCTTGATTCTAATGAAATGTTATGAGTGCCAGACGATAGCAATTTGACATGTGGTCAAATGATGTAAAAGTAAAGGACGAGGAGAAATGCAAAAATAGGATAAAACATGATAGTGATTCTGATGGTAGTGAAATCTAGCTCGTGTTATTGACCTACGTACATGTACGAGACATGTCTGTAATATGTATGACGTAAGATATTGTGGTGTCGCCATTTCATGTAACCTGGGTCGAGGACGATTCAAAGGTGGTTTTTGCTGGGGATTAAAAGTTATATCGAAGCAGTTGGTCCGTGCTCATCTAAATATCATCGCAATTGTGTTGAGAATGCATTATATCCGAGACGGGGCATACAGAGTGAATCGTGAAGGTGTAATTGTGCGCTCTGAGATGGAGAAAGAGAATTACGCCGTAGATATTGTTGCGAAATCTTCGACGATTCTAAAAAAAGCTATAATAGATTCTTCCGGGCACTATTCCGACGTAATTTTGCGGAAGAAGTCGACTAAGCGCAGTCCTAATAGACTGCAAGCGACGCATCAAGAGTTACAACCAAAAAACAAAAGACGTATTTTCTCGATTTTTCTGCTGCTGGTCTTTGCGTCGTAATTCCTCTGCTGTTGGTCTAACGCTTTCTGTCTTGTGTTTTCTGAAATCCTGTGCGTCCAATTGGACGAGAAAGTTTCATGCAAATCGATTCCGAGACGAGAAAGTCTCAGCTCCGGAAATGACCAAACACGTAAGGCTAACCCCTTTGTATTTTTGCGAACATTTCAACGAATCTGAAAAAAGCTGCAATAAATTTTTAAGGCACTATTCGGACGTAATTTTGCGAGAGAAATCGATTAATCGCAGTCCCAATACGCTGCGAGCAACACCTGCAAAGTTACAGCCGAAAAACTGCAGATTTTCATCGTCATTTCTCCGCTGCTGGTCCTAGGCTATTTTTCATGTGTTTTCTGAGTTCCTGGGCGTCGAATTAGTCTAATAAGCGTCATACGGATCGATTCCCAGACAAAAGATTTTTCGGCCAAAAAAAATCAAGGCTAACCAAGATGGCGAAACAGTGTGGTTTGTGCAAGAATTTAGTGAACAAAACTAGCGATTTTCTTATCTGCGACCAAAAATGTAAACGTGTGTTTCATGTTACATGTGCCAAAAAGAACATGAATATACAGGATCCGGCCAAAAAACTTTTGAAATTCACATGTGAGAAATGTGAAGAACATTCTGTCAGTGCTGGCGATCAACCGTCTAGTGGTGAAGAAGGAGCTGTCAACATTGCTCCAAGAAGCAGACGAACTGTCACTGATCAACACGACTTTCGAACGTATGTAGCTGGCATCAATAAAAAGCTTGATGAATTACAACCAATTAAAGAAGCACTGGACACCAACAACAAGGCTTTAGATAACAACAGCCAGGAAGTTAAAAAGCTCAAAAATAGTATAGCAACTATCGAGGAAGCTATGAATTTTTGCTCTAACAAAATTGACGAATTTGTCAAAACAACTGCCAATCTAAGCAAGGAGAACGCACTCTTACAGAAAGAAGTCCACAAGCTGCAGAAAAAATCGAAAGAGGCCGACGATAAGCTGGAATTCATGGAAGCTAAACTTGAAGAACTGGAACAGAAACTCAAGCTGTCAGAGATCGAAATATGCGGAGTGCCTGTAACCAGGAATGAAAATCTACAAACGATAGTCTGCAACGTCGCAAAGCTAATAGATATCGAGCTGGATACCAAGACAATACAGGACATCTATCGACCACCAAAAACAACTGGAGCTCGGCCGATAATAATCAAACTCAACACCGTCAATGCTCGAAATACCTGGCTAGAGCGCGCCAAAGTGAAAAGGGGGATTAAAGCCAAGGACGTATATACGGGCTTTCCAGAGACAGCAGTGTATATAAACGAAGCGCTTACACCCGCAAAAAAACGACTACTGTACTTGGCCAAGATGTTTGCGAGGGAAAAACGTTATAAATATGTATGGATCAAAGATGGAAATGTACTTATGCGCAAAGATGAGGGCGAAAAAACTATCCAGGTAAAACACCACATAGACTTAGAGAACTTAGCGCAGCCGATAGAAAACACAGCAGAATAGGATCTATGAACACCAAAATACACAGCAAACAGTACAAAACACTAGAAACGATAAATATGGCTACGTGGAACGAATACATACAGGAAATTCAACACATAAAAAATTACACATGCGAAGACGCTGAATCTCTTCGAAAAATAATAACAGAAGAACAAGGTATAAATGTACTCCAAATGAACACAAGAAGCCTGCGGAGACACATGGACGAAATTCATTTGATGTTACAAGATATAAGAATACAAATGGACATAATAATTTTTACAGAAACATGGATCAACTCTAAACAAGATCTATGGAAATACAAAGATTACACAGCTTTTTGGGCCAACAGTAAGATATCTGATAAAGACGGAATTGTTGTACTGGTTCACAAAAATTTAGAAGCTTATGACGCACAACTGAACATCGAAGGAGCCAATGGAATCAAATTGATTTTGAAGACCACTCAAGAGACCATTGAAATCTACGCGATCTACAGATCCCCATCCGGAAATCTGAAGAAATTTATCGAAAGCTTGGACCAGGAATTGGGAGAAGGCACAACAAAAACGGCAATCATGGCAGGGGATATAAACATAGATATCAAGCCCGGCAGTAATGCCATCGATGGAGAAGAATACCTCAACGTTCTCAGCATGCATGGATACGTAGCAGCTATTACAACACCGACGAGGGAAACAGATAACACAAGTACGTGCATTGATCATATATTTATAAAACAAAAAAATGTAGAAAACGTACGTGCAGCTGTACTAAAAACGACAATTACTGACCATTATACAACTATACTACAAATAGGAAAAACAAGTAAGGATAGGACAAGGACAATACATGTGAACAAAGTCGACTACAACAAAGTAACAGAAATAATTGAAAAAGAAAAATGGGAAAATGTGCTGAATGAACAAGACCTAGAAAAAGCTACCAAAAACCTAATTACCACTCTACAGAAAGCGGTCGAGGAAGCTACCAAAAAAATAACAATAACGAACAATAATAGAACGACAAAGCTGAAGCCGTGGGTAACAAATGGTCTCGTCAGAGCAATAAGACAAAGAAACAAGCTCGCCAAAAAAGCAAGAAGAGAGCCTTTCAATTCGGATCTACAAATAGAATACAAAATGTACCGCAAAACGCTAGTAAAGTTAATAGACAAAACAAAAAATGAATATTACAGGAAGCAAATAACGGCAGCCGGAAACGATCAAAAACGAATATGGAAAGTAATTAGAGAAAACAAAATTCAAGAAAAAAAAAAGGAGGAAGCAAGCAAAATAAGGTTGAAACTCGAAGGCCAACAAGAAATTGAAACAAATGAGGAACGAATAGCAAACACCTTCAATGACTACTTCCTCTCTGTTGGAAAGCATTTAACAAATGAAATACCAACCCATCTGATTGGAAAGGACGAGAAAGTAAAGGGGGAAGCACAGAAATCGATATATCTATCACCTATAACGGAATCAGAAATAAGAAGACATATAACGCAGATGAAGTCACAGACAGCACCGGGAGAAGATGGAATAAAGGCGGAATTACTAAAATCAACGATCGAATACGTTGTAAAACCACTAGAATGCATATTCAATCGAAGCATATCAATTGGAACCTTCCCAGAGCAATTGAAAAAAAGCATAGTAATACCAGTATATAAAGCCGGTGAAAAAACAGATGCAACAAACTACAGACCTATCTCGCTCATAAGCAGCATAAGTAAGATTCTAGAAAAATGCATAAAAAACAGGCTAATAGAGTTCTTTGAAAAAAACAACATCCTCTCAAACACCCAGTACGGATTCAGAATGAATAAGAGTACACAGGATGCGATATACAAACTCACGAATCGTATTACGAGCAACCTCGATCAAGGAACCAAAACCATTGCCACATACCTGGATCTATCAAAAGCCTTCGATACAGTACAACATCACATCTTGCTCCGAAAACTAGAGAAAATGGGCATCAGAGGAATAGCCAATAAATGGTTTGGAAGCTACCTCGGGAACAGACAACAAAAAACAAGGATCGGGGACAGAAATAGCAGAGCAGGCGTAATAACAACGGGCGTCCCACAAGGGTCTGTACTTGGAGCAATATTGTATATTGTGTACACCAACGATCTGTGCAAAATGAAAATAGAATCAGAAATGATAGCCTATGCAGATGACACGGTAATAATAACGACAGGAAATGACTGGAAGGAGGTTTATAGAAAAGCGAACACGGATATGGCAAAAATAAAGAGGTGGCTAGACAATCACAAACTAACCCTGAATGGGAACAAAACTAAGTACATGCGGTATAAAATTAATAAAATCAAAGATCCTGAAGACAGTGAATTCTTGATTCTGAAAATACACACTTGCGGAAAATACGAACCAGGATGCGGCTGTGAAGAAATAGAAATGAAAGAATGCATTAAATACCTGGGTGTCACGATCGATGAAAGAATGAAGTGGACTGAACACATAAAACGAACAGCAGCCAGACTACGACAAACAATTCACACGCTGCTCAATATCAGATCAATTGTAACACAGGACACGATGAGGAAAATCTACTATGCTCTAGTACACTCTATTATTGAATATGGGATAATAGCATGGGGAAATGCATACCAGAAAAATTTGAGACCACTGGAAATAATACAAAAAATGATACTACGAATAGCCTTTTGGAAACCTCGGTATTACCCAAGTGATATGCTCTTTGCCATAACAAAAATACCGGACATACGCCAGGCTTACATGAAGAACGCACTAGTGCGTCTTAAACGAAATCCGGAAGAAATAGAACAAAGAAAGCTCACCCACGAACATGACACCAGAGCCAGGACACGAGGAAACCTCATACTTCCGAAAACTAAAACAACAATTGGGCACAGACAGGAAAGAGTTATTATAAACAAGCTGTATAATGAAATTCCATTAGAAATAAAGCAAAAATGTATACAGGGTTTCAAAAAAAGTATTAGTACTTGGATTTTACAGCAGGGAAGAATGTACTATGATAAACTGACTAACACCTAGAAAATAAGTGAATACCAAGACTCAATTAGGAATATAGAAGTTGTCTGAAGGTTTTGTCTGAATGTTTTCTTGTTACAAATGTAAGCAAATAAAAAAGTATCACCAACTTATTAGGTATAGATTAGGAAATAAGTACATGTGTAGATTTAAATAACAACTCGGAATGATTGATCTGCGTAATATAGTGAACTATCAGGTGCGGATGAGAATATCTCAAATGCAAGCACACAATCACGCAAAAAAAAAAAAAAAAAAAATTGTAATTTAGGAAATTAAGTGACAACTTGTCACTAAGTAGAAAAAAGCAACTCCAGCCACACAAGCATAATTAGATGCTCAGGCATGGAGAACTGAAAATTATATGTAAACACGAAAAATATGTTTGTCAATAAATCTAAATCTAAATCTAAATCTAACCCCTTTGCATTTTTGGCGAAAATTTCGACGACTTTGAAAAGTGCTGCAATTAATTCTTTAGGGTACTATTCCGACGTGATTTTGCGAGAGGAATCGATTAATCGCAGTCCCGATACGCTGCGAGCAACACCTGCAAAGTTACAGCCGAAAAACTGCAGATTTTCATCGTCATTTCTCTGCTGCTGGTCCTAGGCTATTTTTCATGTGTTTTCTGAGTTCCTGGGCGTCGAATTAGTCTAAAAAGCGTCATACGAATCGATGCCCAGACAAAAGATTTTTCGGCCAAAAAAAATCCAAGGCTAACCCCTTTGCATTTTTGGCGAAAATTTCGACGACTTTGAAAAGTGCTGCAATTAATTCTTTAGGGTGCTATTCCGACGTGATTTTGCGAGAGGAATCGATTAATCGCAGTCCCGATACGCTGCGAGCAACACCTGCAAAGTTACAGCCGAAAAACTGCAGATTTTCATCGTCATTTCTCTGCTGCTGGTCCGAGGCTATTTTTCATGTGTTTTCTGAGTTCCTGGGCGTCGAATTAGTCTGAAAAGCGTCATACGGATCGATTCCCAGACAAAAGATTTTTCGGCCAAAAATAATCCAAGGCTAACCCCTTTGCATTTTTGGCGAAAATTTCGACGACTTTGAAAAGTGCTGCAATTAATTCTTTAGGGTACTATTCCGACGTGATTTTGCTAGAGGAATCGATTAATCGCAGTCCCGATACGCTGCGAGCAACACCTGCAAAGTTACAGCCGAAAAACTGCAGATTTTCATCGTCATTTCTCTGCTGCTGGTCCAAGGCTATTTTTCATGTGTTTTCTGAGTTCCTGGGCGTCGAATTAGTCTAAAAAGCGTCATACGGATCGATTCCCAGACAAAAGATTTTTCGGCCAAAAAAAATCCAAGGCTAACCCCTTTGCATTTTTGGCGAAAATTTCGACGACTTTGAAAAGTGCTGCAATTAATTCTTTAGGGTACTATTCCGACGTGATTTTGCGAGAGGAATCGATTAATCGCAGTCCCGATACGCTGCGAGCAACACCTGCAAAGTTACAGCCAAAAAACTGCAGATTTTCATCGTCATTTCTCCGCTGCTGGTCCTAGGCTATTTTTCATGTGTTTTCTGAGTTCCTGGGCGTCGAATTAGTCTGAAAAGCGTCATACGGATCGATTCCCAGACAAAAGATTTTTCGGCCAAAAAAAATCCAAGGCTAACCCCTTTGCATTTTTGGCGAAAATTTCGACGACTTTGAAAAGTGCTGCAATTAATTCTTTAGGGTACTATTCCGACGTGATTTTGCGAGAGGAATCGATTAATCGCAGTCCCGATACGCTGCGAGCAACACCTGCAAAGTTACAGCCGAAAAACTGCAGATTTTCATCGTCATTTCTCCGCTGCTGGTCCTAGGCTATTTTTCATGTGTTTTCTGAGTTCCTGGGGGTCGAATTAGTCTAAAAAGCGTCATACGGATCGATTCCCAGACAAAAGATTTTTCGGCCAAGAAAAATCCAAGGCTAACCCCTTTGCATTTTTGGCGAAAATTTCGACGACTTTGAAAAGTGCTGCAATTAATTCTTTAGGGTACTATTCCGACGTGATTTTGCGAGAGGAATCGATTAATCGCAGTCCCGATACGCTGCGAGCAACACCTGCAAAGTTACAGCCGAAAAACTGCAGATTTCCATCGTCATTTCTCCGCTGCTGGTCCTAGGCTATTTTTCATGTGTTTTCTGAGTTCCTGGGCGTCGAATTAGTCTAAAAAGCTTCATACGGATCGATTCCCAGACAAAAAATTTTTCGGCCAAAAAAAATCCAAGGCTAACCCCTTTGCATTTTTGGCGAAGATTTCGACGACTTTGAAAAGTGCTGCAATTAATTCTTTAGGGTACTATTCCGACGTGATTTTGCGAGAGGAATCGATTAATCGCAGTCCCGATACGCTGCGAGCAACACCTGCAAAGTCACAGCCGAAAAACTGCAGATTTTCATCGTCATTTCTCCGCTGCTGGTCCTAGGCTATTTTTCATGTGTTTTCTGAGTTTCTGGGCGTCGAATTAGTCTGAAAAGCGTCATACGGATCGATTCCGAGACAAAAGATTTTTCGGCCAAAAAAAATCCAAGGCTAACCCCTTTGCATTTTTGGCGAAAATTGCGACGACTTTGAAAAGTGCTGCAATTAATTCTTTAGGGTACTATTCCGACGTGATTTTGCGAGAGGAATCGATTAATCGCAGTCCCGATACGCTGCGAGCAACACCTGCAAAGTTACAGCCGAAAAACTGCAGATTTTCATCGTCATTTCTCCGCTGCTGGTCCTAGGCTATTTTTCATGTGTTTTCTGAGTTCCTGGGCGTCGAATTAGTCTAAAAAGCGTCATACGGATCGATTCCCAGACAAAAGATTTTTCGGCCAAAAAAAATCCAAGGCTAACCCCTTTGCATTTTTGGCGAAAATTTCGACGACTTTGAAAAGTGCTGCAATTAATTCTTTAGCGTACTATTCCGACGTGATTTTGCGAGAGGAATCGATTCATCGCAGTCCCGATACGCTGCGAGCAACACCTGCAAAGTTACAGCCGAAAAACTGCAGATTTTCATCGTCATTTCTCCGCTGCTGGTCCTTGGCTATTTTTCATGTGTTTTCTGAGTTCCTGGGCGTCGAATTAGTCTAAAAAGCGTCATACGGATCGATTCCCAGACAAAAGATTTTTCAACCAAAAAAAATCCAAGGCTAACCCCTTTGCATTTTTGGCGAAAATTTCGACGACTTTGAAAAGTGCTGCAATTAATTCTTTAGGGTACTATTCCGACGTGATTTTGCGAGAGGAATCGATTAATCGCAGTCCCGATACGCTTCGAGCAACACTTGCAAAGTTACAGCCGAAAAACTGCAGATTTTCATCGTCATTTCTCTGCTGCTGGTCCTAGGCTATTTTTCATGTGTTTTCTGAGTTCCTGGGCGTCGAATTAGTCTGAAAAGCGTCATCCGGATCGATTCCCAGACAAAAGATTTTTCGGCCAAGAAAAATCCAAGGCTAACCCCTTCGCATTTTTGGCGAAAATTTCGACGACTTTGAAAAGTGCTGCAATTAATTCTTTAGGGTACTATTCCGACGTGATTTTGCGAGCGGAATCGATTAATCGCAGTCCTGATACGCTGCGAGCAACACCTGCAAAGTTACAGCCGAAAAACTGCAGATTTTCATCGTCATTTCTCCGCTGCTGGTCCTAGGCTATTTTTCATGTGTTTTCTGAGTTCCTGGGCGTCGAATTAGTCTAAAAAGCGTCATACGGATCGATTCCCAGACAAAAGATTTTTCGGCCAAAAAAAATCCAAGGCTAACCCCTTTGCATTTTTAGCGAAAATTTCGACGACTTTGAAAAGTGCTGCAATTAATTCTTTAGGGTACTATTCCGACGTGATTTTGCGAGAGGAATCGAATAATCGCAGTCCCGATACGCTGCGAGCAACACCTGCAAAGTTACAGCCGAAAAACTGCAGATTTTCATCGTCATTTCTCCGCTGCTGGTCCTAGGCTATTTTTCATGTGTTTTCTGAGTTCCTGGGCGTCGAATTAGTCTAAAAAGCGTCATACGGATCGATTCCCAGACAAAAGATTTTTCGGCCAAAAAAAATCCAAGGCTAACCCCTTTGCATTTTTGGCGAAAATTTCGACGACTTTGAAAAGTGCTGCAATTACCTCTTTAGGGTACTATTCCGACGTGATTTTGCGAGAGGAATCGATTAATCGCAGTCCCGATACGCTGCGAGCAACACCTGCAAAGTTACAGCCGAAAAACTGCAGATTTTCATCGTCATTTCTCCGCTGCTGGTCCTAGGCTATTTTTCATGTGTTTTCTGAGTTCCTGGGCGTCGAATTAGTCTAAAAAGCGTCATACGGATCGATTCCCAGACAAAAGATTTTTCGGCCAAAAAAAATCCAAGGCTAACCCCTTTGCATTTTTAGCGAAAATTTCGACGACTTTGAAAAGTGCTGCAATTAATTCTTTAGGGTACTATTCCGACGTGATTTTGCGAGAGGAATCGAATAATCGCAGTCCCGATACGCTGCGAGCAACACCTGCAAAGTTACAGCCGAAAAACTGCAGATTTTCATCGTCATTTCTCCGCTGCTGGTCCTAGGCTATTTTTCATGTGTTTTCTGAGTTCCTGGGCGTCGAATTAGTCTAAAAAGCGTCATACGGATCGATTCCCAGACAAAAGATTTTTCGGCCAAAAAAAATCCAAGGCTAACCCCTTTGCATTTTTGGCGAAAATTTCGACGACTTTGAAAAGTGCTGCAATTAATTCTTTAGGGTACTATTCCGACGTGATTTTGCGAGAGGAATCGATTAATCGCAGTCCCGATACGCTGCGAGCAACACCTGCAAAGTTACAGCCGAAAAACTGCAGATTTTCATCGTCATTTCTCAGCTGCTGGTCCTAGGCTATTTTTCATGTGTTTTCTGAGTTCCTGGGCGTCGAATTAGTCTAAAAAGCGTCATACGGATCGGTTCCCAGACTAAAGATTTTTCGGCCAAAAAAAATCCAAGGCTAACCCCTTTGCATTTTTGGCGAAAATTTCGACGACTTTGAGAAGTGCTGCAATTAATTCTTTAGGGTACTATTCCGACGTGATTTTGCGAGAGGAATCGATTAATCGCAGTCCCGATACGCTGCGAGCAACACCTGCAAAGTTACAGCCGAAAAACTGCAGATTTTCATCGTCATTTCTCCGCTGCTGGTCCTAGGCTATTTTTCATGTGTTTTCTGAGTTCCTGGGCGTCGAATTAGTCTAAAAAGCGTCATACGGATCGATTCCCAGACAAAAGATTTTTCGGCCAAAAAAAATCCAAGGCTAACCCCTTTGCATTTTTGGCGAAAATTTCGACGACTTTGAAAAGTGCTGCAATTAATTCTTTAGGGTACTATTCCGACGTGATTTTGCGAGAGGAATCGATTAATCGCAGTCCCGATACGCTGCGAGCAACACCTGCAAAGTTACAGCCGAAAAACTGCAGATTTTCATCGTCATTTCTCCGCTGCTGGTCCTAGGCTATTTTTCATGTGTTTTCTGAGTTCCTGGGCGTCGAATTAGTCTAAAAAGCGTCATACGGATCGATTCCCAGACAAAAGATTTTTCGGCCAAAAAAAATCCAAGGCTAACCCCTTTGCATTTTTGGCGAAAATTTCGACGACTTTGAAAAGTGCTGCAATTAATTCTTTAGGGTACTATTCCGACGTGATTTTGCGAGAGGAATCGATTAATCGCAGTCCCGATACGCTGCGAGCAACACCTGCAAAGTTACAGCCGAAAAACTGCAGATTTTCATCGTCATTTCTCCGCTGCTGGTCCTAGGCTATTTTTCATGTGTTTTCTGAGTTCCTGGGCGTCGAATTAGTCTAAAAAGCGTCATACGGATCGATTCCCAGACAAAAGATTTTTCGGCCAAAAAAAATCCAAGGCTAACCCCTTTGCATTTTTGGCGAAAATTTCGACGACTTTGAAAAGTGCTGCAATTAATTCTTTAGGGTACTATTCCGACGTGATTTTGCGAGAGGAATCGATTAATCGCAGTCCCGATACGCTGCGAGCAACACCTGCAAAGTTACAGCCGAAAAACTGCAGATTTTCATCGTCATTTCTCCGCTGCTGGTCCTAGGCTATTTTTCATGTGTTTTCTGAGTTCCTGGGCGTCGAATTAGTCTAAAAAGCGTCATACGGATCGATTCCCAGACAAAAGATTTTTCAGCCAAAAAAAATCCAAGGCTAACCCCTTTGCATTTTTGGCGAAAATTTCGACGACTTTGAAAAGTGCTGCAATTAATTCTTTAGGGTACTATTTCGACGTGATTTTGCGAGAGGAATTGATTAATCGCAGTCCCGATACGCTGCGAGCAACACCTGCAAAGTTACAGCCGAAAAACTGCAGATTTTCATCGTCATTTCTCCGCTGCTGGTCCTAGGCTATTTTTCATGTGTTTTCTGAGTTCCTGGGCGTCGAATTAGTCTAAAAAGCGTCATACGGATCGATTCCCAGACAAAAGATTTTTCGGCCAAAAAAAATCCAAGGCTAACCCCTTTGCATTTTTGGCGAAAATTTCGACGACTTTGAAAAGTGCTGCAATTAATTCTTTAGGGTACTATTCCGACGTGATTTTGCGAGAGGAATCGATTAATCGCAGTCCCGATACGCTGCGAGCAACACCTGCAAAGTTACAGCCGAAAAACTGCAGATTTTCATCGTCATTTCTCCGCTGCTGGTCCTAGGCTATTTTTCATGTGTTTTCTGAGTTCCTGGGCGTCGAATTAGTCTAAAAAGCGTCATACGGATCGATTCCCAGACAAAAGATTTTTCGGCCAAAAAAAATCCAAGGCTAACCCCTTTGCATTTTTGGCGAAAATTTCGACGACTTTGAAAAGTGCTGCAATTAATTCTTTAGGGTACTATTCCGACGTGATTTTGCGAGAGGAATCGATTAATCGCAGTCCCGATACGCTGCGAGCAACACCTGCAAAGTTACAGCCGAAAAACTGCAGATTTTCATCGTCATTTCTCCGCTGCTGGTCCTAGGCTATTTTTCATGTGTTTTCTGAGTTCCTGGGCGTCGAATTAGTCTAAAAAGCGTCATACGGATCGATTCCCAGACAAAAGATTTTTCGGCCAAAAAAAATCCAAGGCTAACCCCTTTGCATTTTTGGCGAAAATTTCGACGACTTTGAAAAGTGCTGCAATTAATTCTTTAGGGTACTATTCCGACGTGATTTTGCGAGAGGAATCGATTAATCGCAGTCCCGATACGCTGCGAGCAACACCTGCAAAGTTACAGCCGAAAAACTGCAGATTTTCATCGTCATTTCTCCGCTGCTGGTCCTAGGCTATTTTTCATGTGTTTTCTGAGTTCCTGGGCGTCGAATTAGTCTAAAAAGCGTCATACGGATCGATTCCCAGACAAAAGATTTTTCGGCCAAAAAAAATCCAAGGCTAACCCCTTTGCATTTTTGGCGAAAATTTCGACGACTTTGAAAAGTGCTGCAATTAATTCTTTAGGGTACTATTCCGACGTGATTTTGCGAGAGGAATCGATTAATCGCAGTCCCGATACGCTGCGAGCAACACTTGCAAAGTTACAGCCGAAAAACTGCAGGTTTTCATCGTCATTTCTCCGCTGCTGGTCCTAGGCTATTTTTCATGTGTTTTCTGAGTTCCTGGGCGTCGAATTAGTCTAAAAAGCGTCATACGGATCGATTCCCAGACAAAAGATTTTTCAGCCAAAAAAAATCCAAGGCTAACCCCTTTGCATTTTTGGCGAAAATTTCGACGACTTTGAAAAGTGCTGCAATTAATTCTTTAGGGTACTATTTCGACGTGATTTTGCGAGAGGAATTGATTAATCGCAGTCCCGATACGCTGCGAGCAACACCTGCAAAGTTACAGCCGAAAAACTGCAGATTTTCATCGTCATTTCTCCGCTGCTGGTCCTAGGCTATTTTTCATGTGTTTTCTGAGTTCCTGGGCGTCGAATTAGTCTAAAAAGCGTCATACGGATCGATTCCCAGACAAAAGATTTTTCGGCCAAAAAAAATCCAAGGCTAACCCCTTTGCATTTTTGGCGAAAATTTCGACGACTTTGAAAAGTGCTGCAATTAATTCTTTAGGGTACTATTCCGACGTGATTTTGCGAGAGGAATCGATTAATCGCAGTCCCGATACGCTGCGAGCAACACCTGCAAAGTTACAGCCGAAAAACTGCAGATTTTCATCGTCATTTCTCCGCTGCTGGTCCTAGGCTATTTTTCATGTGTTTTCTGAGTTCCTGGGCGTCGAATTAGTCTAAAAAGCGTCATACGGATCGATTCCCAGACAAAAGATTTTTCGGCCAAAAAAAATCCAAGGCTAACCCCTTTGCATTTTTGGCGAAAATTTCGACGACTTTGAAAAGTGCTGCAATTAATTCTTTAGGGTACTATTCCGACGTGATTTTGCGAGAGGAATCGATTAATCGCAGTCCCGATACGCTGCGAGCAACACCTGCAAAGTTACAGCCGAAAAACTGCAGATTTTCATCGTCATTTCTCCGCTGCTGGTCCTAGGCTATTTTTCATGTGTTTTCTGAGTTCCTGGGCGTCGAATTAGTCTAAAAAGCGTCATACGGATCGATTCCCAGACGAAAGATTTTTCATCCAAAAAAAATCCAAGGCTAACCCCTTTGCATTTTTGGCGAAAATTTCGACGACTTTGAAAAGTGCTGCAATTAATTCTTTAGGGTACTATTCCGACGTGATTTTGCGAGAGGAATCGATTAATCGCAGTCCCGATACGCTGCGAGCAACACCTGCAAAGTTACAGCCGAAAAACTGCAGATTTTCGTCGTCATTTCTCCGCTGCTGGTCCTAGGCTATTTTTCATGTGTTTTCTGAGTTCCGGGGCGTCGAATTAGTCTCAAAAGCGTCATACGGATCGATTCCCAGACAAAAGATTTTTCGGCCAAAAAAAATCCAAGGCTAACCCCTTTGCATTTTTGGCGAAAATTTCGACGACTTTGAAAAGTGCTGCAATTAATTCTTCAGGGTACTATTCCGACGTGATTTTGCAGGAGGAATCGATTAATCGCAGTCCCGATACGCTGCGAGCAACACCTGCAAAGTTACAGCCGAAAAACTGCAGATTTTCATCGTCATTTCTCCGCTGCTGGTCCTAGGCTATTTTTCATGTGTTTTCTGAGTTCCTGGGCGTCGAATTAGTCTAAAAAGCGTCATACGGATCGATTCCCAGACAAAAGATTTTTCGGCCAAAAAAAATCCAAGGCTAACCCCTTTGCATTTTTGGCGAAAATTTCGACGACTTTGAAAAGTGCTGCAATTATTTCTTTAGGGTACTATTCCGACGTGATTTTGCGAGAGAAATCGATTCATCGCAGTCCCGATACGCTGCGAGCAACACCTGCAAAGTTACAGCCGAAAAACTGCAGATTTTCATCGTCATTTCTCCGCTGCTGGTCCTAGGCTATTTTTCATGTGTTTTCTGAGTTCCTGGGCGTCGAATTAGTCTAAAAAGCGTCATACGGATCGATTCCCAGACAAAAGATTTTTCGGCCAAAAAAAATCCAAGGCTAACCCCTTTGCATTTTTGGCGAAAATTTCGACGACTTTGAAAAGTGCTGCAATTAATTCTTTAGGGTACTATTCCGACGTGATTTTGCGAGAGGAATCGATTATTCGCAGTCCCGATACGCTGCGAGCAACACCTGCAAAGTTACAGCCGAAAAACTGCAGATTTTCATCGTTATTTCTCCGCTGCTGGTCCTAGGCTATTTTTCATGTGTTTTCTGAGTTCCTGGGCGTCAAATTAGTCTAAAAAGCGTCATACGGATCGATTCCCAGACAAAAGATTTTTCGGCCAAAAAAAATCCAAGGCTAACCCCTTTGCATTTTTGGCGAAAATTTCGACGACTTTGAAAAGTGCTGCGATTAATTCTTTAGGGTACTATTCCGACGTGATTTTGCGAGAGGAATCGATTAATCGCAGTCCCGATACGCTGCGAGCAACACCTGCAAAGTTACAGCCGAAAAACTGCAGATTTTCATCGTCATTTCTCCGCTGCTGGTCCTAGGCTATTTTTCATGTGTTTTCTGAGTTCCTGGGCGTCGAATTAGTCTAAAAAGCGTCATACGGATCGATTCCCAGACAAAAGATTTTTCGGCCAAAAAAAATCCAAGGCTAACCCCTTTGCATTTTTGGCGAAAATTTCGACGACTTTGAAAAGTGCTGCAATTAATTCTTTAGGGTACTATTCCGACGTGATTTTGCGAGAGGAATCGATTAATCGCAGTCCCGATACGCTGCGAGCAACACCTGCAAAGTTACAGCCGAAAAACTGCAGATTTTCATCGTCATTTCTCCGCTGCTGGTCCTAGGCTATTTTTCATGTGTTTTCTGAGTTCCTGGGCGTCGAATTAGTCTAAAAAGCGTCATACGGATCGATTCCCAGACAAAAGATTTTTCGGCCAAAAAAAATCCAAGGCTAACCCCTTTGCATTTTTGGCGAAAATTTCGACGACTTTGAAAAGTGCTGCAATTAATTCTTTAGGGTACTATTCCGACGTGATTTTGCGAGAGGAATCGATTAATCGCAGTCCCGATACGCTGCGAGCAACACCTGCAAAGTTACAGCCGAAAAACTGCAGATTTTCATCGTCATTTCTCCGCTGCTGGTCCTAGGCTATTTTTCATGTGTTTTCTGAGTTCCTGGGCGTCGAATTAGTCTAAAAAGCGTCATACGGATCGATTCCCAGACGAAAGATTTTTCGGCCAAAAAAAATCGAAGGCTAACCCCTTTGCATTTTTGGCGAAAATTTCGACGACTTTGAAAAGTGCTGCAATTAATTCTTTAGGGTACTATTCCGACGTGATTTTGCGAGAGGAATCGATTAATCGCAGTCCCGATACGCTGCGAGCAACACCTGCAAAGTTACAGCCGAAAAACTGCAGATTTTCATCGTCATTTCTCCGCTGCTGGTCCTAGGCTATTTTTCATGTGTTTTCTGAGTTCCTGGGCGTCGAATTAGTCTAAAAAGCGTCATACGGATCGATTCCCAGACAAAAGATTTTTCGGCCAAAAAAAATCCAAGGCTAACCCCTTTGCATTTTTGGCGAAAATTTCGACGACTTTGAAAAGTGCTGCAATTAATTCTTTAGGGTACTATTCCGACGTGATTTTGCGAGAGGAATCAATTTATCGCAGTCCCGATACGCTGCGAGCAACACCTGCAAAGTTACAGCCGAAAAACTGCAGATTTTCATCGTCATTTCTCCGCTGCTGGTCCTAGGCTATTTTTCATGTGTTTTCTGAGTTCCTGGGCGTCGAATTAGTCTAAAAAGCGTCATCCGGATCGATTCCCAGACGAAAGATTTTTCGGCCAAAAAAAATCCAAGGCTAACCCCTTTGCATTTTTGGCGAAAATTTCGACGACTTTGAAAAGTGCTGCAATTAATTCTTTAGGGTACTATTCCGACGTGATTTTGCGAGAGGAATCGATTAATCGCAGTCCCGATACGCTGCGAGCAACACCTGCAAAGTTACAGCCGAAAAACTGCAGATTTTCATCGTCATTTCTCCGCTGCTGGTCCTAGGCTATTTTTCATGTGTTTTCTGAGTTCCTGGGCGTCGAATTAGTCTAAAAAGCGTCATACGGATCGATTCCCAGACAAAAGATTTTTCGGCCAAAAAAAATCCAAGGCTAACCCCTTTGCATTTTTGGCGAAAATTTCGACGACTTTGAAAAGTGCTGCAATTAATTCTTTAGGGTACTATTCCGACGTGATTTTGCGAGAGGAATCGATTAATCGCAGTCCCGATACGCTGCGAGCAACACCTGCAAAGTTACAGCCGAAAAACTGCAGATTTTCATCGTCATTTCTCCGCTGCTGGTCCTAGGCTATTTTTCATGTGTTTTCTGAGTTCCTGGGCGTCGAATTAGTCTAAAAAGCGTAATACGGATCGATTCCCAGACAAAAGATTTTTCGGCCAAAAAAAATCCAAGGCTAACCCCTTTGCATTTTTGGCGAAAATTTCGACGACTTTGGAAAGTGCTGCAATTAATTCTTTAGGGTACTATTCCGACGTGATTTTGCGAGAGGAATCGATTAATCGCAGTCCCGATACGCTGCGAGCAACACCTGCAAAGTTACAGCCAAAAAACTGCAGATTTTCATCGTCATTTCTCCGCTGCTGGTCCTAGGCTATTTTTCATGTGTTTTCTGAGTTCCTGGGCGTCGAATTAGTCTAAAAAGCGTCATACGGATCGATTCCCAGACAAAAGATTTTTCGGCCAAAAAAAATCCAAGGCTAACCCCTTTGCATTTTTGGCGAAAATTTCGACGACTTTGAAAAGTGCTGCAATTAATTCTTTGGGGTACTATTCCGACGTGATTTTGCGAGAGGAATCGATTAATCGCAGTCCCGATACGCTGCGAGCAACACCTGCAAAGTTACAGCCGAAAAACTGCAGATTTTCATCGTCATTTCTCCGCTGCTGGTCCTAGGCTATTTTTCATGTGTTTTCTGAGTTCCTGGGCGTCGAATTAGTCTAGAAAGCGTCATACGGATCGATTCCCAGACAAAAGATTTTTCGGCCAAAAAAAATCCAAGGCTAACCCCTTTGCATTTTTGGCGAAAATTTCGACGACTTTGAAAAGTGCTGCAATTAATTCTCTAGGGTACCATTCCGACGTGATTTTGCGAGAGGAATCGATTAATCGCAGTCCCGATACGCTGCGAGCAACACCTGCAAAGTTACAGCCGAAAAACTGCAGATTTTCATCGTCATTTCTCCGCTGCTGGTCCTAGGCTATTTTTCATGTGTTTTCTGAGATCCTGGGCGTCGAATTAGTCTAAAAAGCGTCATACGGATCGATTCCCAGACGAAAGATTTTTCGGCCAAAAAAAATCCAAGGCTAACCCCTTTGCATTTTTGGCGAAAATTTCGACGACTTTGAAAAGTGCTGCAATTAATTCTTTAGGGTACTATTCCGACGTGATTTTGCGAGAGGAATCGATTAATCGCAGTCCCGATACGCTGCGAGCAACACCTGCAAAGTTACAGCCGAAAAACTGCAGATTTTCATCGTCATTTCTCCGCTGCTGGTCCTAGGCTATTTTTCATGTGTTTTCTGAGTTCCTGGGCGTCGAATTAGTCTAAAAAGCGTCATACGGATCGATTCCCAGACAAAAGATTTTTCGGCCAAAAAAAATCCAAGGCTAACCCCTTTGCATTTTTGGCGAAAATTTCGACGACTTTGAAAAGTGCTGCAATTAATTCTTTAGGGTACTATTCCGACGTGATTTTGCGAGAGGAATCGATTAATCGCAGTCCCGATACGCTGCGAGCAACACCTGCAAAGTTACAGCCGAAAAACTGCAGGTTTTCATCGTCATTTCTCCGCTGCTGGTCCTAGGCTATTTTTCATGTGTTTTCTGAGTTCCTGGGCGTCGAATTAGTCTAAAAAGCGTCATACGGATCGATTCCCAGACAAAAGATTTTTCAGCCAAAAAAAATCCAAGGCTAACCCCTTTGCATTTTTGGCGAAAATTTCGACGACTTTGAAAAGTGCTGCAATTAATTCTTTAGGGTACTATTTCGACGTGATTTTGCGAGAGGAATTGATTAATCGCAGTCCCGATACGCTGCGAGCAACACCTGCAAAGTTACAGCCGAAAAACTGCAGATTTTCATCGTCATTTCTCCGCTGCTGGTCCTAGGCTATTTTTCATGTGTTTTCTGAGTTCCTGGGCGTCGAATTAGTCTAAAAAGCGTCATACGGATCGATTCCCAGACAAAAGATTTTTCGGCCAAAAAAAATCCAAGGCTAACCCCTTTGCATTTTTGGCGAAAATTTCGACGACTTTGAAAAGTGCTGCAATTAATTCTTTAGGGTACTATTCCGACGTGATTTTGCGAGAGGAATCGATTAATCGCAGTCCCGATACGCTGCGAGCAACACCTGCAAAGTTACAGCCGAAAAACTGCAGATTTTCATCGTCATTTCTCCGCTGCTGGTCCTAGGCTATTTTTCATGTGTTTTCTGAGTTCCTGGGCGTCGAATTAGTCTAAAAAGCGTCATACGGATCGATTCCCAGACAAAAGATTTTTCGGCCAAAAAAAATCCAAGGCTAACCCCTTTGCATTTTTGGCGAAAATTTCGACGACTTTGAAAAGTGCTGCAATTAATTCTTTAGGGTACTATTCCGACGTGATTTTGCGAGAGGAATCGATTAATCGCAGTCCCGATACGCTGCGAGCAACACCTGCAAAGTTACAGCCGAAAAACTGCAGATTTTCATCGTCATTTCTCCGCTGCTGGTCCTAGGCTATTTTTCATGTGTTTTCTGAGTTCCTGGGCGTCGAATTAGTCTAAAAAGCGTCATACGGATCGATTCCCAGACGAAAGATTTTTCATCCAAAAAAAATCCAAGGCTAACCCCTTTGCATTTTTGGCGAAAATTTCGACGACTTTGAAAAGTGCTGCAATTAATTCTTTAGGGTACTATTCCGACGTGATTTTGCGAGAGGAATCGATTAATCGCAGTCCCGATACGCTGCGAGCAACACCTGCAAAGTTACAGCCGAAAAACTGCAGATTTTCGTCGTCATTTCTCCGCTGCTGGTCCTAGGCTATTTTTCATGTGTTTTCTGAGTTCCTGGGCGTCGAATTAGTCTCAAAAGCGTCATACGGATCGATTCCCAGACAAAAGATTTTTCGGCCAAAAAAAATCCAAGGCTAACCCCTTTGCATTTTTGGCGAAAATTTCGACGACTTTGAAAAGTGCTGCAATTAATTCTTCAGGGTACTATTCCGACGTGATTTTGCAGGAGGAATCGATTAATCGCAGTCCCGATACGCTGCGAGCAACACCTGCAAAGTTACAGCCGAAAAACTGCAGATTTTCATCGTCATTTCTCCGCTGCTGGTCCTAGGCTATTTTTCATGTGTTTTCTGAGTTCCTGGGCGTCGAATTAGTCTAAAAAGCGTCATACGGATCGATTCCCAGACAAAAGATTTTTCGGCCAAAAAAAATCCAAGGCTAACCCCTTTGCATTTTTGGCGAAAATTTCGACGACTTTGAAAAGTGCTGCAATTATTTCTTTAGGGTACTATTCCGACGTGATTTTGCGAGAGAAATCGATTAATCGCAGTCCCGATACGCTGCGAGCAACACCTGCAAAGTTACAGCCGAAAAACTGCAGATTTTCATCGTCATTTCTCCGCTGCTGGTCCTAGGCTATTTTTCATGTGTTTTCTGAGTTCCTGGGCGTCGAATTAGTCTAAAAAGCGTCATACGGATCGATTCCCAGACAAAAGATTTTTCGGCCAAAAAAAATCCAAGGCTAACCCCTTTGCATTTTTGGCGAAAATTTCGACGACTTTGAAAAGTGCTGCAATTAATTCTTTAGGGTACTATTCCGACGTGATTTTGCGAGAGGAATCGATTATTCGCAGTCCCGATACGCTGCGAGCAACACCTGCAAAGTTACAGCCGAAAAACTGCAGATTTTCATCGTTATTTCTCCGCTGCTGGTCCTAGGCTATTTTTCATGTGTTTTCTGAGTTCCTGGGCGTCAAATTAGTCTAAAAAGCGTCATACGGATCGATTCCCAGACAAAAGATTTTTCGGCCAAAAAAAATCCAAGGCTAACCCCTTTGCATTTTTGGCGAAAATTTCGACGACTTTGAAAAGTGCTGCGATTAATCCTTTAGGGTACTATTCCGACGTGATTTTGCGAGAGGAATCGATTAATCGCAGTCCCGATACGCTGCGAGCAACACCTGCAAAGTTACAGCCGAAAAACTGCAGATTTTCATCGTCATTTCTCCGCTGCTGGTCCTAGGCTATTTTTCATGTGTTTTCTGAGTTCCTGGGCGTCGAATTAGTCTAAAAAGCGTCATACGGATCGATTCCCAGACAAAAGATTTTTCGGCCAAAAAAAATCCAAGGCTAACCCCTTTGCATTTTTGGCGAAAATTTCGACGACTTTGAAAAGTGCTGCAATTAATTCTTTAGGGTACTATTCCGACGTGATTTTGCGAGAGGAATCGATTAATCGCAGTCCCGATACGCTGCGAGCAACACCTGCAAAGTTACAGCCGAAAAACTGCAGATTTTCATCGTCATTTCTCCGCTGCTGGTCCTAGGCTATTTTTCATGTGTTTTCTGAGTTCCTGGGCGTCGAATTAGTCTAAAAAGCGTCATACGGATCGATTCCCAGACAAAAGATTTTTCGGCCAAAAAAAATCCAAGGCTAACCCCTTTGCATTTTTGGCGAAAATTTCGACGACTTTGAAAAGTGCTGCAATTAATTCTTTAGGGTACTATTCCGACGTGATTTTGCGAGAGGAATCGATTAATCGCAGTCCCGATACGCTGCGAGCAACACCTGCAAAGTTACAGCCGAAAAACTGCAGATTTTCATCGTCATTTCTCCGCTGCTGGTCCTAGGCTATTTTTCATGTGTTTTCTGAGTTCCTGGGCGTCGAATTAGTCTAAAAAGCGTCATACGGATCGATTCCCAGACGAAAGATTTTTCGGCCAAAAAAAATCGAAGGCTAACCCCTTTGCATTTTTGGCGAAAATTTCGACGACTTTGAAAAGTGCTGCAATTAATTCTTTAGGGTACTATTCCGACGTGATTTTGCGAGAGGAATCGATTAATCGCAGTCCCGATACGCTGCGAGCAACACCTGCAAAGTTACAGCCGAAAAACTGCAGATTTTCATCGTCATTTCTCCGCTGCTGGTCCTAGGCTATTTTTCATGTGTTTTCTGAGTTCCTGGGCGTCGAATTAGTCTAAAAAGCGTCATACGGATCGATTCCCAGACAAAAGATTTTTCGGCCAAAAAAAATCCAAGGCTAACCCCTTTGCATTTTTGGCGAAAATTTCGACGACTTTGAAAAGTGCTGCAATTAATTCTTTAGGGTACTATTCCGACGTGATTTTGCGAGAGGAATCAATTTATCGCAGTCCCGATACGCTGCGAGCAACACCTGCAAAGTTACAGCCGAAAAACTGCAGATTTTCATCGTCATTTCTCCGCTGCTGGTCCTAGGCTATTTTTCATGTGTTTTCTGAGTTCCTGGGCGTCGAATTAGTCTAAAAAGCGTCATCCGGATCGATTCCCAGACGAAAGATTTTTCGGCCAAAAAAAATCCAAGGCTAACCCCGTTGCATTTTTGGCGAAAATTTCGACGACTTTGAAAAGTGCTGCAATTAATTCTTTAGGGTACTATTCCGACGTGATTTTGCGAGAGGAATCGATTAATCGCAGTCCCGATACGCTGCGAGCAACACCTGCAAAGTTACAGCCGAAAAACTGCAGATTTTCATCGTCATTTCTCCGCTGCTGGTCCTAGGCTATTTTTCATGTGTTTTCTGAGTTCCTGGGCGTCGAATTAGTCTAAAAAGCGTCATACGGATCGATTCCCAGACAAAAGATTTTTCGGCCAAAAAAAATCCAAGGCTAACCCCTTTGCATTTTTGGCGAAAATTTCGACGACTTTGAAAAGTGCTGCAATTAATTCTTTAGGGTACTATTCCGACGTGATTTTGCGAGAGGAATCGATTAATCGCAGTCCCGATACGCTGCGAGCAACACCTGCAAAGTTACAGCCGAAAAACTGCAGATTTTCATCGTCATTTCTCCGCTGCTGGTCCTAGGCTATTTTTCATGTGTTTTCTGAGTTCCTGGGCGTCGAATTAGTCTAAAAAGCGTAATACGGATCGATTCCCAGACAAAAGATTTTTCGGCCAAAAAAAATCCAAGGCTAACCCCTTTGCATTTTTGGCGAAAATTTCGACGACTTTGGAAAGTGCTGCAATTAATTCTTTAGGGTACTATTCCGACGTGATTTTGCGAGAGGAATCGATTAATCGCAGTCCCGATACGCTGCGAGCAACACCTGCAAAGTTACAGCCAAAAAACTGCAGATTTTCATCGTCATTTCTCCGCTGCTGGTCCTAGGCTATTTTTCATGTGTTTTCTGAGTTCCTGGGCGTCGAATTAGTCTAAAAAGCGTCATACGGATCGATTCCCAGACAAAAGATTTTTCGGCCAAAAAAAATCCAAGGCTAACCCCTTTGCATTTTTGGCGAAAATTTCGACGACTTTGAAAAGTGCTGCAATTAATTCTTTGGGGTACTATTCCGACGTGATTTTGCGAGAGGAATCGATTAATCGCAGTCCCGATACGCTGCGAGCAACACCTGCAAAGTTACAGCCGAAAAACTGCAGATTTTCATCGTCATTTCTCCGCTGCTGGTCCTAGGCTATTTTTCATGTGTTTTCTGAGTTCCTGGGCGTCGAATTAGTCTAAAAAGCGTCATACGGATCGATTCCCAGACAAAAGATTTTTCGGCCAAAAAAAATCCAAGGCTAACCCCTTTGCATTTTTGGCGAAAATTTCGACGACTCTGAAAAGTGCTGCAATTAATTCTCTAGGGTACCATTCCGACGTGATTTTGCGAGAGGAATCGATTAATCGCAGTCCCGATACGCTGCGAGCAACACCTGCAAAGTTACAGCCGAAAAACTGCAGATTTTCATCGTCATTTCTCCGCTGCTGGTCCTAGGCTATTTTTCATGTGTTTTCTGAGATCCTGGGCGTCGAATTAGTCTAAAAAGCGTCATACGGATCGATTCCCAGACGAAAGATTTTTCGGCCAAAAAAAATCCAAGGCTAACCCCTTTGCATTTTTGGCGAAAATTTCGACGACTTTGAAAAGTGCTGCAATTAATTCTTTAGGGTACTCTTCCGACGTGATTTTGCGAGAGGAATCGATTAATCGCAGTCCCGATACGCTGCGAGCAACACCTGCAAAGTTACAGCCGAAAAACTGCAGATTTTCATCGTCATTTCTCCGCTGCTGGTCCTAGGCTATTTTTCATGTGTTTTCTGAGTTCCTGGGCGTCGAATTAGTCTAAAAAGCGTCATACGGATCGATTCCCAGACAAAAGATTTTTCGGCCAAAAAAAATCCAAGGCTAACCCCTTTGCATTTTTGGCGAAAATTTCGACGACTTTGAAAAGTGCTGCAATTAATTCTTTAGGGTACTATTCCGACGTGATTTTGCGAGAGGAATCGATTAATCGCAGTCCCGATACGCTGCGAGCAACACCTGCAAAGTTACAGCCGAAAAACTGCAGATTTTCATCGTCATTTCTCCGCTGCTGGTCCTAGGCTATTTTTCATGTGTTTTCTGAGTTCCTGGGCGTCGAATTAGTCTAAAAAGCGTCATACGGATCGATTCCCAGACAAAAGATTTTTCGGCCAAAAAAAATCCAAGGCTAACCCCTTTGCATTTTTGGCGAAAATTTCGACGACTTTGAAAAGTGCTGCAATTAATTCTTCGGGGTACTATTCCGACGTGATTTTGCGAGAGGAATCGATTAATCGCAGTCCCGATACGCTGCGAGCAACACCTGCAAAGTTACAGCCGAAAAACTGCAGATTTTCATCGTCATTTCTCCGCTGCTGGTCCTAGGCTATTTTTCATGTGTTTTCTGAGTTCCTGGGCGTCGAATTAGTCTAAAAAGCGTCATACGGATCGATTCCCAGACAAAAGATTTTTCGGCCAAAAAAAATCCAAGGCTAACCCCTTTGCATTTTTGGCGAAAATTTCGACGACTTTGAAAAGTGCTGCAATTAATTCTCTAGGGTACCATTCCGACGTGATTTTGCGAGAGGAATCGATTAATCGCAGTCCCGATACGCTGCGAGCAACACCTGCAAAGTTACAGCCGAAAAACTGCAGATTTTCATCGTCATTTCTCCGCTGCTGGTCCTAGGCTATTTTTCATGTGTTTTCTGAGTTCCTGGGCGTCGAATTAGTCTAAAAAGCGTCATACGGATCGATTCCCAGACAAAAGATTTCTCGGCCAAAAAAAATCCAAGGCTAACCCCTTTGCATTTTTGGCGAAAATTTCGACGACTTTGAAAAGTGCTGCAATTAATTCTTTAGGGTACTATTCCGACGTGATTTTGCGAGAGGAATCGATTAATCGCAGTCCCGATACGCTGCGAGCAACACCTGCAAAGTTACAGCCGAAAAACTGCAGATTTTCATCGTCATTTCTCCGCTGCTGGTCCTAGGCTATTTTTCATGTGTTTTCTGAGTTCCTGGGCGTCGAATTAGTCTAAAAAGCGTCATACGGATCGATTCCCAGACAAAAGATTTTTCGGCCGAAAAAAATCCAAGGCTAACCCCTTTGCATTTTTGGCGAAAATTTCGACGACTTTGAAAAGTGCTGCAATTAATTCTTTAGGGTACTATTCCGACGTGATTTTGCGAGAGGAATCGATTAATCGCAGTCCCGATACGCTGCGAGCAACACCTGCAAAGTTACAGCCGAAAAACTGCAGATTTTCATCGTCATTTCTCCGCTGCTGGTCCTAGGCTATTTTTCATGTGTTTTCTGAGTTCCTGGGCGTCGAATTAGTCTAAAAAGCGTCATACGGATCGATTCCCAGACAAAAGATTTTTCGGCCAAAAAAAATCCAAGGCTAACCCCTTTGCATTTTTGGCGAAAATTTCGACGACTTTGAAAAGTGCTGCAATTAATTCTTTAGGGTACTATTCCGACGTGATTTTGCGAGAGGAATCGATTAATCGCAGTCCCGATACGCTGCGAGCAACACCTGCAAAGTTACAGCCGAAAAACTGCAGATTTTCATCGTCATTTCTCCGCTGCTGGTCCTAGGCTATTTTTCATGTGTTTTCTGAGTTCCTGGGCGTCGAATTAGTCTAAAAAGCGTCATACGGATCGATTCCCAGACAAAAGATTTTTCGGCCAAAAAAAATCCAAGGCTAACCCCTTTGCATTTTTGGCGAAAATTTCGACGACTTTGAAAAGTGCTGCAATTAATTCTTTAGGGTACTATTCCGACGTGATTTTGCGAGAGGAATCGATTAATCGCAGTCCCGATACGCTGCGAGCAACACCTGCAAAGTTACAGCCGAAAAACTGCAGATTTTCATCGTCATTTCTCCGCTGCTGGTCCTAGGCTATTTTTCATGTGTTTTCTGAGTTCCTGGGCGTCGAATCAGTCTAAAAAGCGTCATACGGATCGATTCCCAGACAAAAGATTTTTCGGCCAAAAAAAATCCAAGGCTAACCCCTTTGCATTTTTGGCGAAAATTTCGACGACTTTGAAAAGTGCTGCAATTAATTCTTTAGGGTACTATTCCGACGTGATTTTGCGAGAGGAATCGATTAATCGCAGTCCCGATACGCTGCGAGCAACACCTGCAAAGTTACAGCCGAAAAACTGCAGATTTTCATCGTCATTTCTCCGCTGCTGGTCCTAGGCTATTTTTCATGTGTTTTCTGAGTTCCTGGGCGTCGAATTAGTCTAAAAAGCGTCATACGGATCGATTCCCAGACAAAAGATTTTTCGGCCAAAAAAAATCCAAGGCTAACCCCTTTGCATTTTTGGCGAAAATTTCGACGACTTTGAAAAGTGCTGCAATTAATTCTTTAGGGTACTATTCCGACGTGATTTTGCGAGAGGAATCGATTAATCGCAGTCCCGATACGCTGCGAGCAACACCTGCAAAGTTACAGCCGAAAAACTGCAGATTTTCATCGTCATTTCTCCGCTGCTGGTCCTAGGCTATTTTTCATGTGTTTTCTGAGTTCCTGGGCGTCGAATTAGTCTAAAAAGCGTCATACGGATCGATTCCCAGACAAAAGATTTTTCGGCCAAAAAAAATCCAAGGCTAACCCCTTTGCATTTTTGGCGAAAATTTCGACGACTTTGAAAAGTGCTGCAATTAATTCTTTAGGGTACTATTCCGACGTGATTTTGCGAGAGGAATCGATTATTCGCAGTCCCGATACGCTGCGAGCAACACCTGCAAAGTTACAGCCGAAAAACTGCAGATTTTCATCGTCATTTCTCCGCTGCTGGTCCTAGGCTATTTTTCATGTGTTTTCTGAGTTCCTGGGCGTCGAATTAGTCTAAAAAGCGTCATACGGATCGATTCCCAGACAAAAGATTTTTCGGCCAAAAAAAATCCAAGGCTAACCCCTTTGCATTTTTGGCGAAAATTTCGACGACTTTGAAAAGTGCTGCAATTAATTCTTTAGGGTACTATTCCGACGTGATTTTGCGAGAGGAATCGATTAATCGCAGTCCCGATACGCTGCGAGCAACACCTGCAAAGTTACAGCCGAAAAACTGCAGATTTTCATCGTCATTTCTCCGCTGCTGGTCCTAGGCTATTTTTCATGTGTTTTCTGAGTTCCTGGGCGTCGAATTAGTCTAAAAAGCGTCATACGGATCGATTCCCAGACAAAAGATTTTTCGGCCAAAAAAAATCCAAGGCTAACCCCTTTGCATTTTTGGCGAAAATTTCGACGACTTTGAAAAGTGCTGCAATTAATTCTTTAGGGTACTATTCCGACGTGATTTTGCGAGAGGAATCGATTAATCGCAGTCCCGATACGCTGCGAGCAACACCTGCAAAGTTACAGCCGAAAAACTGCAGATTTTCATCGTCATTTCTCCGCTGCTGGTCCTAGGCTATTTTTCATGTGTTTTCTGAGTTCCTGGGCGTCGAATTAGTCTAAAAAGCGTCATACGGATCGATTCCCAGACAAAAGATTTTTCGGCCAAAAAAAATCCAAGGCTAACCCCTTTGCATTTTTGGCGAAAATTTCGACGACTTTGAAAAGTGCTGCAATTAATTCTTTAGGGTACTATTCCGACGTGATTTTGCGAGAGGAATCGATTAATCGCAGTCCCGATACGCTGCGAGCAACACCTGCAAAGTTACAGCCGAAAAACTGCAGATTTTCATCGTCATTTCTCCGCTGCTGGTCCTAGGCTATTTTTCATGTGTTTTCTGAGTTCCTGGGCGTCGAATTAGTCTAAAAAGCGTCATACGGATCGATTCCCAGACAAAAGATTTTTCGGCCAAAAAAAATCCAAGGCTAACCCCTTTGCATTTTTGGCGAAAATTTCGACGACTTTGAAAAGTGCTGCAATTAATTCTTTAGGGTACTATTCCGACGTGATTTTGCGAGAGGAATCGATTAATCGCAGTCCCGATACGCTGCGAGCAACACCCGCAAAGTTACAGCCGAAAAACTGCAGATTTTCATCGTCAGTTCTCCGCTGCTGGTCCTAGGCTATTTTTCATGTGTTTTCTGAGTTCCTGGGCGTCGAATTAGTCTAAAAAGCGTCATACGGATCGATTCCCAGACAAAAGATTTTTCGGCCAAAAAAAATCCAAGGCTAACCCCTTTGCATTTTTGGCGAAAATTTCGACGACTTTGAAAAGTGCTGCAATTAATTCTTTAGGGTACTATTCCGACGTGATTTTGCGAGAGGAATCGATTAATCGCAGTCCCGATACGCTGCGAGCAACACCTGCAAAGTTACAGCCGAAAAACTGCAGATTTTCATCGTCATTTCTCCGCTGCTGGTCCTAGGCTATTTTTCATGTGTTTTCTGAGTTCCTGGGCGTCGAATTAGTCTAAAAAGCGTCATACGGATCGATTCCCAGACAAAAGATTTTTCGGCCAAAAAAAATCCAAGGCTAACCCCTTTGCATTTTTGGCGAAAATTTCGACGACTTTGAAAAGTGCTGCAATTAATTCTTTAGGGTACTATTCCGACGTGATTTTGCGAGAGGAATCGATTAATCGCAGTCCCGATACGCTGCGAGCAACACCCGCAAAGTTACAGCCGAAAAACTGCAGATTTTCATCGTCAGTTCTCCGCTGCTGGTCCTAGGCTATTTTTCATGTGTTTTCTGAGTTCCTGGGCGTCGAATTAGTCTAAAAAGCGTCATACGGATCGATTCCCAGACAAAAGATTTTTCGGCCAAAAAAAATCCAAGGCTAACCCCTTTGCATTTTTGGCGAAAATTTCGACGACTTTGAAAAGTGCTGCAATTAATTCTTTAGGGTACTATTCCGACGTGATTCTGCGAGAGGAATCGATTAATCGCAGTCCCGATACGCTGCGAGCAACACCCGCAAAGTTACAGCCGAAAAACTGCAGATTTTTATCGTCATTTCTCCGCTGCTGGTCCTAGGCTATTTTTCATGTGTTTTCTGAGTTCCTGGGCGTCGAATTAGTCTAAAAAGCGTCATACGGATCGATTCCCAGACAAAAGATTTTTCGGCCAAAAAAAATCCAAGGCTAACCCCTTTGCATTTTTGGCGAAAATTTCGACGACTTTGAAAAGTGCTGCAATTAATTCTTTAGGGTACTATTCCGACGTGATTTTGCGAGAGGAATCGATTAATCGCAGTCCCGATACGCTGCGAGCAACACCTGCAAAGTTACAGCCGAAAAACTGCAGATTTTCATCGTCATTTCTCCGCTGCTGGTCCTAGGCTATTTTTCATGTGTTTTCTGAGTTCCTGGGCGTCGAATTAGTCTAAAAAGCGTCATACGGATCGATTCCCAGACAAAAGATTTTTCGGCCAAAAAAAATCCAAGGCTAACCCCTTTGCATTTTTGGCGAAAATTTCGACGACTTTGAAAAGTGCTGCAATTAATTCTTTAGGGTACTATTCCGACGTGATTTTGCGAGAGGAATCGATTAATCGCAGTCCCGATACGCTGCGAGCAACACCTGCAAAGTTACAGCCGAAAAACTGCAGATTTTCATCGTCATTTCTCCGCTGCTGGTCCTAGGCTATTTTTCATGTGTTTTCTGAGTTCCTGGGCGTCGAATTAGTCTAAAAAGCGTCATACGGATCGATTCCCAGACAAAAGATTTTTCGGCCAAAAAAAATCCAAGGCTAACCCCTTTGCATTTTTGGCGAAAATTTCGACGACTTTGAAAAGTGCTGCAATTAATTCTTTAGGGTACTATTCCGACGTGATTTTGCGAGAGGAATCGATTAATCGCAGTCCCGATACGCTGCGAGCAACACCTGCAAAGTTACAGCCGAAAAACTGCAGATTTTCATCGTCATTTCTCCGCTGCTGGTCCTAGGCTATTTTTCATGTGTTTTCTGAGTTCCTGGGCGTCGAATTAGTCTAAAAAGCGTCATACGGATCGATTCCCAGACAAAAGATTTTTCGGCCAAAAAAAATCCAAGGCTAACCCCTTTGCATTTTTGGCGAAAATTTCGACGACTTTGAAAAGTGCTGCAATTAATTCTTTAGGGTACTATTCCGACGTGATTTTGCGAGAGGAATCGATTAATCGCAGTCCCGATACGCTGCGAGCAACACCTGCAAAGTTACAGCCGAAAAACTGCAGATTTTCATCGTCATTTCTCCGCTGCTGGTCCTAGGCTATTTTTCATGTGTTTTCTGAGTTCCTGGGCGTCGAATCAGTCTAAAAAGCGTCATACGGATCGATTCCCAGACAAAAGATTTTTCGGCCAAAAAAAATCCAAGGCTAACCCCTTTGCATTTTTGGCGAAAATTTCGACGACTTTGAAAAGTGCTGCAATTAATTCTTTAGGGTACTATTCCGACGTGATTTTGCGAGAGGAATCGATTAATCGCAGTCCCGATACGCTGCGAGCAACACCTGCAAAGTTACAGCCGAAAAACTGCAGATTTTCATCGTCATTTCTCCGCTGCTGGTCCTAGGCTATTTTTCATGTGTTTTCTGAGTTCCTGGGCGTCGAATTAGTCTAAAAAGCGTCATACGGATCGATTCCCAGACAAAAGATTTTTCGGCCAAAAAAAATCCAAGGCTAACCCCTTTGCATTTTTGGCGAAAATTTCGACGACTTTGAAAAGTGCTGCAATTAATTCTTTAGGGTACTATTCCGACGTGATTTTGCGAGAGGAATCGATTAATCGCAGTCCCGATACGCTGCGAGCAACACCTGCAAAGTTACAGCCGAAAAACTGCAGATTTT
This sequence comes from Diprion similis, assembly GCF_021155765.1. Classification (NCBI taxonomy): domain Eukaryota; kingdom Metazoa; phylum Arthropoda; class Insecta; order Hymenoptera; family Diprionidae; genus Diprion; species Diprion similis. The sequence goes on along the minus strand of NC_060109.1, from coordinate 236,730 downwards.
CATCGTCATTTCTCCGCTGCTGGTCCTAGGCTATTTTTCATGTGTTTTCTGAGTTCCTGGGCGTCGAATTAGTCTAAAAAGCGTCATACGGATCGATTCCCAGACAAAAGATTTTTCGGCCAAAAAAAATCCAAGGGCAACCCCTTTGCATTTTTGGCGAAAATTTCGACGACTTTGAAAAGTGCTGCAATTAATTCTTTAGGGTACTATTCCGACGTGATTTTGCGAGAGGAATCGATTAATCGCAGTCCCGATACGCTGCGAGCAACACCTGCAAAGTTACAGCCGAAAAACTGCAGATTTTCATCGTCATTTCTCCGCTGCTGGTCCTAGGCTATTTTTCATGTGTTTTCTGAGTTCCTGGGCGTCGAATTAGTCTAAAAAGCGTCATACGGATCGATTCCCAGACAAAAGATTTTTCGGCCAAAAAAAATCCAAGGCTAACCCCTTTGCATTTTTGGCGAAAATTTCGACGACTTTGAAAAGTGCTGCAATTAATTCTTTAGGGTACTATTCCGACGTGATTTTGCGAGAGGAATCGATTAATCGCAGTCCCGATACGCTGCGAGCAACACCTGCAAAGTTACAGCCGAAAAACTGCAGATTTTCATCGTCATTTCTCCGCTGCTGGTCCTAGGCTATTTTTCATGTGTTTTCTGAGTTCCTGGGCGGCGAATTAGTCTAAAAAGCGTCATACGGATCGATTCCCAGACAAAAGATTTTTCGGCCAAAAAAAATCCAAGGCTAACCCCTTTGCATTTTTGGCGAAAATTTCGACGACTTTGAAAAGTGCTGCAATTAATTCTTTAGGGTACTATTCCGACGTGATTTTGCGAGAGGAATCGATTAATCGCAGTCCCGATACGCTGCGAGCAACACCTGCAAAGTTACAGCCGAAAAACTGCAGATTTTCATCGTCATTTCTCCGCTGCTGGTCCTAGGCTATTTTTCATGTGTTTTCTGAGTTCCTGGGCGTCGAATTAGTCTAAAAAGCGTCATACGGATCGATTCCCAGACAAAAGATTTTTCGGCCAAAAAAAATCCAAGGCTAACCCCTTTGCATTTTTGGCGAAAATTTCGACGACTTTGAAAAGTGCTGCAATTATTTCTTTAGGGTACTATTCCGACGTGATTTTGCGAGAGGAATCGATTAATCGCAGTCCCGATACGCTGCGAGCAACACCTGCAAAGTTACAGCCGAAAAACTGCAGATTTTCATCGTCATTTCTCCGCTGCTGGTCCTAGGCTATTTTTCATGTGTTTTCTGAGTTCCTGGGCGTCGAATTAGTCTAAAAAGCGTCATACGGATCGATTCCCGGACAAAAGATTTTTCGGCCAAAAAAAATCCAAGGCTAACCCCTTTGCATTTTTGGCGAAAATTTCGACAACTTTGAAAAGTGCTGCAATTAATTCTTTAGGGTACTATTCCGACGTGATTTTGCGAGAGGAATCGATTATTCGCAGTCCCGATACGCTGCGAGCAACACCTGCAAAGTTACAGCCGAAAAACTGCAGATTTTCATCGTCATTTCTCCGCTGCTGGTCCTAGGCTATTTTTCATGTGTTTTCTGAGTTTCTGGGCGTCGAATTAGTCTAAAAAGCGTCATACGGATCGATTCCCAGACAAAAGATTTTTCGGCCAAAAAAAATCCAAGGCTAACCCCTTTGCATTTTTGGCGAAAATTTCGACGACTTTGAAAAGTGCTGCAATTAATTCTTTAGGGTACTATTCCGACGTGATTTTGCGAGAGGAATCGATTAATCGCAGTCCCGATACGCTGCGAGCAACACCTGCAAAGTTACAGCCGAAAAACTGCAGATTTTCATCGTCATTTCTCCGCTGCTGGTCCTAGGCTATTTTTCATGTGTTTTCTGAGTTCCTGGGCGTCGAATTAGTCTAAAAAGCGTCATACGGATCGATTCCCAGACAAAAGATTTTTCGGCCAAAAAAAATCCAAGGCTAACCCCTTTGCATTTTTGGCGAAAATTTCGACGACTTCGAAAAGTGCTGCAATTAATTCTTTAGGGTACTATTCCGACGTGATTTTGCGAGAGGAATCGATTAATCGCAGTCCCGATACGCTGCGAGCAACACCTGCAAAGTTACAGCCGAAAAACTGCAGATTTTCATCGTCATTTCTCCGCTGCTGGTCCTAGGCTATTTTTCATGTGTTTTCTGAGTTCCTGGGCGTCGAATTAGTCTAAAAAGCGTCATACGGATCGATTCCCAGACAAAAGATTTTTCGGCCAAAAAAAATCCAAGGCTAACCCCTTTGCATTTTTGGCGAAAATTTCGACGACTTTGAAAAGTGCTGCAATTAATTCTTTAGGGTACTATTCCGACGTGATTTTGCGAGAGGAATCGATTAATCGCAGTCCCGATACGCTGCGAGCAACACCTGCAAAGTTACAGCCGAAAAACTGCAGATTTTCATCGTCATTTCTCCGCTGCTGGTCCTAGGCTATTTTTCATGTGTTTTCTGAGTTCCTGGGCGTCGAATTAGTCTAAAAAGCGTCATACGGATCGATTCCCAGACAAAAGATTTTTCGGCCAAAAAAAATCCAAGGCTAACCCCTTTGCATTTTTGGCGAAAATTTCGACGGCTTTGAAAAGTGCTGCAATTAATTCTTTAGGGTACTATTCCGACGTGATTTTGCGAGAGGAATCGATTAATCGCAGTCCCGATACGCTGCGAGCAACACCTGCAAAGTTACAGCCGAAAAACTGCAGATTTTCATCGTCATTTCTCCGCTGCTGGTCCTAGGCTATTTTTCATGTGTTTTCTGAGTTCCTGGGCGTCGAATTAGTCTAAAAAGCGTCATACGGATCGATTCCCAGACAAAAGATTTTTCGGCCAAAAAAAATCCAAGGCTAACCCCTTTGCATTTTTGGCGAAAATTTCGACGACTTTGAAAAGTGCTGCAATTAATTCTTTAGGGTACTATTCCGACGTGATTTTGCGAGAGGAATCGAATAATCGCAGTCCCGATACGCTGCGAGCAACACCTGCAAAGTTACAGCCGAAAAACTGCAGATTTTCATCGTCATTTCTCCGCTGCTGGTCCTAGGCTATTTTTCATGTGTTTTCTGAGTTCCTGGGCGTCGAATTAGTCTAAAAAGCGTCATACGGATCGATTCCCAGACAAAAGATTTTTCGGCCAAAAAAAATCCAAGGCTAACCCCTTTGCATTTTTGGCGAAAATTTCAACGACTTTGAAAAGTGCTGCAATTAATTCTTTAGGGTACTATTCCGACGTGATTTTGCGAGAGGAATCGATTAATCGCAGTCCCGATACGCTGCGAGCAACACCTGCAAAGTTACAGCCGAAAAACTGCAGATTTTCATCGTCATTTCTCCGCTGCTGGTCCTAGGCTATTTTTCATGTGTTTTCTGAGTTCCTGGGCGTCGAATTAGTCTAAAAAGCGTCATACGGATCGATTCCCAGACAAAAGATTTTTCGGCCAAAAAAAATCCAAGGCTAACCCCTTTGCATTTTTGGCGAAAATTTCGACGACTTTGAAAAGTGCTGCAATTAATTCTTTAGGGTACTATTCCGACGTCATTTTGCGAGTGGAATCGATTAATCGCAGTCCCGATACGCTGCGAGCAACACCTGCAAAGTTACAGCCGAAAAACTGCAGATTTTCATCGTTATTTCTCCGCTGCTGGTCCTAGGCTATTTTTCATGTGTTTTCTGAGTTCCTGGGCGTCGAATTAGTCTAAAAAGCGTCATACGGATCGATTCCCAGACAAAAGATTTTTCAGCCAAAAAAAATCCAAGGCTAACCCCTTTGCATTTTTGGCGAAAATTTCGACGACTTTGAAAAGTGCTGCAATTAATTCTTTAGGGTACTATTCCGACGTGATTTTGCGAGAGGAATCGATTAATCGCAGTCCCGATACGCTGCGAGCAACACCTGCAAAGTTACAGCCGAAAAACTGCAGATTTTCATCGTCATTTCTCCGCTGCTGGTCCTAGGCTATTTTTCATGTGTTTTCTGAGTTCCTGGGCGTCGAATTAGTCTAAAAAGCGTCATACGGATCGATTCCCAGACAAAAGATTTTTCGGCCAAAAAAAATCCAAGGCTAACCCCTTTGAGTTTTTGGCGAAAATTTCGACGACTTTGAAAAGTGCTGCAATTAATTCTTTAGGGTACTATTCCGACGTCATTTTGCGAGTGGAATCGATTAATCGCAGTCCCGATACGCTGCGAGCAACACCTGCAAAGTTACAGCCGAAAAACTGCAGATTTTCATCGTTATTTCTCCGCTGCTGGTCCTAGGCTATTTTTCATGTGTTTTCTGAGTTCCTGGGCGTCGAATTAGTCTAAAAAGCGTCATACGGATCGATTCCCAGACAAAAGATTTTTCGGCCAAAAAAAATCCAAGGCTAACCCCTTTGCATTTTTGGCGAAAATTTCGACGACTTTGAAAAGTGCTGCAATTAATTCTTTAGGGTACTATTCCGACGTGATTTTGCGAGAGGAATCGATTAATCGCAGTCCCGATACGCTGCGAGCAACACCTGCAACGTTACAGCCGAAAAACTGCAGATTTTCATCGTCATTTCTCCGCTGCTGGTCCTAGGCTATGTTTCATGTGTTTCCTGAGTTCCTGGGCGTCGAATTAGTCTAAAAAGCGTCATACGGATCGATTTCCAGACAAAAGATTTTTCGGCCAAAAAAAATCCAAGGCTAACCCCTTTGCATTTTTGGCGAAAATTTCGACGACTTTGAAAAGTGCTGCAATTAATTCTTTAGGGTACTATTCCCACGTGATTTTGCGAGAGGAATCGATTAATCGCAGTCCCGATACGCTGCGAGCAACACCTGCAAAGTTACAGCCGAAAAACTGCAGATTTTCATCGTCATTTCTCCGCTGCTGGTCCTAGGCTATTTTTCATGTGTTTTCTGAGTTCCTGGGCGTCGAATTAGTCTAAAAAGCGTCATACGGATCGATTCCCAGACAAAAGATTTTTCGGCCAAAAAAAATCCAAGGCTAACCCCTTTGCATTTTTGGCGAAAATTTCGACGACTTTGAAAAGTGCTGCAATTAATTCTTTAGGGTACTATTCCGACGTGATTTTGCGAGAGGAATCGATTAATCGCAGTCCCGATACGCTGCGAGCAACACCTGCAAAGTTACAGCCGAAAAACTGCAGGTTTTCATCGTCATTTCTCCGCTGCTGGTCCTAGGCTATTTTTCATGTGTTTTCTGAGTTCCTGGGCGTCGAATTAGTCTAAAAAGCGTCATACGGATCGATTCCCAGACAAAAGATTTTTCAGCCAAAAAAAATCCAAGGCTAACCCCTTTGCATTTTTGGCGAAAATTTCGACGACTTTGAAAAGTGCTGCAATTAATTCTTTAGGGTACTATCTCGACGTGATTTTGCGAGAGGAATTGATTAATCGCAGTCCCGATACGCTGCGAGCAACACCTGCAAAGTTACAGCCGAAAAACTGCAGATTTTCATCGTCATTTCTCCGCTGCTGGTCCTAGGCTATTTTTCATGTGTTTTCTGAGTTCCTGGGCGTCGAATTAGTCTAAAAAGCGTCATACGGATCGATTCCCAGACAAAAGATTTTTCGGCCAAAAAAAATCCAAGGCTAACCCCTTTGCATTTTTGGCGAAAATTTCGACGACTTTGAAAAGTGCTGCAATTAATTCTTTAGGGTACTATTCCGACGTGATTTTGCGAGAGGAATCGATTAATCGCAGTCCCGATACGCTGCGAGCAACACCTGCAAAGTTACAGCCGAAAAACTGCAGATTTTCATCGTCATTTCTCCGCTGCTGGTCCTAGGCTATTTTTCATGTGTTTTCTGAGTTCCTGGGCGTCGAATTAGTCTAAAAAGCGTCATACGGATCGATTCCCAGACAAAAGATTTTTCGGCCAAAAAAAATCCAAGGCTAACCCCTTTGCATTTTTGGCGAAAATTTCGACGACTTTGAAAAGTGCTGCAATTAATTCTTTAGGGTACTATTTCGACGTGATTTTGCGAGAGGAATCGATTAATCGCAGTGCCGATACGCTGCGAGCAACACCTGCAAAGTTACAGCCGAAAAACTGCAGATTTTCATCGTCATTTCTCCGCTGCTGGTCCTAGGCTATTTTTCATGTGTTTTCTGAGTTCCTGGGCGTCGAATTAGTCTAAAAAGCGTCATACGGATCGATTCCCAGACAAAAGATTTTTCGGCCAAAAAAAATCCAAGGCTAACCCCTTTGCATTTTTGGCGAAAATTTCGACGACTTTGAAAAGTGCTGCAATTAATTCTTTAGGGTACTATTCCGACGTGATTTTGCGAGAGGAATCGATTAATCGCAGTCCCGATACGCTGCGAGCAACACCTGCAAAGTGACAGCCGAAAAACTGCAGATTTTCATCGTCATTTCTCCGCTGCTGGTCCTAGGCTATTTTTCATGTGTTTTCTGAGTTCCTGGGCGTCGAATTAGTCTAAAAAGCGTCATACGGATCGATTCCCAGACAAAAGATTTTTCGGCCAAAAAAAATCCAAGGCTAACCCCTTTGCATTTTTGGCGAAAATTTCGACGACTTTGAAAAGTGCTGCAATTAATTCTTTAGGGTACTATTCCGACGTGATTTTGCGAGAGGAATCGATTAATCGCAGTCCCGATACGCTGCGAGCAACACCTGCAAAGTTACAGCCGAAAAACTGCAGATTTTCATCGTCATTTCTCCGCTGCTGGTCCTAGGCTATTTTTCATGTGTTTTCTGAGTTCCTGGGCGTCGAATTAGTCTAAAAAGCGTCATACGGATCGATTCCCAGACAAAAGATTTTTCGGCCAAAAAAAATCCAAGGCTAACCCCTTTGCATTTTTGGCGAAAATTTCGACGACTTTGAAAAGTGCTGCAATTAATTCTTTAGGGTACTATTCCGACGTGATTTTGCGAGAGGAATCGATTAATCGCAGTCCCGATACGCTGCGAGCAACACCTGCAAAGTTACAGCCGAAAAACTGCAGATTTTCATCGTCATTTCTCCGCTGCTGGTCCTAGGCTATTTTTCATGTGTTTTCTGAGTTCCTGGGCGTCGAATTAGTCTAAAAAGCGTCATACGGATCGATTCCCAGACAAAAGATTTTTCGGCCAAAAAAAATCTAAGGCTAACCCCTTTGCATTTTTGGCGAAAATTTCGACGACTTTGAAAAGTGCTGCAATTAATTCTTTAGGGTACTATTCCGACGTGATTTTGCGAGAGGAATCGATTAATCGCAGTCCCGATACGCTGCGAGCAACACCTGCAAAGTTACAGCCGAAAAACTGCAGATTTTCATCGTCATTTCTCAGCTGCTGGTCCTAGGCTATTTTTCATGTGTTTTCTGAGTTCCTGGGCGTCGAATTAGTCTAAAAAGCGTCATACGGATCGGTTCCCAGACTAAAGATTTTTCGGCCAAAAAAAATCCAAGGCTAACCCCTTTGCATTTTTGGCGAAAATTTCGACGACTTTGAAAAGTGCTGCAATTAATTCTTTAGGGTACTATTCCGACGTGATTTTGCGAGAGGAATCGATTAATCGCAGTCCCGATACGCTGCGAGCAACACCTGCAAAGTTACAGCCGAAAAACTGCAGATTTTCATCGTCATTTCTCCGCTGCTGGTCCTAGGCTATTTTTCATGTGTTTTCTGAGTTCCTGGGCGTCGAATTAGTCTAAAAAGCGTCATACGGATCGATTCCCAGACAAAAGATTTTTCGGCCAAAAAAAATCCAAGGCTAACCCCTTTGCATTTTTGGCGAAAATTTCGACGACTTTGAAAAGTGCTGCAATTAATTCTTTAGGGTACTATTCCGACGTGATTTTGCGAGAGGAATCGATTAATCGCAGTCCCGATACGCTGCGAGCAACACCTGCAAAGTTACAGCCGAAAAACTGCAGATTTTCATCGTCATTTCTCCGCTGCTGGTCCTAGGCTATTTTTCATGTGTTTTCTGAGTTCCTGGGCGTCGAATTAGTCTAAAAAGCGTCATACGGATCGATTCCCAGACAAAAGATTTTTCGGCCAAAAAAAATCCAAGGCTAACCCCTTTGCATTTTTGGCGAAAATTTCGACGACTTTGAAAAGTGCTGCAATTAATTCTTTAGGGTACTATTCCGACGTGATTTTGCGAGAGGAATCGATTAATCGCAGTCCCGATACGCTGCGAGCAACACCTGCAAAGTTACAGCCGAAAAACTGCAGATTTTCATCGTCATTTCTCCGCTGCTGGTCCTAGGCTATTTTTCATGTGTTTTCTGAGTTCCTGGGCGTCGAATTAGTCTAAAAAGCGTCATACGGATCGATTCCCAGACAAAAGATTTTTCGGCCAAAAAAAATCCAAGGCTAACCCCTTTGCATTTTTGGCGAAAATTTCGACGACTTTGAAAAGTGCTGCAATTAATTCTTTAGGGTACTATTCCGACGTGATTTTGCGAGAGGAATCGATTAATCGCAGTCCCGATACGCTGCGAGCAACACCTGCAAAGTTACAGCCGAAAAACTGCAGATTTTCATCGTCATTTCTCCGCTGCTGGTCCTAGGCTATTTTTCGTGTGTTTTCTGAGTTCCTGGGCGTCGAATTAGTCTAAAAAGCGTCATACGGATCGATTCCCAGACAAAAGATTTTTCGGCCAAAAAAAATCCAAGGCTAACCCCTTTGCATTTTTGGCGAAAATTTCGACGACTTTGAAAAGTGCTGCAATTAATTCTTTAGGGTACTATTCCGACGTGATTTCGCGAGAGGAATCGATTAATCGCAGTCCCGATACGCTGCGAGCAACACCTGCAAAGTTACAGCCGAAAAACTGCAGATTTTCATCGTCATTTCTCCGCTGCTGGTCCTAGGCTATTTTTCATGTGTTTTCTGAGTTCCTGGGCGTCGAATTAGTCTAAAAAGCGTCATACGGATCGATTCCCAGACAAAAGATTTTTCGGCCAAAAAAAATCCAAGGCTAACCCCTTTGCATTTTTGGCGAAAATTTCGACGACTTTGAAAAGTGCTGCAATTAATTCTTTAGGGTACTATTCCGACGTGATTTTGCGAGAGGAATCGATTAATCGCAGTCCCGATACGCTGCGAGCAACACCTGCAAAGTTACAGCCGAAAAACTGCAGATTTTCATCGTCATTTCTCCGCTGCTGGTCCTAGGCTATTTTTCATGTGTTTTCTGAGTTCCTGGGCGTCGAATTAGTCTAAAAAGCGTCATACGGATCGATTCCCAGACAAAAGATTTTTCGGCCAAAAAAAATCCAAGGCTAACCCCTTTGCATTTTTGGCGAAAATTTCGACGACTTTGAAAAGTGCTGCAATTAATTCTTTAGGGTACTATTCCGACGTGATTTTGCGAGAGGAATCGATTAATCGCAGTCCCGATACGCTGCGAGCAACACCTGCAAAGTTACAGCCGAAAAACTGCAGATTTTCATCGTCATTTCTCCGCTGCTGGTCCTAGGCTATTTTTCATGTGTTTTCTGAGTTCCTGGGCGTCGAATTAGTCTAAAAAGCGTCATACGGATCGATTCCCAGACAAAAGATTTTTCGGCCAAAAAAAATCCAAGGCTAACCCCTTTGCATTTTTGGCGAAAATTTCGACGACTTTGAAAAGTGCTGCAATTATTTCTTTAGGGTACTATTCCGACGTGATTTTGCGAGAGGAATCGATTAATCGCAGTCCCGATACGCTGCGAGCAACACCTGCAAAGTTACAGCCGAAAAACTGCAGATTTTCATCGTCATTTCTCCGCTGCTGGTCCTAGGCTATTTTTCATGTGTTTTCTGAGTTCCTGGGCGTCGAATTAGTCTAAAAAGCGTCATACGGATCGATTCCCGGACAAAAGATTTTTCGGCCAAAAAAAATCCAAGGCTAACCCCTTTGCATTTTTGGCGAAAATTTCGACGACTTTGAAAAGTGCTGCAATTAATTCTTTAGGGTACTATTCCGACGTGATTTTGCGAGAGGAATCGATTATTCGCAGTCCCGATACGCTGCGAGCAACACCTGCAAAGTTACAGCCGAAAAACTGCAGATTTTCATCGTCATTTCTCCGCTGCTGGTCCTAGGCTATTTTTCATGTGTTTTCTGAGTTTCTGGGCGTCGAATTAGTCTAAAAAGCGTCATACGGATCGATTCCCAGACAAAAGATTTTTCGGCCAAAAAAAATCCAAGGCTAACCCCTTTGCATTTTTGGCGAAAATTTCGACGACTTTGAAAAGTGCTGCAATTAATTCTTTAGGGTACTATTCCGACGTGATTTTGCGAGAGGAATCGATTAATCGCAGTCCCGATACGCTGCGAGCAACACCTGCAAAGTTACAGCCGAAAAACTGCAGATTTTCATCGTCATTTCTCCGCTGCTGGTCCTAGGCTATTTTTCATGTGTTTTCTGAGTTCCTGGGCGTCGAATTAGTCTAAAAAGCGTCATACGGATCGATTCCCAGACAAAAGATTTTTCGGCCAAAAAAAATCCAAGGCTAACCCCTTTGCATTTTTGGCGAAAATTTCGACGACTTTGAAAAGTGCTGCAATTAATTCTTTAGGGTACTATTCCGACGTGATTTTGCGAGAGGAATCGATTAATCGCAGTCCCGATACGCTGCGAGCAACACCTGCAAAGTTACAGCCGAAAAACTGCAGATTTTCATCGTCATTTCTCCGCTGCTGGTCCTAGGCTATTTTTCATGTGTTTTCTGAGTTCCTGGGCGTCGAATTAGTCTAAAAAGCGTCATACGGATCGATTCCCAGACAAAAGATTTTTCGGCCAAAAAAAATCCAAGGCTAACCCCTTTGCATTTTTGGCGAAAATTTCGACGACTTTGAAAAGTGCTGCAATTAATTCTTTAGGGTACTATTCCGACGTGATTTTGCGAGAGGAATCGATTAATCGCAGTCCCGATACGCTGCGAGCAACACCTGCAAAGTTACAGCCGAAAAACTGCAGATTTTCATCGTCATTTCTCCGCTGCTGGTCCTAGGCTATTTTTCATGTGTTTTCTGAGTTCCTGGGCGTCGAATTAGTCTAAAAAGCGTCATACGGATCGATTCCCAGACAAAAGATTTTTCGGCCAAAAAAAATCCAAGGCTAACCCCTTTGCATTTTTGGCGAAAATTTCGACGACTTTGAAAAGTGCTGCAATTAATTCTTTAGGGTACTATTCCGACGTCATTTTGCGAGTGGAATCGATTAATCGCAGTCCCGATACGCTGCGAGCAACACCTGCAAAGTTACAGCCGAAAAACTGCAGATTTTCATCGTTATTTCTCCGCTGCTGGTCCTAGGCTATTTTTCATGTGTTTTCTGAGTTCCTGGGCGTCGAATTAGTCTAAAAAGCGTCATACGGATCGATTCCCAGACAAAAGATTTTTCAGCCAAAAAAAATCCAAGGCTAACCCCTTTGCATTTTTGGCGAAAATTTCGACGACTTTGAAAAGTGCTGCAATTAATTCTTTAGGGTACTATTCCGACGTGATTTTGCGAGAGGAATCGATTAATCGCAGTCCCGATACGCTGCGAGCAACACCTGCAAAGTTACAGCCGAAAAACTGCAGATTTTCATCGTCATTTCTCCGCTGCTGGTCCTAGGCTATTTTTCATGTGTTTTCTGAGTTCCTGGGCGTCGAATTAGTCTAAAAAGCGTCATACGGATCGATTCCCAGACAAAAGATTTTTCGGCCAAAAAAAATCCAAGGCTAACCCCTTTGAGTTTTTGGCGAAAATTTCGACGACTTTGAAAAGTGCTGCAATTAATTCTTTAGGGTACTATTCCGACGTCATTTTGCGAGTGGAATCGATTAATCGCAGTCCCGATACGCTGCGAGCAACACCTGCAAAGTTACAGCCGAAAAACTGCAGATTTTCATCGTTATTTCTCCGCTGCTGGTCCTAGGCTATTTTTCATGTGTTTTCTGAGTTCCTGGGCGTCGAATTAGTCTGAAAAGCGTCATACGGATCGATTCCCAGACAAAAGATTTTTCAGCCAAAAAAAATCCAAGGCTAACCCCTTTGCATTTTTGGCGAAAATTTCGACGACTTTGAAAAGTGCTGCAATTAATTCTTTAGGGTACTATTCCGACGTGATTTTGCGAGAGGAATCGATTAATCGCAGTCCCGATACGCTGCGAGCAACACCTGCAACGTTACAGCCGAAAAACTGCAGATTTTCATCGTCATTTCTCCGCTGCTGGTCCTAGGCTATGTTTCATGTGTTTCCTGAGTTCCTGGGCGTCGAATTAGTCTAAAAAGCGTCATACGGATCGATTTCCAGACAAAAGATTTTTCGGCCAAAAAAAATCCAAGGCTAACCCCTTTGCATTTTTGGCGAAAATTTCGACGACTTTGAAAAGTGCTGCAATTAATTCTTTAGGGTACTATTCCCACGTGATTTTGCGAGAGGAATCGATTAATCGCAGTCCCGATACGCTGCGAGCAACACCTGCAAAGTTACAGCCGAAAAACTGCAGATTTTCATCGTCATTTCTCCGCTGCTGGTCCTAGGCTATTTTTCATGTGTTTTCTGAGTTCCTGGGCGTCGAATTAGTCTAAAAAGCGTCATACGGATCGATTCCCAGACAAAAGATTTTTCGGCCAAAAAAAATCCAAGGCTAACCCCTTTGCATTTTTGGCGAAAATTTCGACGACTTTGAAAAGTGCTGCAATTAATTCTTTAGGGTACTATTCCGACGTGATTTTGCGAGAGGAATCGATTAATCGCAGTCCCGATACGCTGCGAGCAACACCTGCAAAGTTACAGCCGAAAAACTGCAGGTTTTCATCGTCATTTCTCCGCTGCTGGTCCTAGGCTATTTTTCATGTGTTTTCTGAGTTCCTGGGCGTCGAATTAGTCTAAAAAGCGTCATACGGATCGATTCCCAGACAAAAGATTTTTCAGCCAAAAAAAATCCAAGGCTAACCCCTTTGCATTTTTGGCGAAAATTTCGACGACTTTGAAAAGTGCTGCAATTAATTCTTTAGGGTACTATCTCGACGTGATTTTGCGAGAGGAATTGATTAATCGCAGTCCCGATACGCTGCGAGCAACACCTGCAAAGTTACAGCCGAAAAACTGCAGATTTTCATCGTCATTTCTCCGCTGCTGGTCCTAGGCTATTTTTCATGTGTTTTCTGAGTTCCTGGGCGTCGAATTAGTCTAAAAAGCGTCATACGGATCGATTCCCAGACAAAAGATTTTTCGGCCAAAAAAAATCCAAGGCTAACCCCTTTGCATTTTTGGCGAAAATTTCGACGACTTTGAAAAGTGCTGCAATTAATTCTTTAGGGTACTATTCCGACGTGATTTTGCGAGAGGAATCGATTAATCGCAGTCCCGATACGCTGCGAGCAACACCTGCAAAGTTACAGCCGAAAAACTGCAGATTTTCATCGTCATTTCTCCGCTGCTGGGCCTAGGCTATTTTTCATGTGTTTTCTGAGTTCCTGGGCGTCGAATTAGTCTAAAAAGCGTCATACGGATCGATTCCCAGACAAAAGATTTTTCGGCCAAAAAAAATCCAAGGCTAACCCCTTTGCATTTTTGGCGAAAATTTCGACGACTTTGAAAAGTGCTGCAATTAATTCTTTAGGGTACTATTCCGACGTGATTTTGCGAGAGGAATCGATTAATCGCAGTGCCGATACGCTGCGAGCAACACCTGCAAAGTTACAGCCGAAAAACTGCAGATTTTCATCGTCATTTCTCCGCTGCTGGTCCTAGGCTATTTTTCATGTGTTTTCTGAGTTCCTGGGCGTCGAATTAGTCTAAAAAGCGTCATACGGATCGATTCCCAGACAAAAGATTTTTCGGCCAAAAAAAATCCAAGGCTAACCCCTTTGCATTTTTGGCGAAAATTTCGACGACTTTGAAAAGTGCTGCAATTAATTCTTTAGGGTACTATTCCGACGTGATTTTGCGAGAGGAATCGATTAATCGCAGTCCCGATACGCTGCGAGCAACACCTGCAAAGTTACAGCCGAAAAACTGCAGATTTTCATCGTCATTTCTCCGCTGCTGGTCCTAGGCTATTTTTCATGTGTTTTCTGAGTTCCTGGGCGTCGAATTAGTCTAAAAAGCGTCATACGGATCGATTCCCAGACAAAAGATTTTTCGGCCAAAAAAAATCCAAGGCTAACCCCTTTGCATTTTTGGCGAAAATTTCGACGACTTTGAAAAGTGCTGCAATTAATTCTTTAGGGTACTATTCCGACGTGATTTTGCGAGAGGAATCGATTAATCGCAGTCCCGATACGCTGCGAGCAACACCTGCAAAGTGACAGCCGAAAAACTGCAGATTTTCATCGTCATTTCTCCGCTGCTGGTCCTAGGCTATTTTTCATGTGTTTTCTGAGTTCCTGGGCGTCGAATTAGTCTAAAAAGCGTCATACGGATCGATTCCCAGACAAAAGATTTTTCGGCCAAAAAAAATCCAAGGCTAACCCCTTTGCATTTTTGGCGAAAATTTCGACGACTTTGAAAAGTGCTGCAATTAATTCTTTAGGGTACTATTCCGACGTGATTTTGCGAGAGGAATCGATTAATCGCAGTCCCGATACGCTGCGAGCAACACCTGCAAAGTTACAGCCGAAAAACTGCAGATTTTCATCGTCATTTCTCCGCTGCTGGTCCTAGGCTATTTTTCATGTGTTTTCTGAGTTCCTGGGCGTCGAATTAGTCTAAAAAGCGTCATACGGATCGATTCCCAGACAAAAGATTTTTCGGCCAAAAAAAATCCAAGGCTAACCCCTTTGCATTTTTGGCGAAAATTTCGACGACTTTGAAAAGTGCTGCAATTAATTCTTTAGGGTACTATTCCGACGTGATTTTGCGAGAGGAATCGATTAATCGCAGTCCCGATACGCTGCGAGCAACACCTGCAAAGTTACAGCCGAAAAACTGCAGATTTTCATCGTCATTTCTCCGCTGCTGGTCCTAGGCTATTTTTCATGTGTTTTCTGAGTTCCTGGGCGTCGAATTAGTCTAAAAAGCGTCATACGGATCGATTCCCAGACAAAAGATTTTTCGGCCAAAAAAAATCCAAGGCTAACCCCTTTGCATTTTTGGCGAAAATTTCGACGACTTTGAAAAGTGCTGCAATTAATTCTTTAGGGTACTATTCCGACGTGATTTTGCGAGAGGAATCGATTAATCGCAGTCCCGATACGCTGCGAGCAACACCTGCAAAGTTACAGCCGAAAAACTGCAGATTTTCATCGTCATTTCTCAGCTGCTGGTCCTAGGCTATTTTTCATGTGTTTTCTGAGTTCCTGGGCGTCGAATTAGTCTAAAAAGCGTCATACGGATCGGTTCCCAGACTAAAGATTTTTCGGCCAAAAAAAATCCAAGGCTAACCCCTTTGCATTTTTGGCGAAAATTTCGACGACTTTGAAAAGTGCTGCAATTAATTCTTTAGGGTACTATTCCGACGTGATTTTGCGAGAGGAATCGATTAATCGCAGTCCCGATACGCTGCGAGCAACACCTGCAAAGTTACAGCCGAAAAACTGCAGATTTTCATCGTCATTTCTCCGCTGCTGGTCCTAGGCTATTTTTCATGTGTTTTCTGAGTTCCTGGGCGTCGAATTAGTCTAAAAAGCGTCATACGGATCGATTCCCAGACAAAAGATTTTTCGGCCAAAAAAAATCCAAGGCTAACCCCTTTGCATTTTTGGCGAAAATTTCGACGACTTTGAAAAGTGCTGCAATTAATTCTTTAGGGTACTATTCCGACGTGATTTTGCGAGAGGAATCGATTAATCGCAGTCCCGATACGCTGCGAGCAACACCTGCAAAGTTACAGCCGAAAAACTGCAGATTTTCATCGTCATTTCTCCGCTGCTGGTCCTAGGCTATTTTTCATGTGTTTTCTGAGTTCCTGGGCGTCGAATTAGTCTAAAAAGCGTCATACGGATCGATTCCCAGACAAAAGATTTTTCGGCCAAAAAAAATCCAAGGCTAACCCCTTTGCATTTTTGGCGAAAATTTCGACGACTTTGAAAAGTGCTGCAATTAATTCTTTAGGGTACTATTCCGACGTGATTTTGCGAGAGGAATCGATTAATCGCAGTCCCGATACGCTGCGAGCAACACCTGCAAAGTGACAGCCGAAAAACTGCAGATTTTCATCGTCATTTCTCCGCTGCTGGTCCTAGGCTATTTTTCATGTGTTTTCTGAGTTCCTGGGCGTCGAATTAGTCTAAAAAGCGTCATACGGATCGATTCCCAGACAAAAGATTTTTCGGCCAAAAGAAATCCAAGGCTAACCCCTTTGCATTTTTGGCGAAAATTTCGACGACTTTGAAAAGTGCTGCAATTAATTCTTTAGGGTACTATTCCGACGTGATTTTGCGAGAGGAATCGATTAATCGCAGTCCCGATACGCTGCGAGCAACACCTGCAAAGTTACAGCCGAAAAACTGCAGATTTTCATCGTCATTTCTCCGCTGCTGGTCCTAGGCTATTTTTCATGTGTTTTCTGAGTTCCTGGGCGTCGAATTAGTCTAAAAAGCGTCATACGGATCGATTCCCAGACAAAAGATTTTTCGGCCAAAAAAAATCCAAGGCTAACCCCTTTGCATTTTTGGCGAAAATTTCGACGACTTTGAAAAGTGCTGCAATTAATTCTTTAGGGTACTATTCCGACGTGATTTTGCGAGAGGAATCGATTAATCGCAGTCCCGATACGCTGCGAGCAACACCTGCAAAGTTACAGCCGAAAAACTGCAGATTTTCATCGTCATTTCTCCGCTGCTGGTCCTAGGCTATTTTTCATGTGTTTTCTGAGTTCCTGGGCGTCGAATTAGTCTAAAAAGCGTCATACGGATCGATTCCCAGACAAAAGATTTTTCGGCCAAAAAAAATCCAAGGCTAACCCCTTTGCATTTTTGGCGAAAATTTCGACGACTTTGAAAAGTGCTGCAATTAATTCTTTAGGGTACTATTCCGACGTGATTTTGCGAGAGGAATCGATTAATCGCAGTCCCGATACGCTGCGAGCAACACCTGCAAAGTTACAGCCGAAAAACTGCAGATTTTCATCGTCATTTCTCAGCTGCTGGTCCTAGGCTATTTTTCATGTGTTTTCTGAGTTCCTGGGCGTCGAATTAGTCTAAAAAGCGTCATACGGATCGGTTCCCAGACTAAAGATTTTTCGGCCAAAAAAAATCCAAGGCTAACCCCTTTGCATTTTTGGCGAAAATTTCGACGACTTTGAAAAGTGCTGCAATTAATTCTTTAGGGTACTATTCCGACGTGATTTTGCGAGAGGAATCGATTAATCGCAGTCCCGATACGCTGCGAGCAACACCTGCAAAGTTACAGCCGAAAAACTGCAGATTTTCATCGTCATTTCTCCGCTGCTGGTCCTAGGCTATTTTTCATGTGTTTTCTGAGTTCCTGGGCGTCGAATTAGTCTAAAAAGCGTCATACGGATCGATTCCCAGACAAAAGATTTTTCGGCCAAAAAAAATCCAAGGCTAACCCCTTTGCATTTTTGGCGAAAATTTCGACGACTTTGAAAAGTGCTGCAATTAATTCTTTAGGGTACTATTCCGACGTGATTTTGCGAGAGGAATCGATTAATCGCAGTCCCGATACGCTGCGAGCAACACCTGCAAAGTTACAGCCGAAAAACTGCAGATTTTCATCGTCATTTCTCCGCTGCTGGTCCTAGGCTATTTTTCATGTGTTTTCTGAGTTCCTGGGCGTCGAATTAGTCTAAAAAGCGTCATACGGATCGATTCCCAGACAAAAGATTTTTCGGCCAAAAAAAATCCAAGGCTAACCCCTTTGCATTTTTGGCGAAAATTTCGACGACTTTGAAAAGTGCTGCAATTAATTCTTTAGGGTACTATTCCGACGTGATTTTGCGAGAGGAATCGATTAATCGCAGTCCCGATACGCTGCGAGCAACACCTGCAAAGTTACAGCCGAAAAACTGCAGATTTTCATCGTCATTTCTCCGCTGCTGGTCCTAGGCTATTTTTCATGTGTTTTCTGAGTTCCTGGGCGTCGAATTAGTCTAAAAAGCGTCATACGGATCGATTCCCAGACAAAAGATTTTTCGGCCAAAAAAAATCCAAGGCTAACCCCTTTGCATTTTTGGCGAAAATTTCGACGACTTTGAAAAGTGCTGCAATTAATTCTTTAGGGTACTATTCCGACGTGATTTTGCGAGAGGAATCGATTAATCGCAGTCCCGATACGCTGCGAGCAACACCTGCAAAGTTACAGCCGAAAAACTGCAGATTTTCATCGTCATTTCTCCGCTGCTGGTCCTAGGCTATTTTTCATGTGTTTTCTGAGTTCCTGGGCGTCGAATTAGTCTAAAAAGCGTCATACGGATCGATTCCCAGACAAAAGATTTTTCGGCCAAAAAAAATCCAAGGCTAACCCCTTTGCATTTTTGGCGAAAATTTCGACGACTTTGAAAAGTGCTGCAATCAATTCTTTAGGGTACTATTCCGACGTGATTTTGCGAGAGGAATCGATTAATCGCAGTCCCGATACGCTGCGAGCAACACCTGCAAAGTTACAGCCGAAAAACTGCAGATTTTCATCGTCATTTCTCCGCTGCTGGTCCTAGGCTATTTTTCATGTGTTTTCTGAGTTCCTGGGCGTCGAATTAGTCTAAAAAGCGTCATACGGATCGATTCCCAGACAAAAGATTTTTCGGCCAAAAAAAATCCAAGGCTAACCCCTTTGCATTTTTGGCGAAAATTTCGACGACTTTGAAAAGTGCTGCAATTAATTCTTTAGGGTACTATTCCGACGTGATTTTGCGAGAGGAATCGATTAATCGCAGTCCCGATACGCTGCGAGCAACACCTGCAAAGTTACAGCCGAAAAACTGCAGATTTACATCGTCATTTCTCCGCTGCTGGTCCTAGGCTATTTTTCATGTGTTTTCTGAGTTCCTGGGCGTCGAATTAGTCTAAAAAGCGTCATACGGATCGATTCCCGGACAAAAGATTTTTCGGCCAAAAAAAATCCAAGGCTAACCCCTTTGCATTTTTGGCGAAAATTTCGACGACTTTGAAAAGTGCTGCAATTAATTCTTTAGGGTACTATTCCGACGTGATTTTGCGAGAGGAATCGATTAATCGCAGTCCCGATACGCTGCGAGCAACACCTGCAAAGTTACAGCCGAAAAACTGCAGATTTACATCGTCATTTCTCCGCTGCTGGTCCTAGGCTATTTTTCATGTGTTTTCTGAGTTCCTGGGCTTCGAATTAGTCTAAAAAGCGTCATACGGATCGATTCCCGGACAAAAGATTTTTCGGCCAAAAAAAATCCAAGGCTAACCCCTTTGCATTTTTGGCGAAAATTTTGACGACTTTGAAAAGTGCTGCAATTAATTCTTTAGGGTACTATTCCGACGTGATTTTGCGAGAGGAATCGATTAATCGCAGTCCCGATACGCTGCGAGCAACACCTGCAAAGTTACAGCCGAAAAACTGCAGATTTTCATCGTCATTTCTCCGCTGCTGGTCCTAGGCTATTTTTCATGTGTTTTCTGAGTTCCTGGGCGTCGAATTAGTCTAAAAAGCGTCATACGGATCGATTCCCAGACAAAAGATTTTTCGGCCAAAAAAAATCCAAGGCTAACCCCTTTGCATTTTTGGCGAAAATTTCGACGACTTTGAAAAGTGCTGCAATTAATTCTTTAGGGTACTATTCCGACGTGATTTTGCGAGAGGAATCGATTAATCGCAGTCCCGATACGCTGCGAGCAACACCTGCAAAGTTACAGCCGAAAAACTGCAGATTTTCATCGTCATTTCTCCGCTGCTGGTCCTAGGCTATTTTTCATGTGTTTTCTGAGTTCCTGGGCGTCGAATTAGTCTAAAAAGCGTCATACGGATCGATTCCCAGACAAAAGATTTTTCGGCCAAAAAAAATCCAAGGCTAACCCCTTTGCATTTTTGGCGAAAATTTCGACGACTTTGAAAAGTGCTGCAATTAATTCTTTAGGGTACTATTCCGACGTGATTTTGCGAGAGGAATCGATTAATCGCAGTCCCGATACGCTGCGAGCAACACCTGCAAAGTTACAGCCGAAAAACTGCAGATTTTCATCGTCATTTCTCCGCTGCTGGTCCTAGGCTATTTTTCATGTGTTTTCTGAGTTCCTGGGCGTCGAATTAGTCTAAAAAGCGTCATACGGATCGATTCCCAGACAAAAGATTTTTCGGTCAAAAAAAATCCAAGGCTAACCCCTTTGCATTTTTGGCGAAAATTTCGACGACTTTGAAAAGTGCTGCAATTAATTCTTTAGGGTACTATTCCGACGTGATTTTGCGAGAGGAATCGATTAATCGCAGTCCCGATACGCTGCGAGCAACACCTGCAAAGTTACAGCCGAAAAACTGCAGATTTTCATCGTCATTTCTCCGCTGCTGGTCCTAGGCTATTTTTCATGTGTTTTCTGAGTTCCTGGGCGTCGAATTAGTCTGAAAAGCGTCATACGGATCGATTCCCAGACAAAAGATTTTTCGGCCAAAAAAAATCCAAGGCTAACCCCTTTGCATTTTTGGCGAAAATTTCGACGACTTTGAAAAGTGCTGCAATTAATTCTTTAGGGTACTATTCCGACGTGATTTTGCGAGAGGAATCGATTAATCGCAGTCCCGATACGCTGCGAGCAACACCTGCAAAGTTACAGCCGAAAAACTGCAGATTTCCATCGTCATTTCTCAGCTGCTGGTCCTAGGCTATTTTTCATGTGTTTTCTGAGTTCCTGGGCGTCGAATTAGTCTAAAAAGCGTCATACGGATCGGTTCCCAGACTAAAGATTTTTCGGCCAAAAAAAATCCAAGGCTAACCCCTTTGCATTTTTGGCGAAAATTTCGACGACTTTGAAAAGTGCTGCAATTAATTCTTTAGGGTACTATTCCGACGTGATTTTGCGAGAGGAATCGATTAATCGCAGTCCCGATACGCTGCGAGCAACACCTGCAAAGTTACAGCCGAAAAACTGCAGATTTTCATCGTCATTTCTCCGCTGCTGGTCCTAGGCTATTTTTCATGTGTTTTCTGAGTTCCTGGGCGTCGAATTAGTCTAAAAAGCGTCATACGGATCGATTCCCAGACAAAAGATTTTTCGGCCAAAAAAAATCCAAGGCTAACCCCTTTGCATTTTTGGCGAAAATTTCGACGACTTTGAAAAGTGCTGCAATTAATTCTTTAGGGTACTATTCCGACGTGATTTTGCGAGAGGAATCGATTAATCGCAGTCCCGATACGCTGCGAGCAACACCTGCAAAGTTACAGCCGAAAAACTGCAGATTTTCATCGTCATTTCTCCGCTGCTGGTCCTAGGCTATTTTTCATGTGTTTTCTGAGTTCCTGGGCGTCGAATTAGTCTAAAAAGCGTCATACGGATCGATTCCCAGACAAAAGATTTTTCGGCCAAAAAAAATCCAAGGCTAACCCCTTTGCATTTTTGGCGAAAATTTCGACGACTTTGAAAAGTGCTGCAATTAATTCTTTAGGGTACTATTCCGACGTGATTTTGCGAGAGGAATCGATTAATCGCAGTCCCGATACGCTGCGAGCAACACCTGCAAAGTTACAGCCGAAAAACTGCAGATTTTCATCGTCATTTCTCAGCTGCTGGTCCTAGGCTATTTTTCATGTGTTTTCTGAGTTCCTGGGCGTCGAATTAGTCTAAAAAGCGTCATACGGATCGGTTCCCAGACTAAAGATTTTTCGGCCAAAAAAAATCCAAGGCTAACCCCTTTGCATTTTTGGCGAAAATTTCGACGACTTTGAGAAGTGCTGCAATTAATTCTTTAGGGTACTATTCCGACGTGATTTTGCGAGAGGAATCGATTAATCGCAGTCCCGATACGCTGCGAGCAACACCTGCAAAGTTACAGCCGAAAAACTGCAGATTTTCATCGTCATTTCTCCGCTGCTGGTCCTAGGCTATTTTTCATGTGTTTTCTGAGTTCCTGGGCGTCGAATTAGTCTAAAAAGCGTCATACGGATCGATTCCCAGACAAAAGATTTTTCGGCCAAAAAAAATCCAAGGCTAACCCCTTTGCATTTTTGGCGAAAATTTCGACGACTTTGAAAAGTGCTGCAATTAATTCTTTAGGGTACTATTCCGACGTGATTTTGCGAGAGGAATCGATTAATCGCAGTCCCGATACGCTGCGAGCAACACCTGCAAAGTTACAGCCGAAAAACTGCAGATTTTCATCGTCATTTCTCCGCTGCTGGTCCTAGGCTATTTTTCATGTGTTTTCTGAGTTCCTGGGCGTCGAATTAGTCTAAAAAGCGTCATACGGATCGATTCCCAGACAAAAGATTTTTCGGCCAAAAAAAATCCAAGGCTAACCCCTTTGCATTTTTGGCGAAAATTTCGACGACTTTGAAAAGTGCTGCAATTAATTCTTTAGGGTACTATTCCGACGTGATTTTGCGAGAGGAATCGATTAATCGCAGTCCCGATACGCTGCGAGCAACACCTGCAAAGTTACAGCCGAAAAACTGCAGATTTTCATCGTCATTTCTCCGCTGCTGGTCCTAGGCTATTTTTCATGTGTTTTCTGAGTTCCTGGGCGTCGAATTAGTCTAAAAAGCGTCATACGGATCGATTCCCAGACAAAAGATTTTTCGGCCAAAAAAAATCCAAGGCTAACCCCTTTGCATTTTTGGCGAAAATTTCGACGACGTTGAAAAGTGCTGCAATTAATTCTTTAGGGTACTATTCCGACGTGATTTTGCGAGAGGAATCGATTAATCGCAGTCCCGATACGCTGCGAGCAACACCTGCAAAGTTACAGCCGAAAAACTGCAGGTTTTCATCGTCATTTCTCCGCTGCTGGTCCTAGGCTATTTTTCATGTGTTTTCTGAGTTCCTGGGCGTCGAATTAGTCTAAAAAGCGTCATACGGATCGATTCCCAGACAAAAGATTTTTCAGCCAAAAAAAATCCAAGGCTAACCCCTTTGCATTTTTGGCGAAAATTTCGACGACTTTGAAAAGTGCTGCAATTAATTCTTTAGGGTACTATTCCGACGTGATTTTGCGAGAGGAATCGATTAATCGCAGTCCCGATACGCTGCGAGCAACACCTGCAAAGTTACAGCCGAAAAACTGCAGATTTTCATCGTCATTTCTCCGCTGCTGGTCCTAGGCTATTTTTCATGTGTTTTCTGAGTTCCTGGGCGTCGAATTAGTCTAAAAAGCGTCATACGGATCGATTCCCAGACAAAAGATTTTTCGGCCAAAAAAAATCCAAGGCTAACCCCTTTGCATTTTTGGCGAAAATTTCGACGACTTTGAAAAGTGCTGCAATTAATTCTTTAGGGTACTATTCCGACGTGATTTTGCGAGAGGAATCGATTAATCGCAGTCCCGATACGCTGCGAGCAACACCTGCGAAGTTACAGCCGAAAAACTGCAGATTTACATCGTCATTTCTCCGCTGCTGGTCCTAGGCTATTTTTCATGTGTTTTCTGAGTTCCTGGGCGTCGAATTAGTCTAAAAAGCGTCATACGGATCGATTCCCGGGCAAAAGATTTTTCGGCCAAAAAAAATCCAAGGCTAACCCCTTTGCATTTTTGGCGAAAATTTCGACGACTTTGAAAAGTGCTGCAATTAATTCTTTAGGGTACTATTCCGACGTGATTTTGCGAGAGGAATCGATTAATCGCAGTCCCGATACGCTGCGAGCAACACCTGCAAAGTTACAGCCGAAAAACTGCAGATTTTCATCGTCATTTCTCCGCTGCTGGTCCTAGGCTATTTTTCATGTGTTTTCTGAGTTCCTGGGCGTCGAATTAGTCTAAAAAGCGTCATACGGATCGATTCCCAGACAAAAGATTTTTCGGCCAAAAAAAATCCAAGGCTAACCCCTTTGCATTTTTGGCGAAAATTTCGACGACTTTGAAAAGTGCTGCAATTAATTCTTTAGGGTACTATTCCGACGTGATTTTGCGAGAGGAATCGATTAATCGCAGTCCCGATACGCTGCGAGCAACACCTGCAAAGTTACAGCCGAAAAACTGCAGATTTTCATCGTCATTTCTCAGCTGCTGGTCCTAGGCTATTTTTCATGTGTTTTCTGAGTTCCTGGGCGTCGAATTAGTCTAAAAAGCGTCATACGGATCGGTTCCCAGACTAAAGATTTTTCGGCCAAAAAAAATCCAAGGCTAACCCCTTTGCATTTTTGGCGAAAATTTCGACGACTTTGAAAAGTGCTGCAATTAATTCTTTAGGGTACTATTCCGACGTGATTTTGCGAGAGGAATCGATTAATCGCAGTCCCGATACGCTGCGAGCAACACCTGCAAAGTTACAGCCGAAAAACTGCAGATTTTCATCGTCATTTCTCCGCTGCTGGTCCTAGGCTATTTTTCATGTGTTTTCTGAGTTCCTGGGCGTCGAATTAGTCTAAAAAGCGTCATACGGATCGATTCCCAGACAAAAGATTTTTCGGCCAAAAAAAATCCAAGGCTAACCCCTTTGCATTTTTGGCGAAAATTTCGACGACTTTGAAAAGTGCTGCAATTAATTCTTTAGGGTACTATTCCGACGTGATTTTGCGAGAGGAATCGATTAATCGCAGTCCCGATACGCTGCGAGCAACACCTGCAAAGTTACAGCCGAAAAACTGCAGATTTTCATCGTCATTTCTCCGCTGCTGGTCCTAGGCTATTTTTCATGTGTTTTCTGAGTTCCTGGGCGTCGAATTAGTCTAAAAAGCGTCATACGGATCGATTCCCAGACAAAAGATTTTTCGGCCAAAAAAAATCCAAGGCTAACCCCTTTGCATTTTTGGCGAAAATTTCGACGACTTTGAAAAGTGCTGCAATTAATTCTTTAGGGTACTATTCCGACGTGATTTTGCGAGAGGAATCGATTAATCGCAGTCCCGATACGCTGCGAGCAACACCTGCAAAGTTACAGCCGAAAAACTGCAGATTTTCATCGTCATTTCTCCGCTGCTGGTCCTAGGCTATTTTTCATGTGTTTTCTGAGTTCCTGGGCGTCGAATTAGTCTAAAAAGCGTCATACGGATCGATTCCCAGACAAAAGATTTTTCGGCCAAAAAAAATCCAAGGCTAACCCCTTTGCATTTTTGGCGAAAATTTCGACGACTTTGAAAAGTGCTGCAATTAATTCTTTAGGGTACTATTCCGACGTGATTTTGCGAGAGGAATCGATTAATCGCAGTCCCGATACGCTGCGAGCAACACCTGC
The DNA here is from genome assembly GCF_021155765.1 of Diprion similis. NCBI lineage: Eukaryota > Metazoa > Arthropoda > Insecta > Hymenoptera > Diprionidae > Diprion > Diprion similis. The sequence goes on along the minus strand of NC_060109.1, from coordinate 211,527 downwards.
AAAGTTACAGCCGAAAAACTGCAGATTTTCATCGTCATTTCTCCGCTGCTGGTCCTAGGCTATTTTTCATGTGTTTTCTGAGTTCCTGGGCGTCGAATTAGTCTAAAAAGCGTCATACGGATCGATTCCCAGACAAAAGATTTTTCGGCCAAAAAAAATCCAAGGCTAACCCCTTTGCATTTTTGGCGAAAATTTCGACGACTTTGAAAAGTGCTGCAATTAATTCTTTAGGGTACTATTCCGACGTGATTTTGCGAGAGGAATCGATTAATCGCAGTCCCGATACGCTGCGAGCAACACCTGCAAAGTTACAGCCGAAAAACTGCAGATTTCCATCGTCATTTCTCTCCTGCTGGTCCTACGCTATTTTTCATGTGTTTTCTGAGTTCCTGGGCGTCGAATTAGTCTAAAAAGCGTCATACGGATCGGTTCCCAGACTAAAGATTTTTCGGCCAAAAAAAATCCAAGGCTAACCCCTTTGCATTTTTGGCGAAAATTTCGACGACTTTGAAAAGTGCTGCAATTAATTCTTTAGGGTACTATTCCGACGTGATTTTGCGAGAGGAATCGATTAATCGCAGTCCCGATACGCTGCGAGCAACACCTGCAAAGTTACAGCCGAAAAACTGCAGATTTTCATCGTCATTTCTCCGCTGCTGGTCCTAGGCTATTTTTCATGTGTTTTCTGAGTTCCTGGGCGTCGAATTAGTCTAAAAAGCGTCATACGGATCGATTCCCAGACAAAAGATTTTTCGGCCAAAAAAAATCCAAGGCTAACCCCTTTGCATTTTTGGCGAAAATTTCGACGACTTTGAAAAGTGCTGCAATTAATTCTTTAGGGTACTATTCCGACGTGATTTTGCGAGAGGAATCGATTAATCGCAGTCCCGATACGCTGCGAGCAACACCTGCAAAGTTACAGCCGAAAAACTGCAGATTTTCATCGTCATTTCTCCGCTGCTGGTCCTAGGCTATTTTTCATGTGTTTTCTGAGTTCCTGGGCGTCGAATTAGTCTAAAAAGCGTCATACGGATCGATTCCCAGACAAAAGATTTTTCGGCCAAAAAAAATCCAAGGCTAACCCCTTTGCATTTTTGGCGAAAATTTCGACGACTTTGAAAAGTGCTGCAATTAATTCTTTAGGGTACTATTCCGACGTGATTTTGCGAGAGGAATCGATTAATCGCAGTCCCGATACGCTGCGAGCAACACCTGCAAAGTTACAGCCGAAAAACTGCAGATTTACATCGTCATTTCTCCGCTGCTGGTCCTAGGCTATTTTTCATGTGTTTTCTGAGTTCCTGGGCGTCGAATTAGTCTAGAAAGCGTCATACGGATCGATTCCCGGGCAAAAGATTTTTCGGCCAAAAAAAATCCAAGGCTAACCCCTTTGCATTTTTGGCGAAAATTTCGACGACTTTGAAAAGTGCTGCAATTAATTCTTTAGGGTACTATTCCGACGTGATTTTGCGAGAGGAATCGATTAATCGCAGTCCCGATACGCTGCGAGCAACACCTGCAAAGTTACAGCCGAAAAACTGCAGATTTACATCGTCATTTCTCCGCTGCTGGTCCTAGGCTATTTTTCATGTGTTTTCTGAGTTCCTGGGCGTCGAATTAGTCTAAAAAGCGTCATACGGATCGATTCCCGGGCAAAAGATTTTTCGGCCAAAAAAAATCCAAGGCTAACCCCTTTGCATTTTTGGCGAAAATTTCGACGACTTTGAAAAGTGCTGCAATTAATTCTTTAGGGTACTATTCCGACGTGATTTTGCGAGAGGAATCGATTAATCGCAGTCCCGATACGCTGCGAGCAACACCTGCAAAGTTACAGCCGAAAAACTGCAGATTTTCATCGTCATTTCTCCGCTGCTGGTCCTAGGCTATTTTTCATGTGTTTTCTGAGTTCCTGGGCGTCGAATTAGTCTAAAAAGCGTCATACGGATCGATTCCCAGACAAAAGATTTTTCGGCCAAAAAAAATCCAAGGCTAACCCCTTTGCATTTTTGGCGAAAATTTCGACGACTTTGAAAAGTGCTGCAATTAATTCTTTAGGGTACTATTCCGACGTGATTTTGCGAGAGGAATCGATTAATCGCAGTCCCGATACGCTGCGAGCAACACCTGCAAAGTTACAGCCGAAAAACTGCAGATTTTCATCGTCATTTCTCCGCTGCTGGTCCTAGGCTATTTTTCATGTGTTTTCTGAGTTCCTGGGCGTCGAATTAGTCTAAAAAGCGTCATACGGATCGATTCCCAGACAAAAGATTTTTCGGCCAAAAAAAATCCAAGGCTAACCCCTTTGCATTTTTGGCGAAAATTTCGACGACTTTAAAAAGTGCTGCAATTAATTCTTTAGGGTACTATTCCGACGTGATTTTGCGAGAGGAATCGATTAATCGCAGTCCCGATACGCTGCGAGCAACACCTGCAAAGTTACAGCCGAAAAACTGCAGATTTTCATCGTCATTTCTCAGCTGCTGGTCCTAGGCTATTTTTCATGTGTTTTCTGAGTTCCTGGGCGTCGAATTAGTCTAAAAAGCGTCATACGGATCGGTTCCCAGACTAAAGATTTTTCGGCCAAAAAAAATCCAAGGCTAACCCCTTTGCATTTTTGGCGAAAATTTCGACGACTTTGAAAAGTGCTGCAATTAATTCTTTAGGGTACTATTCCGACGTGATTTTGCGAGAGGAATCGATTAATCGCAGTCCCGATACGCTGCGAGCAACACCTGCAAAGTTACAGCCGAAAAACTGCAGATTTTCATCGTCATTTCTCCGCTGCTGGTCCTAGGCTATTTTTCATGTGTTTTCTGAGTTCCTGGGCGTCGAATTAGTCTAAAAAGCGTCATACGGATCGATTCCCAGACAAAAGATTTTTCGGCCAAAAAAAATCCAAGGCTAACCCCTTTGCATTTTTGGCGAAAATTTCGACGACTTTGAAAAGTGCTGCAATTAATTCTTTAGGGTACTATTCCGACGTGATTTTGCGAGAGGAATCGATTAATCGCAGTCCCGATACGCTGCGAGCAACACCTGCAAAGTTACAGCCGAAAAACTGCAGATTTTCATCGTCATTTCTCCGCTGCTGGTCCTAGGCTATTTTTCATGTGTTTTCTGAGTTCCTGGGCGTCAAATTAGTCTAAAAAGCGTCATACGGATCGATTCCCAGACAAAAGATTTTTCGGCCAAAAAAAATCCAAGGCTAACCCCTTTGCATTTTTGGCGAAAATTTCGACGACTTTGAAAAGTGCTGCAATTAATTCTTTAGGGTACTATTCCGACGTGATTTTGCGAGAGGAATCGATTAATCGCAGTCCCGATACGCTGCGAGCAACACCTGCAAAGTTACAGCCGAAAAACTGCAGATTTTCATCGTCATTTCTCCGCTGCTGGTCCTAGGCTATTTTTCATGTGTTTTCTGAGTTCCTGGGCGTCGAATTAGTCTAAAAAGCGTCATACGGATCGATTCCCAGACAAAAGATTTTTCGGCCAAAAAAAATCCAAGGCTAACCCCTTTGCATTTTTGGCGAAAATTTCGACGACTTTGAAAAGTGCTGCAATTAATTCTTTAGGGTACTATTCCGACGTGATTTTGCGAGAGGAATCGATTAATCGCAGTCCCGATACGCTGCGAGCAACACCTGCAAAGTTACAGCCGAAAAACTGCAGATTTTCATCGTCATTTCTCAGCTGCTGGTCCTAGGCTATTTTTCATGTGTTTTCTGAGTTCCTGGGCGTCGAATTAGTCTAAAAAGCGTCATACGGATCGGTTCCCAGACTAAAGATTTTTCGGCCAAAAAAAATCCAAGGCTAACCCCTTTGCATTTTTGGCGAAAATTTCGACGACTTTGAAAAGTGCTGCAATTAATTCTTTAGGGTACTATTCCGACGTGATTTTGCGAGAGGAATCGATTAATCGCAGTCCCGATACGCTGCGAGCAACACCTGCAAAGTTACAGCCGAAAAACTGCAGATTTTCATCGTCATTTCTCCGCTGCTGGTCCTAGGCTATTTTTCATGTGTTTTCTGAGTTCCTGGGCGTCGAATTAGTCTAAAAAGCGTCATACGGATCGATTCCCAGACAAAAGATTTTTCGGCCAAAAAAAATCCAAGGCTAACCCCTTTGCATTTTTGGCGAAAATTTCGACGACTTTGAAAAGTGCTGCAATTAATTCTTTAGGGTACTATTCCGACGTGATTTTGCGAGAGGAATCGATTAATCGCAGTCCCGATACGCTGCGAGCAACACCTGCAAAGTTACAGCCGAAAAACTGCAGATTTTCATCGTCATTTCTCCGCTGCTGGTCCTAGGCTATTTTTCATGTGTTTTCTGAGTTCCTGGGCGTCGAATTAGTCTAAAAAGCGTCATACGGATCGATTCCCAGACAAAAGATTTTTCGGCCAAAAAAAATCCAAGGCTAACCCCTTTGCATTTTTGGCGAAAATTTCGACGACTTTGAAAAGTGCTGCAATTAATTCTTTAGGGTACTATTCCGACGTGATTTTGCGAGAGGAATCGATTAATCGCAGTCCCGATACGCTGCGAGCAACACCTGCAAAGTTACAGCCGAAAAACTGCAGATTTTCATCGTCATTTCTCCGCTGCTGGTCCTAGGCTATTTTTCATGTGTTTTCTGAGTTCCTGGGCGTCGAATTAGTCTAAAAAGCGTCATACGGATCGATTCCCAGACAAAAGATTTTTCGGCCAAAAAAAATCCAAGGCTAACCCCTTTGCATTTTTGGCGAAAATTTCGACGACTTTGAAAAGTGCTGCAATTAATTCTTTAGGGTACTATTCCGACGTGATTTTGCGAGAGGAATCGATTAATCGCAGTCCCGATACGCTGCGAGCAACACCTGCAAAGTTACAGCCGAAAAACTGCAGATTTTCATCGTCATTTCTCCGCTGCTGGTCCTAGGCTATTTTTCATGTGTTTTCTGAGTTCCTGGGCGTCGAATTAGTCTAAAAAGCGTCATACGGATCGATTCCCAGACAAAAGATTTTTCGGCCAAAAAAAATCCAAGGCTAACCCCTTTGCATTTTTGGCGAAAATTTCGACGACTTTGAAAAGTGCTGCAATTAATTCTTTAGGGTACTATTCCGACGTGATTTTGCGAGAGGAATCGATTAATCGCAGTCCCGATACGCTGCGAGCAACACCTGCAAAGTTACAGCCGAAAAACTGCAGATTTTCATCGTCATTTCTCCGCTGCTGGTCCTAGGCTATTTTTCATGTGTTTTCTGAGTTCCTGGGCGTCGAATTAGTCTAAAAAGCGTCATACGGATCGATTCCCAGACAAAAGATTTTTCGGCCAAAAAAAATCCAAGGCTAACCCCTTTGCATTTTTGGCGAAAATTTCGACGACTTTGAAAAGTGCTGCAATTAATTCTTTAGGGTACTATTCCGACGTGATTTTGCGAGAGGAATCGATTAATCGCAGTCCCGATACGCTGCGAGCAACACCTGCAAAGTTACAGCCGAAAAACTGCAGATTTTCATCGTCATTTCTCCGCTGCTGGTCCTAGGCTATTTTTCATGTGTTTTCTGAGTTCCTGGGCGTCGAATTAGTCTAAAAAGCGTCATACGGATCGATTCCCAGACAAAAGATTTTTCGGCCAAAAAAAATCCAAGGCTAACCCCTTTGCATTTTTGGCGAAAATTTCGACGACTTTGGAAAGTGCTGCAATTAATTCTTTAGGGTACTATTCCGACGTGATTTTGCGAGAGGAATCGATTAATCGCAGTCCCGATACGCTGCGAGCAACACCTGCAAAGTTACAGCCGAAAAACTGCAGATTTTCATCGTCATTTCTCCGCTGCTGGTCCTAGGCTATTTTTCATGTGTTTTCTGAGTTCCTGGGCGTCGAATTAGTCTAAAAAGCGTCATACGGATCGATTCCCAGACAAAAGATTTTTCGGCCAAAAAAAATCCAAGGCTAACCCCTTTGCATTTTTGGCGAAAATTTCGACGACTTTGAAAAGTGCTGCAATTAATTCTTTAGGGTACTATTCCGACGTGATTTTGCGAGAGGAATCGATTAATCGCAGTCCCGATACGCTGCGAGCAACACCTGCAAAGTTACAGCCGAAAAACTGCAGATTTTCATCGTCATTTCTCCGCTGCTGGTCCTAGGCTATTTTTCATGTGTTTTCTGAGTTCCTGGGCGTCGAATTAGTCTAAAAAGCGTCATACGGATCGATTCCCAGACAAAAGATTTTTCGGCCAAAAAAAATCCAAGGCTAACCCCTTTGCATTTTTGGCGAAAATTTCGACGACTTTGAAAAGTGCTGCAATTAATTCTTTAGGGTACTATTCCGACGTGATTTTGCGAGAGGAATCGATTAATCGCAGTCCCGATACGCTGCGAGCAACACCTGCAAAGTTACAGCCGAAAAACTGCAGATTTTCATCGTCATTTCTCCGCTGCTGGTCCTAGGCTATTTTTCATGTGTTTTCTGAGTTCCTGGGCGTCGAATTAGTCTAAAAAGCGTCATACGGATCGATTCCCAGACAAAAGATTTTTCGGCCAAAAAAAATCCAAGGCTAACCCCTTTGCATTTTTGGCGAAAATTTCGACGACTTTGAAAAGTGCTGCAATTAATTCTTTAGGGTACTATTCCGACGTGATTTTGCGAGAGGAATCGATTAATCGCAGTCCCGATACGCTGCGAGCAACACCTGCAAAGTTACAGCCGAAAAACTGCAGATTTTCATCGTCATTTCTCCGCTGCTGGTCCTAGGCTATTTTTCATGTGTTTTCTGAGTTCCTGGGCGTCGAATTAGTCTAAAAAGCGTCATACGGATCGATTCCCAGACAAAAGATTTTTCGGCCAAAAAAAATCCAAGGCTAACCCCTTTGCATTTTTGGCGAAAATTTCGACGACTTTGAAAAGTGCTGCAATTAATTCTTTAGGGTACTATTCCGACGTGATTTTGCGAGAGGAATCGATTAATCGCAGTCCCGATACGCTGCGAGCAACACCTGCAAAGTTACAGCCGAAAAACTGCAGATTTTCATCGTCATTTCTCCGCTGCTGGTCCTAGGCTATTTTTCATGTGTTTTCTGAGTTCCTGGGCGTCGAATTAGTCTAAAAAGCGTCATACGGATCGATTCCCGGACAAAAGATTTTTCGGCCAAAAAAAATCCAAGGCTAACCCCTTTGCATTTTTGGCGAAAATTTCGACGACTTTGAAAAGTGCTGCAATTAATTCTTTAGGGTACTATTCCGACGTGATTTTGCGAGAGGAATCGATTAATCGCAGTCCCGATACGCTGCGAGCAACACCTGCAAAGTTACAGCCGAAAAACTGCAGATTTTCATCGTCATTTCTCCGCTGCTGGTCCTAGGCTATTTTTCATGTGTTTTCTGAGTTCCTGGGCGTCGAATTAGTCTAAAAAGCGTCATACGGATCGATTCCCGGACAAAAGATTTTTCGGCCAAAAAAAATCCAAGGCTAACCCCTTTGCATTTTTGGCGAAAATTTCGACGACTTTGAAAAGTGCTGCAATTAATTCTTTAGGGTACTATTCCGACGTGATTTTGCGAGAGGAATCGATTAATCGCAGTCCCGATACGCTGCGAGCAACACCTGCAAAGTTACAGCCGAAAAACTGCAGATTTTCATCGTCATTTCTCCGCTGCTGGTCCTAGGCTATTTTTCATGTGTTTTCTGAGTTCCTGGGCGTCGAATTAGTCTAAAAAGCGTCATACGGATCGATTCCCGGACAAAAGATTTTTCGGCCAAAAAAAATCCAAGGCTAACCCCTTTGCATTTTTGGCGAAAATTTCGACGACTTTGAAAAGTGCTGCAATTAATTCTTTAGGGTACTATTCCGACGTGATTTTGCGAGAGGAATCGATTAATCGCAGTCCCGATACGCTGCGAGCAACACCTGCAAAGTTACAGCCGAAAAACTGCAGATTTTCATCGTCATTTCTCCGCTGCTGGTCCTAGGCTATTTTTCATGTGTTTTCTGAGTTCCTGGGCGTCGAATTAGTCTAAAAAGCGTCATACGGATCGATTCCCAGACAAAAGATTTTTCGGCCAAAAAAAATCCAAGGCTAACCCCTTTGCATTTTTGGCGAAAATTTCGACGACTTTGAAAAGTGCTGCAATTAATTCTTTAGGGTACTATTCCGACGTGATTTTGCGAGAGGAATCGATTAATCGCAGTCCCGATACGCTGCGAGCAACACCTGCAAAGTTACAGCCGAAAAACTGCAGATTTTCATCGTCATTTCTCCGCTGCTGGTCCTAGGCTATTTTTCATGTGTTTTCTGAGTTCCTGGGCGTCGAATTAGTCTAAAAAGCGTCATACGGATCGATTCCCAGACAAAAGATTTTTCGGCCAAAAAAAATCCAAGGCTAACCCCTTTGCATTTTTGGCGAAAATTTCGACGACTTTGAAAAGTGCTGCAATTAATTCTTTAGGGTACTATTCCGACGTGATTTTGCGAGAGGAATCGATTAATCGCAGTCCCGATACGCTGCGAGCAACACCTGCAAAGTTACAGCCGAAAAACTGCAGATTTTCATCGTCATTTCTCCGCTGCTGGTCCTAGGCTATTTTTCATGTGTTTTCTGAGTTCCTGGGCGTCGAATTAGTCTAAAAAGCGTCATACGGATCGATTCCCAGACAAAAGATTTTTCGGCCAAAAAAAATCCAAGGCTAACCCGTTTGCATTTTTGGCGAAAATTTCGACGACTTTGAAAAGTGCTGCAATTAATTCTTTAGGGTACTATTCCGACGTGATTTTGCGAGAGGAATCGATTAATCGCAGTCCCGATACGCTGCGAGCAACACCTGCAAAGTTACAGCCGAAAAACTGCAGATTTTCATCGTCATTTCTCCGCTGCTGGTCCTAGGCTATTTTTCATGTGTTTTCTGAGTTCCTGGGCGTCGAATTAGTCTAAAAAGCGTCATACGGATCGATTCCCAGACAAAAGATTTTTCGGCCAAAAAAAATCCAAGGCTAACCCCTTTGCATTTTTGGTGAAAATTTCGACGACTTTGAAAAGTGCTGCAATTAATCCTGTAGGGCACTATTCCGACGTAATTTTGCGAGAGAAATCGAATAAACGCAGTCCCAATACGCTCCGAGCAACGCATCAAAAGGTACAGCGGAAAATCCGGATATTTCCGTGATTATTGCTGCAATCAATCCATCGAGGCACTATGCCATCGTAACTTTGCGAAACATTTCGATCGATCATTTTGGTCACGAAAATTGCAGAACACAGCAACCTCACTCCTTGTGAACAACTGATCAAGTATGACGCTAACAACTTATAAAATGCGAATTGGTTCCAAAGAGGTGGCATAATAAAATCCCAAATTTTTACCTTCATATTCCCAGCTTTCTATTCAAATCGCTCTAGTTTAAGTACTCGTGTTTAGGCATCAGTGTGTAGTAATTTAAATCCTCGCGTTATCGTACAAAAACACAATCAAACGGAATTGTATATGTATACCTCAAAATTTGGTAGTATTTTTCATCATCTGATCAGGAAAAAAGCACACCATGTACAAGATCATGAGCAGAACAAGAAAAATATCAATTCAGATAGTCATTGTCGTAGTTAGTAAGTATACTTCAAGTTCTGGATTGTGGAATAGCGCACGGCACTTTCGTAGAATCGGATACTTCATTTATGAATATCATATTGTTAGTATTTCATGCAACCTGTCATCAAATGAAAATATCATCTATTCACTTATATTTTATTTGCATTTTCTCCGCCATTTGCATTCATGTTTCAAATGACCCTCATCGTTTCTTGTCAGTTAGACTAACTAATCGCTATCTTACACTCTACACCAACCGACTATTAGTCCACGTAATCAGCCCACTTGTAAATTATAGCCTTTTTCTTCTGACTGCTCACAGTCAACTGATAACCTAATCATAGTCAACCCCAGGTGTTGCTTTCACCCCGACATATAATAGGACATTCGCGCACTCTTAGTCAGTGTACAGTCAACAATAGGCTCATAATATGCCTATTTTCCGTTGATTTGAAATAGTCGTTTGAGCATTTCTGTCGACATTAAGTCAACTAACAGCCAACAATGTGCTACGTGGGATAAAGACTTTTATCTCCGTCACTGGGTAAATTTTCTATTCTAAGCATCCATTCGTTCATCCGTCATTTATCCACACGCTCGTACGTCCAATAAATAAAATTGGTGAACCCATTGCGGAGATCCGGGATGAGAACCATGACCACCAGGACGCCTGGGTGCGAAGACTTCGTTGGGTGAGTACTGAGGTGCAGTTCCGGAGAGTCAATCAGCACGGAGAGTACCAGCACAACAAAAAGGAGTCAGAGTAGGATCTCCTTTTTCTTTCTCTCTCTCTTTCTTTGATATTTTAACGCCTTGACCCTTATATCACTAATATCGCAGGACTGCGAACTAGATTTTCTTGATTCTAAATTAGCATAACGCAAAGGGTGAGGAGAGGATCATGCAGCCGCTAGGATAATTGTGTTATTTTCTGATAATTTTCTTCCGCTGATATGCAGTTCTAATACTATTATCATAAAAGAGCATGCTTCGTTTCGAGTTCAGGCACATCAATCCAATAGTTAAAAAGGAATACATTACCATTATCTTATCTTCGCATATAATTTAGAATCGTCAAATTGTATACAATATTGATGAATTAACACACTTCTAGTATAATTATAAAGTCATGCACTCTTCAGATCAGTACTTCAGCGCCGGGATACAACGATATCGCCGGTATCTCGAGTGCCTTGTAAAACTCCCCGATTCTTAAAGGAAAGCACTGTAGGTACAAACACTTCCCCACTAATATTTTCGGTAACCATATCGATGAATATTTGATTTCCTTAGGTCAAGCATTCGCTGTTCCAGTCCTGAGGCAAGACTGGTTCCCACACTCCAAACAAAGTCTCCAACAAACAGGGCTCCTCGCATCCTTTCACGTTCATGACACGAGGAACCTTCGTCTCAGTGTTGTTCAAATACGAGATCTGTAGATCAAAGTCTATTTTTAGTGATCCATACCCTAAAGTGTAACTTGATACCTATACACGATCCAGATGATGACCTACCCTGACTTCGTGGTCTTGACCACCAGCCGTTGTGTACAACTCAAAGATCAGTGCAGCTCCGTATTCCGGTCGCGTTAATTCGTCGGTGAATCCCATTGTCCTAAGAATTGTGACCAGTGTGAGATCATGAGCCGAGTAGAGGTACATTTTATGATCATTGGTGCCGTTACGTCGCGTCCACATGTTCGTCAAGATGTCCTTCAGAAGTGGACCTGTATGAACGACCATGCGACTTTACTTATGTTTCACTCCGGTCTCGAAGGACATACTTTAGGTCCGCTGCAGCTCCTGATCTTCCACTATACTCACCGCCTCTGAGTCGTCTCTGCATCACATTGCTGGTGAACAAGGCCAGACTTTGCGCAGCAAGCTCTCTAGTCCGATTGTTGAAGTAGTTTTTCGCCCACTCCGGAAGCTTCAGATTGTTGAGCACCTGGACAGAGGATCAAGAATACAATTCGAGTTTGAAAAAAACGCAACCAGTCATCGGGACCAATGCAATTTAAAGATTGTTTGCGGTACCTCGATCTCCAGTAAGTTGTACAACAACTCAACGTCTAGGACTGAAGCTATCTTTTTCCCAGTGTAGTCTGACAGTTCCCTGTACATGGTGTCCAACGAGCCGTTGGCGCTGGCACTGAAATTCGAGTAGGCCTGTTGCAGCTCTCTCTCTAGCCGTGGACAAGGTGCTTTAGCCACGATCAACTGTTCGGAAATCGACAATCGTCACTCGTTCACTCGTTCACTCGTTCACTCGATTCGTCAGAGACTGAGTGAAATTGTGCTTAGCATACCTTGTCTATGTTCCTTGGTATGGTGTGGACGGGAATCGGACGCCATGCAAGTCCCGGTATGAACATATCCTCGGTTCCTGGTTGGTAAAGCGCGGCCAAAAGCGCCTGCGCCGACATGATGCATCTGTCCGCGTAACTGCTGTGCACCAGAAGATCCTTGCTCTGATACTTATCTCCGATGAATGATCTATACATTTCGCGCAACCGCTGCCCCAGTGTATAAAGCTGAAGCATTCCTTTCTGAGGAAGGAACAAGCTTTTAAAACCACGGAACAAACCATGATTTTAATGAAGAATAGCACTTGCTGCAAGTCTACAAGTGTGGAGATCGCGTGAATGCATGCGAATACAACCTTTGAAGTTTTTTCATCTAATTAGATCACCAATCAAACCTTGGTCAATGCACCCCAACCGTCTGGCCACTCGTATTTGGAATATGGATCGTTCGGATACGTTTGAGCTGGGTTCTTGTCACCGTGTCGAAATACCTGCAAAACAAATTTTTCAAGATTCACTCTGTTTCGGATCAAAATCTAATGTTTTCTCTGAATTTTTTTTATTTTTTCCGGAATTCAATTATCTGATGAACCTAGCACTGAAATTCGAATGATAAAAATGCATGATCACTGTGGTTTCTCATCTATAAAGAAAGAAAAATAATAATATAACAAAACTTACTATAAGCACTTGTTGCAGATTTCCTGAAGTATGAGTCGGCGATGCGAAAGCGGTAAATGCCAGCAAAACGCAGGCGATTATCGCCCCAAAAACCACGACAGGTACACATATTCCTCGACGACCTCTCCTGCAGCTATTTGCCAAAAATCCTCCGGGAGTATCCATTTGGTCACTACTAGTAGAAGAAGAAGAAAAAATTATGAGAAAATTTGTCAGCACAGTGGTGAAAAAGAAAGAATTTGCAAATAGCACAGCAGTGACTTAAAAACTACGTTTGACTCAGTCTCCGACTTGCTGCGCTCTGTAAGGTTGCGAATAAATATCTTTTGGTAAAATCTTGCTCGTCATTTATTTACTCTACGAACGCGTTTATTACCAGTAGATAAAACTTCGTTGATATTTACATACAGAGATCACCCGTTACTCGTTATCGTAATTTTCATTTTATTTAATAATCGAGCATGAATTTAAACTGAAATAGCGTCGACATAAGAAATTTCATGTGCGGTGGGATAGTATTATTTTTTGACAATATGTATCTTCAGCTACTTTACACCGGCTTGACATAAAGATGGATTTTTATAAGAAACGCGGGTAGATGTATTTTTTCTCGTGCAAATTCTTACTCGCTTTCAATCTGTATTGGAACAGATGAAGATTTTTCGGAAGTTTCCTCCTTCATCGTTATAATTGATCGATCGTTATACACACTTACACTACATTTCGTACAGATTATAAACTGCGTGCGTAAATTATTTATCCCAACGATATTCCAACGCAGAATTTTACTGGCCACCACGTTGAGACTCATATGCGTCGCATTTATTACACCGCGCGCATTTCTCCGTGCAAGGCTTGCGCACTGGGTTCGATTTTGGAGCAGAATACGACGGAAAACTATACGAATGGTATCACCAGGACCTCAAATTTTATGCATCCCTCATGTTCTACATTTTTCAATGACGTTTTACCAAACGTAAAGCATATAACAATAATAATTAATCGAAATGTTTACTTTTCCATTACTTGCTGCGATGATAAGTTATAGATAACAATGGACACGATATGGTCAATATTCAATATATAGCCATAAAATCCAATTTCCTAAGTCATTCGTTGAAACAATAATTTACAAGAAGTGGAATTACATGGAAATAAATTCACTACCATTCACTGCTGAAAAGTGGGAGTTCAGTTAAAACAAAAACTTTAGACTGTAAGAATCTAAATAAAAAATAGTACCAAAAATCTAATAAACTATTTTTGTTTCTCATATCTGGATTACTTTACAAAAACTGTTTCAGTTTTATTTACTGTCAAATACGAATTTTCCAATCAGTTCAACACCGTCTTGAACTCACAATATTCGTTTTCGAGCATGGTTAAAATAAAAAATATATCGTATTCACGATGAATGAATTTTTACATTACTCTAATTGTAAAAGTAGATTATTTTGAATCATCCAGTTTTGTTTGCGTGCCAATGGTTGATTATATACACAGTTTATCGCAAGGTATACCTTACACGCTATACTCTACAGCATACAGTATGAGAGAATCGGAACGTTATAACGGTAGGTACACTGTACACCGTAGAGAGCACACATATTTCTACATGTATAATTGCTCGATGGAATTCTACTTACGATAACGACACAAGTCTCGGGTAAACACAGCGTTTAAGTTAACGAATTCAAGCGGGAAATATCGCGCACTTTGCTAAAACCGATCGAGTGCTAAAAGGGTTCGTATCTCGACGCAGCTGCAGTCGAGTAGGGCAAGACTATGATCTGGCCAACAGCTGATCACTCTTACAACGCAAGTCTCTCGCCGCCATGGTAACCAACCTGCCTTCGTCACGAGGCTGTGATGTGACTACCACAGATTGATCATGAGCGTGTGTGCATTCATGAACTTTGTGTTTACACGCGTTGCGCACTATTCGTCACGTGTTAGCGCGACGATAATGCGTCTTTGACTTTTGAAGCTAGTTGATATTTCTCGGTGAATCTTATTTTTATGGAATTCTTGCGCAGTTTTTTATAAAAATTTCGTCAAGTTTTTTTTTTTTTTATAAATGAATTACTTCTCAAGGTACACAGTTGCGAATTTCTTAACGGATAAATAACCGATCATTTTACAACTTTATCAACACCGTTCTCAGATTATACACGGCTGATAAAATCACTGTAGGCTGCAACGTTTCACTCCAATAAAGATTGGTTTTACATCAGTATATAAATCAATATTTGGTTACCAATTTCTTTCTGACAATATATTCGAGTCGAATTTTCAAACACACTTCCACTAGATACACTGATGATCGTTTTAGCGGTCTATTATAGCATCGCACTTTCTTTATTCAAGACATTGTTAAAAGCTCGCACTTTGTAAATAATTTCCTGATTTATTCCCATTTTATTTTTCAGTCTTTCTGTCTCCACCACTGAATATTTCATTACAATGCTACCTTTAATCTTATTTAATCTCTCAACAATGATAACGGTGGCAAGAAATATATTTTTCAAGCAAAAGTACAACGCATTTGTATGTTACAGGTTCCTCCTAATTGTACGCACTTCGGTTCATTGAAAGTACGATAAGTTGCATGTAATCAGGTGCAGTTTTCTTCGCATAGCACAAGTCACACTGTCAATTGCATACATCCAGGCGTTGCCAAACTGCGCGTGCGTCTCTCGGAAAATCAACTCGATGGTAGTTGAGAGGCTTGAGGAGTGAAGTTTGTAGAATAAGAAGGGCCCAAGTCGAGGATTATTGAACATGGCAGCGGCAACAGACTCTTTCGATACTTGGCTGAGTAAGAAATTGCAAGCTTTGAACACTGACGAAGGTGTATTTGGTTCTTACATAAGGGGAATATTAGAAGGCGATGAAACCGACACTGAGAAATCCGAAGCGCTCGAAGGAATCCTCATGGGAGTTACGGTGAGAAATGTAGATGAATATTTATTTCGAGGTTATGTTACCGTAGTCCGAACCACTCGAAGTTCGATTCAGCTCTGCGCACGAAAATAGCAAGGAATAATTAGCCATCGAAATGATTTCCCGAATTCGTCCCGCGTAAATGATAAATAATCGATGTATTCACATTTCGCAATTGCATAACTGACACAAAAAAATATTGTTTCTATCGGCAGGAGAATAAGATCGACGAACACGTTGCCGAGATACTCGCGGCATGGGCAGAATCGTTGACCAAAAAAACACCCACAAATGATCTCGCACCGACCGAAGACGTGGACGTCAGGTTGGTCAGGATGCTCGAATCCCAGAGCCTGCCCAGAACTACAACCCGGAGCTACACGGAAGAGGAGAGGCGGATTAGAGAGACGATACTTGCTCAGTATAGCCAGATGTCTGATAACGAGGAAAGCGAGGGCGAGGGTGAAGAGGAAGGTGCCGTTGGCGGCGATTGTGGTATTGAGAAGAACATGAATGCAGCCGTTATCGCCCATCAGGAACGAGAGAGACGCGAAAGGGCCAAACTGGAGAGTCAGAAGAAGAAGGACAAGGACAAGGAGGATCGGTAATGTTCTTTTCCTTTGATTCGGTGTATAATTTTTCGATTTATCAATGATCAAAACTTTAATCGTCATCTTTAAGCCAACATCTGATTCTACTTATAATCCGATACAGGGAAAAGCAGAAGCAGCTCAAAGAAGAGAAGAAAGAAAAGCGAAAAACTCAGAAAGGGGAGCGACGCAGGTAGCACAGATACTCTTGCTTCTTGTTGAACGTTTGTTTTGAACTTGTTTTTAAACCCAACCAAAAATAATATATCTTGCAAGCATCAGCAAAATTTTATCCTCGACAACGAATATAAAGTATACAATTCACAGTATACTTATGAAGAATCATAAAATCCACCCACCAACCCCGCATCACTCACCTTTGAAACGAATACGTGTATATTTATTATCGTGCATGCAGTGATTCTAATTTCCATTTCATCATCGTCATCAACAAACTCACCCTCCCTCTCTCTCTCTCTCTCTCTTCCCATTTATTCAGGTGCTCTCGAATTAGCTTATAAATACTAATAATTAAATACTTATCTGTAACACAAATTCATCGTTTGTGTGTATCGAGTTTGTCACCGTCAACCGATAGTCGGAAATTAAGAGCTCAAAATAAATTTCAGACGCATACACAGGCAGGTCAGACAAATAAAAATCCATACAAAATAGATGTACTGGTGAATAGTTTGTCTGTTTTTCTCTCGATAATATATTTCCGATTTCAATGGAGAGAATCGTACAGATATTTTTGAACATTTTCTGAAAATTTTCAGAAAACTTTTTTAACCATGAAAAAAGCATTTTATAAATCACTCGACCTCTTGCATGCGTGTGCGAACTGTAATAATAGTGTAATGTTGATACACGGTACATAGCCTAGTCATACATACAAAGAGGTATTGCAAATTGTAATAGCAAAATTGGAACTGAAGTTTTTTGATACATTTCAAAATATTCTTATTTGCGCGCCGTTGCTGCTGTTTATAATATTGAATTATAGAAAATTGTAGCAATGTTATCGTTAATGACAAACAGTAATGTGATTGAAAAATTTTACAATCAATTTATATACACGGACGATAAATATATGTTTTGTTGTTTTTTTTTTTTCAAATTTTTATGAAGTTCTATTCGGTACAGACGAAATACAGTTTGAATTGTAATTCAAAATAAATTTCAATGGCATTAATATTTATAAACTGAATAAAATTGAATAATTAAAAATATATTTGAAGTGCGTGTTATATTTTAATGCCACTCGAATTATAGAGGGGTTACAAAAATTAAACGCATTCATTTTTCCGTTTCGTTACACATTGATTGATTTGATGCATGCTCGGTTATTTTATTCCTATTGAATTTATCAATTTGACCTTGCACATTTTTGTTCTCGTTTACGAGCAACGCACTCTAGTTTAGACAAACTCCTTTTTATAGTATTTTCGACTTTTCATTGCATAGGTCTTATTATATTTAATAACAATGATATTAATAGTGATGATGATAATAATATATTGAATAAATCAAAAAAATGTTATAACTGCTTTATCCTTCATTTCTCCATTTCTCACACCACGATGCCAATATTGTTCTCTTGTTCACGATACCCGATATCATCACTGCAATTATTGAGAAAATCCATAACTATATATACGAAGACAGAAGAGAAGAAGAAAGAACTTATAGACACTTTTTTTAACTTCATTATTACTATTATTATTATTATTATTATTATTATTGAATATTTACACGCAAGATATAATCAAATCCTTGTCATATTCTTAATAATTATATGTATTACAAACAAATACGAAGAGAGAATAAACAGCGAGAATATGATTTAAAAAAAAAAAAAGATGTACGAAATATTATGTAATGTTCGTTGAAGTCAGACTAATTCACCTCGTTTTTTTTTCTCCATCCTTAACGATATCATTGTTATGTATATCTGCTTAATATAGATCTGGCTAGTAAATTTTATTAGTTAGGTTTTTCTTTTTTTCCCCCATTGCACTGAAGTAATACCAAAAGTTTATCAAGCTATCAATCATGTAATATAATAAAGTGAAATATTATATTGATATTCTGTATAAGAATATTTGGGGGCTCAATTGACGTTTTCAAGTTTCAAAGATTAAACGAAAACTGAATGTTGACGAACAAGCGCAATCTTCATTACGCTAAATTTTGGATAACGTAAGTAAAGTAATACGATATATTTTTACATTCATGATGAATTAACTATCATTTAAATCACGGGATTGTTAGGTAGGTAGCGCATGATGCCGTACGCGTATGATTGTTCACAGTGCAATCATTCGCCCTTAACGATTTACCGTCGATTCATTATTACTAGCGTTATCATTATTATCATCATTATTGTGTATTTTCGAAAACGAGAAATTTTAGCAATAAATTTATTACGACTTAATGTTAGTTGCATATAAGAGGTTTTACAATTTATGCTAATTACAATGCATCTAAATCGTATACCTAGCATAGTAATCAGTATGTATAGTTTTATACAATGACTGTGTAAATCGATCATTCGTTTATCTAATTAGGCGCGAACACCGATGGCGATATTATATTCCATTCAACCATGCATATATTTTTTTCAATTAACCCTGCACGTAGGCAACACTCTATAAACTTACGCGTGAGTGAATCACGGAAGCTAAATACTCCGCTTATAGGCTCTTATGGAGGCAGATACTATAACCGAACTGTTAGTGCCGTCATTTTGTTTGACGGAAAACAAAGATCGACAATTGGCCGATGCTAGATACGATTTTAGAACCGAAATCTGATCGCAGGTGAGCATACGGGTGGCCATATTGTTTTCTTGTTCGCGCAACGTTCGTAACTTGTAACATTTGCAATTTACTTGCGCAACTATTCCCCGCGGAATATTTTTACTTGATGATTTAATCAATAGTATTTAGTTAAATGAACAAATTCACGTTATACTGTACGTCATTTTCTTAGCACGGAATCTGTAATGCGCGTTTATCAATTAAGTCAGCGTCCTGGTTTAGATGCCTAACTAAGGTGATTTTCGGCGTTTTTTTTTCTTTTTGACAGAGAAACAACCAGGCTTCTTAAAATTTTGAGTGTACTTCGCATACATAAAATAACTATAAAAAATAACGCATTCCATCTTTATCGCCAATTCAAGACTCCAGCGGCAAGACGCTCCAATTGTCAGCTAATCACCCCGTAATTGCTTTAATTAGATGATAAAAAAATTTCTAGTTCTTTTCAAATGAGTATTAAAATAAACTCAAGATTTTAAGAAGCTCCGTTGTTTCTTACCGTGTTAAAAAATCGACGAAAATCACCCTTTTCAGGCATCAAAACCAGAACACTATCCTAATCAGTTAATCGGTAATACAGTAAACAGTAATACCATTACATCGATAATGAACTCACGTACGATAATTTTACTATTTAAATTGAAACAATTACGTATACACATGCTTGTTACTCAGAAAATATTTCAGTGTCGAGATACTAGGTAGAAATTAATTATTAAACATATTATGCTCCCAGATATCCACAGCTATTTCTAGACAATAGTATTTCTATATACATTAACACATTATATTTGTTCCCACTGTATAGATATATATGAACAAAACTAGAAGAAAGAAAACTATAACTGTACAATTTCATTATTAACTTAACAATTCTACGCACTACATAATACGCATAAAACACTGCTACAGTTATACAATAATTATCAATAACTATTGTAAAATCGAATTCGTATGGTACTCACAACTCTGTATGCGCATTTGTGTGTGTGTATTTATATTAGGGTGATCTATGACTTAAAATCCTGAAATCGATAGATGATGACGAAAAAACAGTGAGTTTATTCTTTCATTGTCAGATTTTTAGCCTGATTCGAAAGGGTGTCGAAATCGATTAGAGATTAAGAATGAAAAAAAAAAAAAACAGTTTTTTCAATCTCAATTTTCGAGTAAGAAAGAAGAAAACTATTGATAAATTCATTCCATTTAGTTTGAAAATTTGAATACGGAAAGAAAAAAACTATTACTTAAATAATTTTTTTTGTTTTACTCGAAAATTGAGGGTAAAAATTTTTTTTTGTCTCGAAGTTTGAATATTTATACCATAGATGGGCATTTCACATGAAACAAATATACTCTGTATAAGGATGTAATGTGATAAAATGAATTGAACTATAGCTCATTTCTTTTTTTCTCGAAAAATCAAGTTTCTTTTGTAATTCCAAGTCACTTTCGGCACCTTTTCTAGTCGAACTAAAAATCTGAAATAATTGACAAAATTTTTTTGTCATTATCTATCGATTCCAAGGGGTAAGAAGTTTATGTTGGAGATTAACGACACCCTAATATATATAGGTACATAAATATTAGTATATTCTATACTTGTGATAATATTCTATCTTCGTTTCATGGATCAATTTTTAACCGTAAATTTATATATTCAAAAATTTTCTCTCATTGATCGTTATATGTACGAATTTATCATCACACATGGATTATAATTCGCACCTAATGCACGTATATTCGTCTAATCAATTATATTTCGATATTATTGTTATTACTGTAATTGTTGCATTGTAATTTTTCAATAACTCAGTTATTCTTTCGCCAAATTTATTGATAGTAATCATTTATTTTCACCGTCATAATACTACGTGGCATTCGTATAATAATCATATTTTAATATACCTACTGTAGCCAATGATTGATCACCATTGTTGAAGATATTATTCAATTTTTCAATACAATTGATAGAATACGATTAGATGTTAAGATAGATGTATTTTATATTTGAAAATCCCTGTACTATGTATGATATATAACGATATTTTTCAATCAAGTGCAATAAAATACTAAATTAAATTTAATTGAATCAAATTCTCGCACTCAGGCAGTAATGCTGAGAACCATGATAATCGTTCAGCTTTGAAATACACATTGAATTTATATTCACTCAAGTATTTCATTATTGTAAAATCATCAAGCAGTTCATAATATTTTAATGATCATAACTGTTATTATGTTCATAGTTTTTGGTTAAACTAGTTAAATTCTATTTTTTCTTCAATTTTTTCTCTCTCTCTCTCTCTCTCTCTCTCTCTCTCTTCTATACAAAAATATATTGACAAAATTTGAATTCACCTTATATTCAGTTTCGAAAGTTTTCAAACTCTGAACAAACCTTGATAAAATTTTGTGAAATTTTATATCGCCCTTAAGAAGCGAACGGCATTAAAAAAAAAAAAAATTGACAAAATGAAACAATGAAAAGAAAATACAGTGATACGAATAAAACGTACTTTATTATTGTGACGTCATACCTTATAACGTACGTGGATCTTTAAGTCCTAAATATAATACGGACTAGTTGATTATAATATGTGTCTATGTATGTGTGTATATAAAACGTGATTCAATGCTGCGACTGCGATTATGTGTGTACATGTGTGTGTGTGTGTATGTGTGTGAGTGTAAGACGTATTTTACGGATAATCATTGTGTACAAATATTTCAATCATATGTTTAGTTATATTCATACAAATGTACGCAATACCGAATACATATTTCATATTTAGCTTAGAAAGATAATAGCGATGCAGGATTCCGAGATATTGTGTATAATTACAAATTTATCTTAACACGATTCTTACAATGATAATAATATTCAATCATGTGGATGCGGATATTATACACGTACGATAAGTATAATTACGCTTCTATGTGTTATATACGGGGGTTTGTTTTTTTTTTTTTTGTTTTCTAATAGTTGGTCACATATTCAATGATCTACACATTACCTGTATAATAATTTATATAATCGCGATGTAAAATATATTATACAGGCTACGTGAAATTTATTATTTACTCAAAAAAGTGGAGCAATGATCGGGATTACAAATTTCACTAACATGATAAATATATGTTTATGTGATTCAGGTGAAATATTAATTTTTTCACCTGTATTTACACATTCCAGTAAAACGAGACTGTATAACTTTTAGCCATATTAATTTCGATTGGAAAAAAAATTCAAGAGAAAGTATAGAAATCTTTTAATTACTTTTCATTGTTCGATATTTATTCGTTTATTATTTTGGCATATATAATATATATTATATACAATCACGTATGTACTGTCGTAAATTTACATATCTTTATGTTTTATACTTCATTGTTGTTGTTTTTTTTTTTTTTTTTTTTTTTTTGTTTTTTTTCCCAACGTGTTTTCTTCTCAGTCTTGTCAGGCGAATTTGATTTAACAGTTCGTTACGTTTGTTGGATTTTATATTTTCTCATTTATCACCCACATGCATGTGACATTCATTAAAAATCACATGTTACACGTATTTTGATATTGTTAATATTTACTCAGGTGTAGATTTTTATTCCAATGCAGAAGATACAATCGTCAAGCGTGTCTCGTAACCGATGCACAACTGACAACTGACAACGATAATTAATAATATATAAGTGAAAAACACCATATAGAGAGCTGAGAAACAATTTTTATGGATATGAAATGCACAATGCCAAGTAAGTAGAGAATCAAAAATAAATATGAATCTCGTCTCAAGCAAAAAAAAAAAAAAAAAAAAAAAAAAGGGAACAAAGAAATTAAATTCGAATTCTAATCACGCTTCGGCCGAACACACTACGTGTATCGTACATAAGATGACTAGTATAATATCAAATATCACCAGATGTATGTAAAATCAGAGTGATACAAATTTATTATTTCCTTTTTTTTTTTATTCATCGCGCCTGTAGGTGTATGTGTGTATATATATATATACATGTAAATAAAAATCAAATGATCATCATGAAAAAGTAGAAACGATTCGTCGATGTAATGTATATATGTATATATAACAGTGTTCGTACGTACAGTGAATATAATTTAGCGAATAACAATAAAAATATTATCAATAATAATAATAATAATAATAATAATAATAATAATAGCAATAATAATAATAATAATAATAATAATAATAATAATAATAATAATAATAATAATAAAAGTATCGCGCATACTTGCATGATTCTTCGTATGTTAGTAAATTGCAAATCAATGTTTCACAACTTGGCTATAAGAAGAGACGACGATCGAGCAACCGAAATATTTGAATGATTTTCTTTGTTTATTTAGATATTGTTTTTTTTTTTTTTTTTGTTTCTTACGCTCATCTTCGTATCTTGATAAATTTTTCTGTTGATTAAGCTCGCGATTTATACTGGTAAAACAGACCTAACATTATTTTTTATTCACATACACACACTATACATATCAAAATTGATACCGCATTTATTATAGATACACATTATATAACTATAATGAATGTATAATACATATGTGTAGGTATCGGTGCAATTTTTGTTATTATTATTATTATTATTATTATTATTATTATTATCCCCGTAACGCCGAACTCTACAAGTTCTACGTGTTTTATGAATTTGCACAAGTTCTGTATATATATGAATACATACGTAATTTGATCAATAATGCGATAGCTCGAATCATGTCACTTATGGTATTTCATATCATGTATGATAGCATGTGTGAAAGGATTATGAAAAAAAGTAGACAAGAAGAAAATATGAATACAGTTTTAATGGTAGCCGAGAAAGGATGCGCGTCGATGATTTAACAGCGTTGTCATTATAAATTGTAATTTAATTGAAAGAAAAAAAACAAAAAAAAACAAAGAAACAAAAGACAATAACGAAAACACGGTAGCGAAAGAAATCGGGCAGTGGCAAAATACTATATCATAATATATATGTATACGAATGAGCTTGTGTCATTAAAACGCGAATTACCTAAATACAAATATTGTGATTACGTAACTATATTATATTATCATTAAAGAGAGATACAAATCGTTACAATTATATTCCATAATTTCTACGGTATATGCATAATGTACACTATATATACATATATATGTATACATATGTGTGTGTGTGTGTGTGTGTGTGTATATATATATATATATATATATACACATACATCTATATGCCATAATAGATCATATTACGTTCAATATTCAGGTGCGAATGTACGCATATATAATATATAATATGTATAGTTTGTAACGATATTTTTCTTTTTCTATCTACTTTTTTTTGCATCATTCACTGCTTCGTTTTCTAATTCCAATATAGCGTTATATCTTATCATATAATGACGATGATTATAATAATACCAATAATAATAATAGTAATAATATTATTAATAATAATGATAATAACGTATAATTAGTATCAGTTACTTTTTAATATTGGAGATCTAAGTAAGACAGTGGTAGTGTAATATCACAATAGTACTAATCAGGCCAACTTAAGCCAGTTTATTTATTCATTTATATTTATTTACCTTTTTCAAATACCAGCCGAGAACGGCACAAATTTGCCCCTTTAGCTCTCAGGGCTCGCTAATGATTTCATCAACTCTGGCTACTGGCGCTTCGATTCCGCCACGGTTACAGGTAAACGGAAACGGGCGATTTTTCATACCGCTTAATTTATACTTAGAAAACTAAACCACAGCCTTGATGCGGGCAACCCGCCTTACGCCCGCGCCATCATTATACCGGCGGAGTAAAACCGTGAAAAACGGGTTGCCCGCTTTCAGGCTGACAATTCGATTTCCAGAAACCACCAATCAGCGCGGTTTCTGCTCTACTAAATAATTCTGGATAACATTCAATTCCAACGTCCGAGAGGTGATTAAAAACGAAACAAAGCCTGCGAAAAACGCACAAAGACAAACGCGTCTCTTCGGTTCAGCAGCAGCTTCTTTACTTCGATCTTTTCCATACCTATTAAAAGTGGCTAGCGCATACCTGGCTTCACAATATCGGTGGCAAGAAGGTACCAGAGTCGTCCAAATTTGGATCTAAACTCGCCACGATGTCTCCCGTCGATGCGTGTCGCGGTGCCGGCGCCTGAACGCCACTGGCCAACGCATGGCTGCTAGCACTTCCGTTCAGCTTGCTCTTGTTCACGCCAAGCGAGTTGCCGCCGCATGTTCCATCCGCGGCACTACCGTCTATGGGGGCCGATATCTTCGAGACGCACTTCTTACCCCGGTACAGTCTGTACAGCGAATATTGCTGCTGGGGATCCTCCATAGTCGTTGCTCGCTGACGCGGACCCCCACCACCACCTACAGTTACCGTCTGCGCATGCGCGGGCTGCGCAGGCTCGACAACCGTGCTCACAACCGAGCTCACCACCGACGATCCCGTCATCCCTTGCATCGAGTTGCTCAGGTTGGAGGACGACGATGACGACGACGAACTGTTCAGCCACTCGTGACGCATCGCCTCTTCTGGCGTCATTCGTTTCTTCGCGTCCCATCTGAGGAGGAGGGAGAGAAATTTATTTATTTTTTCACCGTCGATGAGCTTTTGATTCTTTGTCTTTTCATTCGGTAGAAAACAAGATAAGTTCGCAATGGAATTGAGTTACATGAAGATTGATGGTATTACTGTTTTCAAAGTACCTACACGATGGCTACTCTGAAGTTTCTGATTAAAAAAAATGTTCAATTTTTTTAAAATCATTTTTGTGTAGTAGTTTCTTTGTGATTCGAAAGACTTTAATAATCGAATGGAAAACCAATTGGAGATGATATTTATACAGCAGGTAAAAATCGAATACTCACTCCAGGCATCTACTGACGAAGTCAACGAAAAGTCTATCCTTGCATCCAAGAGCTACCGCAACGTTCTTGCTACCGGGCCATCTCTTTTTTCCTTTACTATTCGTCAAACATCTGGGGCTTCCCTTTGAGTCTGCAGAAAGTACAATCAGAACTTCGGATTAAAAACGAACGTATCGAGTTGTCTTTGCATTATAGGAGATGAAGTATTCAGTCTTAAATAAGCACCGACCAATTGCAATAATAACGATGATTAATATCGAGTGAAAACGAGCTTACCGAAAAAAAGTCTTCTTCGAGAAGCGTGGCTGATCAATTGATCTGGGGGCAGATCGAGGACCTCCATAACGCAGGCGAGTTGTTCGACCTCGTTTTCACCAGGGAACAGAGGATAGCCCGTGTAGAGTTCGGCCAGAATGCATCCGAGACTCCACATGTCGATCGGAGTACCGTAAGGCAGGCCTAGAATCACCTCGGGACTTCGGTAGAACCTCGATTGTATGTAAGTATATACCCGCTGATGACTGTAGCATGATGATCCAAAGTCGATCACCTTTATCGAGCTACTACCGCGCTGTTTGAGAAGCACGTTTTCCTGTAAAATGTCCGGTTTATACAGTTTATTCCCATGTTTCTTGGCTATAAAACTGAACACTTTGGGTTCGACGTTGCAAGAGAAATTTAATTACCGGCTTCAAATCACAGTGGATTATGTTCTCCCTGTGGAGCAGTCTCAGGCACTGTATAAGCGAGTTTGCGAATCTTCGTATGAGACTCAGACTGAAGCCCTGATAGTTGTTTTTCTTTATCAGCTCGTAGAGGTTCAAACTGTGAAAATTAAATGCTCCGTGAAATGAAGGAACAATTGCAATTTTTCAAAATATGTCCATAACGTGACCGCGAGAAACTTTCATCGTCTACGCACCTCATGAGCTCGAAACTTATGCAAAGATGATTCCTGAAGTAGAAGTACTCCAGCATGTGAATGACATTGTGCGACGTGTGAGCCTCTTGGTCTTTCTTCCTAAGGTGGTCCAAGATCCTCACTTCTATAAGCGCCTGATGATGGAACCGCTTTTTGTTTCTGAAAATTAAAGCATTACTTGATCCCAATTCTATTCGAATTACACTCTTTATTTTTTAATAAACTTAGGTTCTCTTAATCACCTTATGATTTTAATGGCAATATGTTGTCCCGTCTTGTGATCCAGCGCTCTGATAACTTGGCCGAAGCTACCTTTACCAATCACTTCGAGAATCTCGTACCTGGATCAAACATTCGAGAAAAAAGACATACGTTATAGTAACAGTAGGAAAATAAATTCAAAGACCAATTTTATTTCCTTGAACTTTTCTAAGTCTGATTTTTATTGAAGTCCAGACAACGTTTCGAGAGTGTTTAAAAAACTGAAAATTATCAATACCTGTACGAGATGTGGTCGTGAAGAACTTTGTTGTAGCTTCCATTATCGTCGTCGTATCCGCCGTTCTGAGAAGCGCCCTCTTCACCGTGTATTTTGCACGCCTCAAGTCCCAAGTACCAGATTTCTGAGTACTTCTCAACTTCGGCTCGTTCAAACTCTGTCATCCTGGATCCGTAATACTTCAGGGCTTCCTGTGGCGTCATGGGTAGTCTCCTTCCTAAATATTTGTAAGCAACGACTTATAAATTTCCGGTTATAGATCGCAAATCATTTATTTTTAGATTTATTGACATTCTCACCGTAAGCATCGAAATGCGTTCCAGCATGAAGTGGATCGTGAAACATGTTGTGATTGTTGTTGATCGTTGAATTGTTCCCATTGTTGCCATTGCCGTTGCTGTTGTTATTGTCATGTCTGTCGAGACGCGTTGCTTTTGCCAGTCCAAGGGACGTCAATTTCTGCAAATAGAATAAAAGGGTGGAGAAAAATTAAAATTATGGTGCTGACTAAACAAACACACCAAAGTGTCAACGTCCGCTTGCTTTCAAAGTAAAGCCAACTTTTCCCGAGTTTTCCATGCTTTTAGCAGCTCTCAAGTTTGGAGTCTCGGTTTAAGTAGGTCGAAGCGGTTGAAAAGCCACCTCGAGTCACGTCGCGGTGTTGATTCAAAAGTAGGTAGAGTATAAATTATGGAAATGAAATATTAGTCAAAGAGGCTAAAAAAGTTGATGTGAAAATTCTAAAACTCGCTAAAATCCCTCAGAGAATGTGTCGTTAACACTTTTTTCAAATTCCAACCTAATCGAAGCTCTGAAACAAGAGTATAAGAGTAACAATATCCATTGTTGATTCTTTTCCAATTTAGCATCTCTCCAGGTACCTCAATTACGACCACACCTGGACAGTTTCAATTCCAACACGTCAACGTGTAAGCCATAGTCCAGGCAACGCCCAAGTCTTGGTTCTCTATGCAGTTATGCCGCTTGCCTTGCGGCATCTTTGCAGTGCTGAGGCCAGTGGGTCGCCTAAGCATGGCAGTTAGATAAAACCTGCACCTTTCTAACGTGGCTGAAAGGTAGATACGTGGGCATAGCGATTCGTGCAACGATACATACGACACGAACCTGCACGATGATGAACGTTGCAACAAGTCAGAGAACAAAACCGAAGATAAAGGATAATAAGAAGACGAAAAAGGAGACGTACAAAACGAAAAGGACAGAATCGCAGTGAGTGGCAATTGATTAACTGCACTGCTAATTGTGACGCAGGATGCAATGCAGCCGCAAGAACCGGATGTGAGTGAGGAAAAATTGAGCAAAACCAAAACGAAAAGTGAGTAAAACTGGCTCTTTGCTGGAGAGTCAACGACACGTGCAAGAAGAAGAATGAAAACCGTCGGTTGGTTGGTTGAAATATATGCGTTGACGTTTTTACCTCGCCAAATGACCAAAGTGCATGAGTATAACGTTACGAAAACACACCTTTAACACTGGTGCACAAATCCTGTCCACGGATTCCTTATAAAACATAACTGGCTTTGCAACAATAGCCTGTGAGTCTGAGTTGCAGCGGCGCGGTTTATAGGATAGGAATTTTTACTCGACTCAGAGAACAAACAAAGAGGCATTTGTTCTTCGATATATACGGCGCCGTGGACAACGAACGTCGAAGGAATAAGTGATTAATAGACATGCAGATATCTATAAGCTGCTGTTGCTGCTGTTGCACCGTGACGGAAATTATTAATTCGGTATCAACTATTGACTGTGTTTAAAATTTGCATAGATTACGAGTCCACGGATAATAATTAACGTATTGTTAAAAGTATAATCCGTGCCCCCAAGTCTTTGTCTAGACTTATTTATTTGTACGACAGTTGATTTGTACCAGTCATCGAATTGTATCTCCAAGTCGAAAGCTATCCGTGTTCTCGATTCGATGCAGAATTCAAGAAGAAGACTAATGGATTTCCATTGCCATATAAATACATGTGAGCGGAAGAAATCGGAAGGAGGAGGTCAGCCACCTCGGCTGCAGCCGTAGTGGCAGGTAATGAAAATTGGAAAACGTGACTTGGATCCAGGAATAAATCAAAGATCGTAAAAGTTGAGCCGAATTGGAACAAGAGGCGGTAAAAGTACGATACTTAGGGATGAACTAGCGAGAGCCAAAAGTACACGTCGATATGTGTATGTATTGCGCATGTGATACATCTCGTAAAAAAAATTTGGGTCAGTGAAACTTTGAAGCGGTTATTTTTACCCAACTTTTCATCGACTCGATTACTAAGTGGTTGGTTAACTTATATAAAACGGCGATAGGCGCGTGCAGTTTATCAGAGCACGACTTAAACTTATCCCGGTACCATGAAACTGCACGTATATATATGTATGTTCCTGCAGCTATATTTATGGCAACGAGCCATTTCGAAGCTTTAATTTCACCCTGCCATATCCGGCAGTATAAGGGGGGTAAAAAGGAACAAGAGGAAAGAAGTCGGAAAAAGTCACGTAGAAGTACAACGGAAATTGAATAATTCAGACTCAAGAAGTATAAAAGGGTTCCGAGAACCGTCCATGGCAAGGCAGGCAACTGCTGTCGCATCGAGTCGACGTTCATGAATTTCGAAAATGAGGATCCACGATCACGTGGTGTAATTGACTCCCGAAAGAAAGAAAGAAAAAAAGAAAAACTCTGCTTCCTTGACCGTCGATAAAAGATCGACGAATAAATAAAACCGACACTGATGCGGATCAAAGATCATATTCTAGTTTACCGATAAGTAGCTATTCAGCTGTGATATCATCACAGAGCGGAAATAGAAAGATTAATTCAGCTCTATATATCGCTTCTATTGTCTGGTCTTGAATTTTTCAAAGTCAACTCATGGGTACACCGATACCGACGATAATTAATTTACGTTGAAGTCACGTGACAGTATGGAAAACACAATGGTATTTCGAATGCGTCAATCCACCCTTTCGTCTTGCATAATCAGAAGTAGCCGGCGACAATTCAGGAGAGATGTCTGTTTACATTGACATCACTTCCTGGAGAGTGCTGCAGGCTGGAGGCGGCTCTAAACCCGGTGGGATAGTGTCACGTGACTTCCGGCGTGGCTTGTGCAGAGGATAGATAGAAGAAAACAATGCTCTTTGTATAATCGAAGTCACACGAACCAGAGAAGCCTAGCAGCGATGTACGTTTCTCGAATAGCAATTACGCCCCTGCATCAGCCCCGATGAAGAGGATGAATTATTCTGATGGTTGAAAGTCATTTCCCAGAAACAATCCCGGCTCCTCTTAGGAAAATGAACCTTCTGCTTCCATTATCAATTTTCAAGCGAGCCTTGCCGAGTGGCGGAGTGAAATTCGCAAGGACACGTTACCTGCAGTTTCAGTCGATTTTTGCAAGGTTACTGGGCACACCGGGGGGCCTTGACACGTCCCTGGGCCAGGAAATCGGGCCTGATTATATGAGAACCGGGTGTAACGTACGTGCAGGTTTAACCGGTCGTCGATATCTATACGGGAAGAGAGTTTCCATCACCCGCATGCACATTGTCCTGTCTGTCTTTATATTCGCTCGACTGATCGCCATTTGCCGGTGTACTGTTCGCACTGTGCACAATATATTATGTATGTATATATATATATACTATACAGGTACACGTTACGTTATTCTTCTCAGAATTAGTTGTACAGATATACTTAACACTCGGTGGCTATGGCCACCCGGCTCCAGGCGTGATATGTTGTATAATTTTGTTGAAATTAAATCCCACCGAGACAGTTTTCAATTTCATAAACCCGCCACGACGACAGACCGCGTACCGATATCCAGTACGAGGTCGTCGGGAACCCGGCTACAAGGCGATGATATTTTTCACCAAAGATACGATGCGATGTCTGGGAAATTGTTCTTTGTTTACGGTGAAAAAGAAGAACCTCTTAAGAGTTTTGTAAATCATGAATATTTCGACTTTTCTTTTTTTTTTTTTTTTTTTTTTCCAAACTGACTATAACATATCAACATCAAATGAATGGAATGAAAGTGCAATGTAATCTGTAATTTTTCTAATGTTGTTACAATTCAGGACTGACGTTTAATTGAATTTTAATATCGGATGTTGAAAAATCTGCAAATGATTCCGATTTACATGATGAGGAGAAAACCGAAACCGTTTTAAAAATTTTCTTCCGTCAATGGTAATTCGTCTTTGAAGATGATGATAACGACGATGGTCTGTACGAAGGTGGGCTATAGCAGAGAAGTAATTGCAGTGAAGGAATGGCGATAATGGCATCAGCGATTATCACACTTTCAACTTTCTTTCCGCGAACTGAAACTAGATCCTTCATCTTAGCGAGCATCGTCAAAGGTACGAAGATTCGTGGACAGTCCGCAGGAATTCCAAACGTTCTACGATTGTACAATATGAAAGATAAGAATATGAGAGAATATGTTGAACACCTATAGTAAGATGGTGAAGCTCTTGACGGCCTTGAGAATTCTGAAGACACTTTAAATCGATGAACGTTTATCTCGTCCCACTTTTCCTGGTACTTAACGATATCGACAGTCGGTTTCCACACCCGATGAAGACGAAATAACTTCTGTCGATGGATTATCCAACGAATGCTATGAAAGACGGATAGTGACACCGGTCAGTGACACTTGGGAAAGGAAATGTTGGTACGTGCAGCCCATGATGGAGTGGGAATCACACTACTTCGGAGCAATCAATTTCTCAGGTCAATGTCGGGCCAGGCACTCATTGTCGACACCACAGTCAGTGGTGTCACAGCTCGATCGTACAAGTGGCACACACCTTCAGGTACCTACACGGGAACGTTATGTGGGCTAATGCTCGTTGAACTGAGCGAAAACGAGAGCTGGCTCCTAGCTTCAATCTGCCTACATCCGCGCCTCAGGCCTACGCCTGAACCCATAAAAATTAACGCTCATTTTCTCTGCCTCTAGCCTGTGTGACACGAGTCTACATATCCACGATGAAGTCTATAGCAGCCACCTGCAGAGTTCGTGGTTGGCCATCGTTGGATAATTATAGGAAAATAAGAACAAAGGATAGCGAAGCTATTATAGGAAGAAGCAAAGTATGAGGGAATAATACGTCGTGTAGACGACGACTACGTTATGCTACATGACATGACGGGACGTTTATACCGTGACAAGTTTCTCAAGAGCTGCATACTCGTTAATTGCTCCCCGATAACCGTCACGTATTCTTATCATCTTATTCTCTCTTTCTCTCTTTTTTTCTCTCCTGAATATTCCTGTCCAATGATGATCGACGCAAGTGTTTTTCATACAGTCTATACACGCTGTCTATAAAATTATCCAAGTCCCGAGAAAAGACAGTTTTTAGAAGGTCCCGATCTGCCAGGAATCCTTTCCAATAGTACTGTCAGTGTTTCTATAAGCGTTCCTCCTCCTCCTTCTTGCCAATTTTTCGCATAAAAATGAGCTGCAGAAACAAGGTACTTTCTAAACTCGTTGCAGACACACGCATACACAGACGATAAAACACAGCTGATGAAGATTAGATCGAACGAGGAGCAATACAACAACAAAGTGCAAAATTCTTGCACATACTGGTCGGATTTGGTTTGCATGCCTGGGTCACGTAACAAAGTAGCTCCGCGGAATTGTTGCAACATAAGTATGTAAGCATATATTGTAGGTACAAGAGTACGTCAAGTGGTAACAGAGAGAAAAAGGCAACTGACTTACGCAAGCTGATATGTAATTGGTGTATATAATACAGACGACGTAATGAAGGCGGCTTCTAGCCAGTTATTCGTCTAGGCGTAGCTGTGGCTTAAAATCACGTTACTTTGCAATACGTCCCGTTGTGTGTCTATTGTCACTCATCTGGTACGTGGGCACCTACTTAGCAGAGCTCGTGAAAAGAAAAGAAAAAGAAAAAAAAAAATTGTTCCGTTTCATAGATCGTTCTCTCATCTTTGTTTTCTATTCTTTTCTCAGGTTCTAAAAATCCTTCTCGTTCTATGATGTTGAAAAAACGATACAGAGGCCGTTTCTACCCAACCCTCCTGACGCTGATTAGAATCTTTCCAAATATCCTCAAGCCCTCGAACCCGTCACCAGGTCTAAAGTTAACTCGACTTGTATAAACAGCGCGGTGAACCTTGACGAAAATTTCCTAGATTATATACGCCGGGCTCGTTTCCCGCTTAAGAACAGGGCAAATACGTTCAAACCGAAGCGTTTTATAGTCTGACAGCTTCTTTTCCCTAAAAACACTTTGCCGCGGAGACTTGAACGTTTCATTGGAAAGGTTTGGAACTCCTTTGAATCCATTGATACCAGTGATTTGATCCAAGACTTTAAACAACTGTCTGGATTCCAGAGGTTTGGAATGACCTTAACCACGAAGTAATGAATTGGACAAGTGTACCATAACAAACGGCCTTGGAAGGACTTTAACCACAAATTGATAAATTGAAGAAATATATCCATCACACAAACTGCTTTTAGAACACTTCAATGACTCAGTGACTACACATCGTTTCAAAAAATACTTTTACCCTCTGCCCTCAAATAGCTTTGGAACATTTAACGACATTTCGTCCAACCATGCTTTGACCAACTCCGTGATTCCACGTCGTTTGAAATAAGTGTTCGACCCTTGAATCAGTGAAACACCCTTCCAATCCTCCGTTAAAAATTAAAAGATGGCTTACCTCGTGGGGCACCGAGTTGTGTTTGGTTCGGCTTTGGTTAGTCGAGTTCTTGATCGACGACAAGGAGGTCAGAGTTGCGGATCCAACGCCTCCACCCCCGACTCCAACGATTGTTTTGCTTCCTGCCTTCGTCCCACCGCCTCCAACATCCTTGTGCAAGGCTCCCGGACTCTGTAAATCAAGCATGAAGAATCCTGGATGAGTTTGTGCGTTTGTGAATTTTATCACACGTAAGACGGTGGCTAAGACGTAATGCGGGTCGATGCTTAATTATCTGATTTACCGCTACGAATCAGCAACTTCTTTTCCACACTGGCAACTTAATGTCAGCTTTACAGTTCAAATTAATACGTATTCCGCGAATCAACGTTTCATCGTAGGTATAATATGTTAACGCGTCGTTGTTTCCTGTCGGTTATAAACTTGCGGCTATCTTCCTATCCCCTCTTATTTTCCTGTGACAATGGATTCAACAGTGCGATGATTATCGCTTGCACTGTCTCACCATTACAAAACAATGATACCAAAACCGAGCTGCGATGCATGGCGTGTGCAATTTGAACCGAGACTATAAGGTGCAATTATTCTTCGTTTACACCTATACGATACCTACTCCGGACTATAGAACAATTTCACTTCCAAGTTACATACCTGCATGCTCTGCTTTTCCGAGCAAAGTTCGATTATCCATAATGCTAATCAGTCCCGGGAAAAATTAGTAGACCAACAAGTGTCAAGGGATCGGATGTTGAGAAAAAAATGAACAAAAATGAACAAATCGATTAAATTTTCTTCGTAAAAATTTCCTCAATTTCTGTTTTTAGTCTACGTTACCTACAACCGTTTGTTTTTTCTTCTTACTGCTGGCTGAAAGATATTCAAATCAAAGTACCTAACCCAAGAATAAAAAATTCGTGAACGAATAGCTACGATCGACAAAGTCGACACGCAGTCTGGCTGCACGAGTTTCCTTTCTTTCGCAGCGATTCGAGCAGACGAAAAAAAGGAGATAAAAAAGAAAACAGAGTTAAAAAAGGAGAACCAAAGCCTCGTGCTTGGGATTCTGCTGCTGCAGTTGGAGGGTTGAAACGGAATGCGCGCTATCTAACTTGACTGCATTCCCCGACTTGCATCAGTAAATTTTCAAACCGCTGTGCACTTTCTTCCAACAGTAAATACCTATAATCTGAATCTATGTCTGCATCGCATACCTATTATAGGCATACACATGTATAACAAGTAAAAGTTGAACGGGATCTCGATCGATTTCCGTTTTGATTCTCAATAGATCTTTAACGCTTAAGATGTAATATTAAAAGAAGGAATTTTCCTTTTATTCCCTACTTTGTTCAAATGTCGCGCCAAAACCGAGCCTTATCTGACGCATTTCCTCCCTTGCGTTTCACTCGCTGACTCTACATACGATAGCGATTATCGCGTGTTTTGTAGGGTCATAGAACTGCTGTACAAATTAGCTCGATAATTTTTCCTGGAATTTTTTTTATCTGTTGTTTCAGCTTGCTGCAAACGGTTCGAAATGAAATTATTGTTTTTTTTTTTTTTTTTTTTCTCAGAGTTTAAAAGTGAATAACCGACTGAATCCACGCACTTTCTTTTAATACAATGATTCGTGATGTGAACGTTGAACTAATGCATCGGATGTAAAAAAAAATTTAGAATTTCTAACGTTTGCGGGTATTTTTTGTCTTCTGTTCTATTATTTTTATTTATTGTGTATCGATACCCTATGACATATATAATCGATTCGATGCGTGTATTCGTTATCTTTTCCGGCTTATCTCCCAGACGTTGGTGTTATGCGGGTATTATACGTACAATCACGTCTGAAAGTGTAACAAAGTCTTTCCCTCTGTGTGTTTATGTTTAACGACTCTATCTTGATTTCTCGTTTATAATATGGCAGGATTTTAAAACTGAACAGCGTGGATTATGTTTCGTTTTTTTTTTTATTATAGTTTTTGATTTCACTAATTTACACGTTAAATATCTGGTAGAATTTTGTAATCGATGAAAAAAAAAAAAAAACTGTATTCTCTTCTTTTTCCCTTCACGATTTGAAATTAAATTCTTATCATATTGTAAAAGTGATTAATTAACTTGTGCAGTTTTGTTGAGTGAAAAATAATTACTTTCCAACGGTATTAATTGATAATAATAAAATAGATTCACATTTTATTAATATTCATGCCAATTTTTATTATACGCTTGGTTGAAAAAAAAAAAAAAAAAAAAAAAAAAAAAGAAATAAATGAAAATTGTTTTTTTCTTTTCACGCATCCTGATTTTGACTTCTCATCAAAGTGCATAACCACTAGACCCTACTGATAAATAAAACGATTAAATTTCAAATATGGGGTGCAACTTGTTCAACTTTTTACCTTGTTTAACGGTGTTATTTTCTCGTTATTACCACCAAAGCAGACGCATTCGAAAATAATTTGTTTGACCTTAAATTTCTTCCTAACCATATCTAACCGCTGCTGCAACACGATTCTTGCATAGGATGCAAATTTTAACGGTATTTATTGTTGGCATTGGGATATTATGTTTCACTTATGCAACATGCTCAGCCCCCACCTATGTGTTCAAGTACGTATCTACAATCTACATATGTGCGTATATTTTTACCGCAGACATATAAACTCGAGTTGCGTAATCCGGTCGTTAAGGAATGTCTTCTTTTCGCACTTTAATTACGCGCTCGCGAATACGATCGGCTAAGAACTGATATCGAACGGCACCAGTTCTGCCTACCTTCACGCAATCACATATCAAATTGTACAACAACACCAGACGGTGCATCGCGCTATCTTATAATTCTTTGCCTCAGTTCGATACGTTTACCTTTCCATATTTTTCACTTCTTTCTTTTTTTTTTTGTACTCCCACTTTTAAGACCGCCACCTTCTGTACGTTGTCCTGGTTTATTCACTTGTATCGATCACCGATCGATAGGTTAGGCTTTATTGATAACGTGCAGCTCTGATTTCTGGGTCAGACTTGAAGTGTAATAATCGGCCATCGATAAGTCGTAAAGAAAAGTAGTTTTTTTTTTTTTTTAATTTCATGCTTCTTTTTAATGAAAGAAAACAGAGGGAAAAGAATTCAGCAGCAGTGAAGTGTAAGATTTATTTCACGCTTTAAGATCGTTTGCTTATTAAATTTTCAGACTT
The DNA here is from genome assembly GCF_021155765.1 of Diprion similis. Classification (NCBI taxonomy): domain Eukaryota; kingdom Metazoa; phylum Arthropoda; class Insecta; order Hymenoptera; family Diprionidae; genus Diprion; species Diprion similis. The sequence goes on along the minus strand of NC_060109.1, from coordinate 174,372 downwards.
TATCTTCATTCCTTCGATATCCAATATTTTTTCACCTTGTTTAAAAATCTGTTTAAATTGAAACAAAGTTTCGTCAATTCCTCCGATTGAAGCGGCCTTGAGTTAACAATTTATATGTTGAAAAATTTTGTTTCTTTTTAGTATAGAAAAGCGATGCACGTATGCATGGAGTAGAATTTGCTTACGCAATTTCGCAACGTCAACGATTTACGAATGATCGGTGAAATGATTTGTTTTTTTTTTGTCTACGTTGATAAATGAGGCTCAAAGGAATTGACACATTTCATGAAAGCTGTGACAAATTGCTTCAAGTGGGAAGTCTGAAAGTGTCTCTCGTTCTTTTTGTCCCCCCTTTTTTTTGCAATTTCGTAACAACGTGTGGGCGAGTATCTGAACCATTTAAAACTCGACAACAGCAGTCGAAACGGCCAAAAATCGCGAGGCTCAAATGCGGGCTTCGCTGTTTTTATAAACGCTTCGAGCAAAGAAACAGAAGCCAGAAGGTTGCCGGCTGATCAAGGATGAATTTTTCTCCACTTCCGGGCTGATTTTTTACTCCTTTCTCCGTGATTCCGTTCCAAAATTAATTTCTGTGACTGATTATAAACATTCCGAGGAAGTGATCGATCGATCGATCAGCGAGGGCAGGAAACACGCAAATTTTAGTAGAGACTCTAAATACCGGATCGCAGGCTTCTTTCAACCATAAATTTTCTCGTTTTTTTTTTTTTAAAGTTTTTTAACGCCAAGGCCGAAGTTCAAGGAACTAATGATGCCCACACACGTGCTAAGCGAGCAGTAGCAGCTTCGAAACGTCCAATCAAATCCTTGATTACGCCGAGGATTCGATCCTCGGATTCCGAGCTCTTTATATAACCGGTAAAACAGGCAGGTAAAACGATTTCTGCATGACGTGTACAGTCGAAAAACTAAATAATTATTCCGCTACGGAGGTTGGAATTTTTTCAACGAAGTCAGTTGACTCAAATTCAGTGAACGAACGAATCCTGATTTCAGAAAAAAATTTATAACCCAAGAATCGGAAGCTTGATACGTTTGTATCAGAGCAATTGCATGATTATTGTAATTTTTTTATATTTTTTTTTTCAATAGACAATCTAAATCAGTCTAGATTGAGTAAAATATCATATATCTAGAAATTCGATTTTTTGATTACATCGAATAAAAAAACTTATTGAAAAATTGTTATAGATTAAAATCTGAAGACTGTTGATTTTAATTTCCGGTTTTTAATACTTCCGATATAGATTAAAAATAATTGATATATCAGTTTTGTATTTCGGACCTTGAATTCAGCAATATTTTGTCTTGTTCGAAATTTTTTCACTGGACTGTACACGGCTAGAATATTCCACATTCTCGATGCGAAGTCCACGACTGCATGGCAGTTGCATGTATATTACAGTACAAAAAAAAAAAGTGAATGCCGTAAAAGATATGACGTGCATCCCACGTAGTGGAATTACAAGCAAATGATCTGCAGAGATTCGAATGCAGAAAGTAAAAGGAGTCGACCGAGTCATAATGGCGCGACCTTGTCGAGTAGGAAACAGTCTCTCTCTCTCTCTCTCTCTCTCTCTTTCTGACTGTACAATAACTTCTGAGATCACAGCTGTAAGATACAGTTGCGAAAACGCGAAATACACGAGACGACGAGTTTTGCGACACAGTGAATACATCCCACTTTCAAATTTCGATTTGCACAGTCCACGTGTCGATTTTAATATATTGCAGTGGCGGTAAGAAGATGAAAAAAAAAATAAATAAACTCTCGTCTTCAAAGAAGTCTCTTTGAACAACTTTTCCCACTCGTTGGCAAATTTATTTCGCAATCATAATGGGCGTGAAAATAATCGCGTTACACAGAATTCAAACATTCGTGACTTTCTATTTTATACTCAAGAATATCATATATATTTTTATGGATTTTTTTTTTTTTCGCTTTTGCTTTTGCTTTTTTGTCCTTTGCATCGATTATAATGTCACGTGGTTAGGCGAATTACGGTAAACGCATTTATGACACCCGTGCAATTGTCAATGCGTACCTACGTGATAGCCGTGCAGGGTTTCACGGTTGAGGAGACTTTCGCGATAATCAGACCGGAACTCAAAAGGAGCCACCTTTGTGCAGTCCTTGCGAAGCTGACTTCCGTTTGCCTACGCTGCCCTAAACTAGGTGCCATATGTGCTGGCACCTCTTTTGGCGGGTCCGATTTCGATCTTTCCATTTTCGCAATCCTGCCAATCGATCGGGCCTCTTAATCCAATCACGTGATTTGATCGAAACTCTATTCACGCCAAGAGTTGGTAAAAATTTTATATTATTAATAAGTTTGTACATTTTAGGACATCATGGTTCAAGTGAGATAAGAATATTCGAGTGAAATTTTCGTGGCCTTAATTACGACCCGTTGAAAAAATCGGCAAAGGTGTTCAAACTCTAATTCTACGCTTCGGAAGATGAGAATTTGAAAAAAGTGAAAAAGACTGCGTTCAAATAATAAAACGATTTTTGAATTCCGTACAGAAATAATATAGAGACAGAAATTTTTCTGAACGAAATCGGCATTTCAATATTGTCTCAAGTGTTTCAGAACAGATGCTCAAGTATATAATTATAATTGCTGTTTAACCTTCGAAAGAAATATGTTCTTGTTTTGTGAGGCTCGAGTTTCCTCATTGAAATAACGATTTAATTGTAAAATTTGTCATATTTTTTATCGAGAAATACAATTTTTCGCAACTACGATATTGTCTTCAAATGTAATATTCGAATCCAAAGAATGATATCTTCTTCTTTTTTTTTTTTTTGTCTCCAACGAAATGCAATCGGATTATACACGAACATTTTACAACAAGGTGGTTACAAATTTTTGGAATAAATATTCCATGACATTTCCAGGTATTTTAAGACCCAAGACCTAGTTTTTCCTGACATTTTCCTACTTCTAGTAAGTTACCGAAACCTAAATCGTTCAGCTTTGTTGACTCCATATTCGGTCAAAATTCAATTCGAATTTAAGAAAAATATTTCATATCCAAATTGAAAAACCGATTTTCCAGGTGTGTGGCCACCCTGTAAAACCGAAAATCTCAATCAAGCGAGTTTTTCGGCAACAATCCATTCTCGGGTTTCCTACATTTAAGGGGGCCTTTTGTAAGGTTAGAAAAACCGATCCTGCAGATCACCGAGTCGTTTGGAACCTGCGGGCTGCAGGTATAAGTGTTCAATTCCACAGCCATTATTCTCCATAATACTTCCCCCTCCTAGTATTCATCCTGTTCTCGCTTTTCAACGTCGGCACAAGCACCTGGCCTGCAGATTGGGCCGGCAGGTGATCCAGAAGCGATTATGGAGTCCAGAGAGAGACCCAAAGCCCGTCGATATCCACGCTGGCTGCACGATGTCCAAGGTATCCGATGGCCAAGGGCCGACCGTCGTTCAGGTCACCGCAGATGCTAGTCGACGGGCACCTGCCGAGATTCGATAGCCGAGACCAAGTCTCAGGATTCTTGAATCAGGATCGAGGCACGACCTCGCGAGGGAATAAAAATAGCAGATCTGGAAGTTCCAGCTGCACCGGAAAAGCTTAGTCATTCCGATCCGTCGACGTTGAGGAAAGTTTTGTCATTGTGTTAAAGTTAGTGGAAAGAATTATGACTGGATAAACAAAGTCGTGGTTGGATATGTCAATTTTTTTCGTTGGAATCATAAGAGAACATCGGACTGATGGACTGTACGTTTAACAATGTTTGTTAATTAGTATACTTGGAGTAATTTTTTTTTATCCTTATTATTGCAGCGTTGATTCCTTCGTCAATGTCGAATTTCTTTGGATCATAATACTCGTCTTTGCGTCATCGAGCCTTTACGGAATTACTTTGTTGATGCAGTCGGTCGAAGAAGGAATCAACATCCGCGTAACTTTACAGAGCTTTTTCTGAACACTTTGTCGATCAGTAAGAATTCCGAATATTTCGCAGAGGGGACTTGTTGACGGTTACATTCCAAAGTATTCAGCGAAACTTGACTGAAATCTTTTCCAACTTGTAAGAGAGAGAAACGAAAAGTTGAAAAGTGGGCAAAGGAAAGGGGTAAACAATCCGTCTGGCTAATGGAATCACGGTCGAAAGTTGAATAGAAATTGAGGGGCTGACCGTGAACATGCATAAGACGAGTACCTACCTACATACGTTATACCGTAAAGAGACAGACAGATGTCAAGAGTGATCGTCTTTGGAGTTGCAAGAGAGAGAAAGAGAGAGAGAGAATAATGAAGCGACCATGCATGGCTACTTTCTTATATTGCTTTCATCGACGACGAGAACTTCTTTCGCGTTTTCACGCCCTCCTTCTCCCCTGATCATTAACGATCGCGATCACGAGAATGGATGGAGTGCCGTTGTAAGATGGTAGTAAAAAGCGTTGAATAGAGTGATACTGTTAGACGGCAACGTGACGTTCTCTGATTACAATTATGTCCAAAGCAGTGACTGCAACACGGCGAATAATTGACGCTGATTGAAATCCAAGGCAAACATAGAAACACATGTAGTCCAACAGCAACTCGCTGGTCAATTGATCCTCAAGAAGCGAGAATGTCGTCGTTAAGCGTCTCTCGTTCTCCGCTGCAGATCATCTGCGGACCATTGTGACTTGTAACGAGACGCAGCTGCATCTCGTTCTCAATCCCACGTCAATTTCCGCATGATTTTGCGTCAATTCCTTTTTTCAAACGGGTCAACTCGACAACGGCTTGAGGCAGAGGGTTCAAAGCCCGTTTGAGTATCGAGAGTAGCTCAGAACTCGATGTAGTCGTTTTTACCGGTAATTTTAATGCCCATCAGTGGATACGGTGAAAATATACAGAGTGGCGCCCATTTCCATCGCCTGCATCGGGGTTTATATGTATATGGGCGAAGCTCGGATAAGATGTTCACGAGATAAACTTTCACAGCCTTCGGGAGAACCTGGTCCAGGATCTGGAGAAGGAGAAGGAGAAAGAGAAAAGAGGGAGAGGGCAGGCCGAGTGTCCAGAGGGCAGACACTGTATGGTCTTGAGGCCTCTTCTCACATCGGAGAAAAAGATGGGTAGAGAGATCGTGCCGCAGCGTTGAGGCCAAGAATTAGTCCAGAGGCCGAGATCGGTGGTAAAGGAATAAAAAAACGGAATAAAAAAAAACTCGGACGCAGGTTGGCAGCGATTTAACCGACGTACCAGAGGCCGTAACTCGATTTTTTCAACCTTATTTTCTAGTACTCGGTGAGCTTATGACGATGGTCAGTTTGATTGGACGAACTGCTGGAGCAGAAGGAATGGATTTACGACGGGAATGGTCCGAGGATTTTCTCTCCTTCTCTATTCAGTCTGTCATAGTGAAATCCGCTGCACCCTTGAGACCAGTAATCGTCAGACTGGAAATGTCTCTCGGATCTCGTTTTCTCTTTGCTTTGTCACGCAGTATGAGATAAAGTAACTTTTCAAGATCGATTGGTTAGTTTGTATGAAACACTTTTTAGTCTTTAAAGCTTCCCGTTTTCCGTGAAGAATCCACTTCACGTGTCGAGCGTGTCGATGAGTGATGATGGTTGAGAGTTCCGATGGTTTTTTCAACATTGAAAAAAGATTCGCAGCGATTTTATTGTTCCGAGAGTGTCCGCACAGGAAAGCCTCGGTGAAATCGTTGGTGAAATTTGATTGTAGAGGGAAAACTCAGCTGCAGCAACAACAACAGCTGACGATGAGAATCACGGCGATGGATTATGTCGGTATAATTGGCAAACCGCATTATGGACGGTTACGTAAGTTGATAAATTTCAGATGGAGTTTATAAATGTCTATAAATGAAGAAACCACAGGTCAGCCATGACTAATTATTTGAATTTTCCAATCCAAATGAAAGTACTTCATATAGTGCATTTCACCGAATAAACCCACATCCTTCCAAAGAGAAAAACTGAAAAGTCTATCAAGATTGAACGACATTCATTGAACCATTTCAAAAGCTTCTTATAATACTTGTTGCTTTATCTAATAGCGCAAATCAGGGATCTAAAGAAGGTAATGTTCGGTCCATATCGCATGTGCGATCTAAAGTCCGTGCAGCTGAGTATAAACGCGTGGCAATAATAATTCACACAAAGACCGTCGTCGTGATCGTTGCACAAAACAATAATTGCCTTCCCTGCATCACGTAATAAAGTAGATGATAGCCTCTCTCGTAACTCGCCTGGACGTACATAGATACACATGCAATATGCATGCATACATTCATACATACTATTACATACACCCACGTAGTCTCAGCTGTCACGAGTATGTAGCACGTGTGTATTTAACACATAGAGCACAACGCATCGCAAGAGCGAGAGTCAAGAGAACAGAGCATAACACGAGGGGTTAACGCTCTTCTCGCAGCCCTAAATCCCCCACGTAACTATCTCTCTGATACTTTTTTCTCCTTCGTTGGTTTCAAAAAGCGTATACAGTGTACGTACGTACGTACACATAAGCTAACTAACGGGTCTTCGTATATTTAGACTAGCTCGTTTATTCCTCGGTTCCACCTTCTCCAACAACGAAGGCGTCTCTCCATTGTAATTTTCCATAAAATTTAAGCTGGCTTAGGGTCGCGATAAGGGCCTATCGGTTAACGGAAATCGCTAATTAGCCATTACCGACCCAGTTTTCACGGTTCGTCGGTTTACTCCATCAGGAAACGAAGTGCTTTCATTTTGAGAGGTCATTTGCCAAATTAGAAGGAATCGTTTATCTGTACGAAAAATCGTTCTGTGTCAACTGAACTCCGTGCTTGAGTTGCCAATTGATAAGTGAGTCGATCGTTTGACTTGTGATTACCGATAGATCATCGATCACGTTGCAGACGATGATAAGACCGCGTTTAAACTGCTTTCGTGCAATTTTCATCGGAGTTTCTGTTTAATTCGCTACTCACTACTAGTTCGAATCGCCTTTGGTTTAATCGTTAATCAATTACGTCCCGTCAAGCGTTTACTGAATGAATGTATTTCCCCCGAAACATTGTCGGGAGTAACGAACGACCCACGAGAATACACCAAACAAAGGGATTGTGTTCTATGACCGTGTCTTGTTGGAAACAAAACGGAAAAACCCAACGAACCCATACAAGCGATACGAATGTTAGAGGAAAAAGAGGAAGAGAAGTAGAAACAGAGGCCAAAAAAAGAAACACATCAGTGCGTGTGATAAGGTCACGTCGTCTGCACGTTCTAAGCTCCTCTCTCGGCTTCGACTTTACTCCTCGTGTGTAATAAACACCCGGTAAGAATCCACATTACATGCATGTGTGACACAATTTTTTATGTATCATGAACATGTCACGCAGACATTCACGCGTGATTAAACGATGAAATCGGTGATATTCGTAGGGCATCCCTTAGAGCCACCAAACAAGTACGTGGCACCTTAGTGTGTCTATCAGTTAGAGGCACGTGTGTGATTTTTCTACATCCTATAAACACGTATTACAAGCGAATACTCACAGCGTAAAGGGACTTTAGCTTCACATGGTTAAGGGCAGGCACATCGACCATCGAGCACTTCAGCAGTATCGTAGTCGTTTGACTCGGCATTTTTTCACCTCAGCTGTTTTTCAAATTCGATGAAGATTAACGCGATTCGAAAACGTGGTAGGAACGTAACGAAAACCCCAACAATAGAAAAAACAAACAAATATCCAAAATCTTTCAAACCAAATCAAAAAAGAATAACAACAAAAGAATCGCTATTATTACAATCACCGCTTTTCTTTTATTTATCCTCGATTGTATTAAAATCACGTCAACCGGGCTGAAAAGCTGATTGGTCGAAGTAAACGATTTGGTTGAAAAAAATTTTCGTCAAAAAATTTATTTCACCGCACATTCGCGTTTTGTATTATAAATATATACCGTATATTCTTATATACAATATTATTATCTGTACGAGAGAACACGATACACAATTTTTAGTCAAGTGTCCGTTTGTGTTTTTTTTTCCTCTCTTTTCTCTCTCTCTCTCTCTCTCTTGTCTTTGGTTCTCCAATAATTATCACACATACACTCCGGAGAAAAACAAAAAAAAACAAAAAAACTTTTCAATATCGACACAAAAACCGCTGTTCGTCAGTTGTTTCGTTTTATTTGTTTTGTTTTTTTTTTTGAAAAAACGGTTAAAACCGCGTCAAAAAACGTACAGAATTTATGACACAACAAAAAAAAAAAAAAAAAAAAAAAAACTCAACAACGATCAAAAAAATAAAGAAAAACCTTCTTTATCGACTAATTTGTCAAAAACTTCACCACTCGGCGATACGAGGGAAAAAACACTTCCGGCTGTCCATTGGCGACACTTGCGCACCTCGTCGCTGATTCGAGTCTTTCTGAGCGCCCTGCACGCCCGACTATAACGCACTGACTCCACTGGCACTCGCCGGACTGATCGTGAGACGTCGTTCCGTGACTACTAGCCGAGTATATTTTCTCTCTCTGTCTCTCAGACGCCCAGCGCAGCGATTCGGGGAGGGGGGGGGGGGGGGAGAGAGAAGGAGGAGACCGTTGTAAGTGCCGACGTCCAACGGCGTCGTCGTCGCCACGCTATCACTTCGTCTTCGTCTTCGTCTTCTTCTTCGTCTTCTTCTTATTCACCACATGTACTCACGCCGGTGACCCGAACGCCCGACTGGCTGCACTCACACTGGCGTTTCTTCTTCTCCGTATCTTCTCCTTCTTTTCATCCGCAAGGAACGAACGGTGAGGTGAGCAAGTTCATTTGTAGAAAAGCGTCGAACTCTGATCGCGGTGAGGTTTCTACGATAATCATCGGTTTTCAAGGAAACCGTTTTTCATCGTTAATTTTAATAGTTTCTGCAATTTTTTTTTACTCATTGATTGGTGATGGATTGATTGAGAGGGTCGCGAAAATCCGGATGTAAATCCGGTCCTCGTTTTCTTCTTTCGATAATTCGCTCAGTTTTCGGTTCGAAGAACCTCTGCACGAGATTTTCGCAAATTTTCATATCAATGGAAATCTCATCTCACATGCGAATCTCGTGTACTTTTGAAGAATAAATATTCTCTTCTCAATCCTCATCGTGAGTAACTAATTTTTTCCATACGAATTCTATATAATGAATTACGGTTTACGCTTTAATAACGCTTTTATATTATATATACATACTAGGTATATGCCATAGCGCTTAATGACACAATGACTACTCTGAATTACCGATACGTAGAAATGAAAAGAAAAATCATTTTCCCTTCCTTTTCACAGTCTTTTAACGGCAGAGCAGTTATTTATTGTACGGAAATTTCTGTCGTCATGTATAACACGGAATTACTCATGCATATATATATATGGAACTCGATAGAGATATGCTTTCTCTAAATAAATAAATAAATAAATAAATAAATAAATAAATACTAAACGAAATAATTTCAGATAACTCCGAAGCACACATTCAAACGATATTTTAGTTTCATCATAATGATTATCACTTTTTCCACACATTTCCTTTTCCTTTCTCCGTAGTCAGAATACCCCATAATTTGATTATCGTATTTTCTGTCGAAACTTGATCAACTTTCCTTGATAATTGCAAAATAATTATATTAACTATAGAAATCAATAATTCACCGAACCATCGATATATACCATCTCCTTTACAGACGATACTTTCTAACGTATCATAAGAAAAAAAAAAGAAAAAAAATACCAAAACTCTATAAATCTTACAATTACCGACAATGAATCTCGTTCAACACAAAATAAAAAAAAAATTAAAAAAACCCATCGAGACCCGATTTTTTTTTTTTTACATTATTGCAAAAAAAAAAACCATCATCTTTACTCTCCTTCTTTCGTTTTCGTTTAATTTCTCCGCGCGATGGTTTATTTCTTCCAACAAACGCGCCCGCGCACAAACGATCTGCTGTAACGGGAGTGTGTGTGTTTTTTTTTTTTTTTCTTTTTGTTTATTTTCTCTTTCTCTCTCTCTCTCTCTTTTTTTGTCAACTTTTTCTCTTCACGCGTGGTTCAGTTCTCTCATTATCCTATACCTTTGAACAAATAGCCACCAGGTTGGTATCTATCTATCTATCTATCTATCTATCTATCTATCTATCTATCTATCTATCTATCTATATACCAACGAAACCGAAACAACATACACAGCATTATACATATATCAGCAGTGACATACCATTGTCAGCGGTGTTTTAGCCTACATATACGTGTAACGTACGTCCTACTGTATATGCCCACGTGTATGTGTGCGTGTGTGTGTGTCTATACACATTCGTAGAACGTAATTTCACACAGTGGCCTGCACTCGACGCGAGCGGGTACTTTGACCGTGGCAAATTGACAAAGCCGGATAAACTTGTGTGCGAATTCTGTCGAGCCGGGTCGCTGTTCCTGTTACATACATCTATACATAATCTATACATGATATATGCATGGGTGTACATACATTTATATATATGTGTGTGTGTGTGTGTGTGTGTGTGTGTTGAATATATTATCAACTCGCCTCGTGTAGAGTTAAGTATAATATTTTTTATATGTATGTATATATATATGTATATATGTATATTGTTATTAGAGCCGTCCTTTGTTCGTTATTAAATAATTTGTAAAATAAAAGCAAGTTTTTCTTTTTTACATGTTTTTTCTCTCTCTCTCTCTCTCTTCCTTCTTCGTAATTAGATAGATGTTGGAGGAAAATAAGAATTATAAGAAATGAAAATAAGGAGAAGAAAAAAAAAAAAAAAAACAATATCCGACCAACAGTCGCGTCGCTTTTAGATTATACTTGTAATGTGTACGTATATACGTACATCCATGCTGACCGTAATTAATCGACGTTTACAAGCAATTAAAATCGTCTGCAGTGTAAGGATAAGCAATTAATTCTTGTCTGCAACGCATAATATCAACCACCCTCTTGTCAATGATGTATTTAATTATTTTTTTCAAACGTCCCCCCCCCCCCCCCGTCCTGCCCCTCCCCACATTTATTTCTTTCAATTGTATTTAAATATTCTTTTTTCTTTCTTTACAATATTTTTTCTTTTTTCCTCTTCTTTTTTATCTTCGTTTGCATGTTTTTTTTTTTTTTTTGTTGTCAATCGTAAGCGAAGGGGAAACAAAAAATAAATCGAAATTAGGTAATTATGGGGAGTTGAATCGCCGATCGAACGGGGTATTAAATTAAGTATAATAGAGAAAGAGACTTCGCTAGTATACATATGATATGTATATATACATATATTATTGCGATATATAGTCACGCTCACGTGTCTGAGAATTGCGGTTATATATTTATGCCGCTGCTGGTGAATGAATAGCTGTACATCGATACGTGCGACCCGAATAATCTCTGCGGGTGGTGCAAAAGTTCGAGCCATGATCAATTTATTTTTTATCGCTCTATTTTCGATGTATCATGCAAGTCAACGATCGATTCAAATTTCAATGACAATTTTTTTTATTCATTTGTTTACTTTTTTTTTTTTTTTTCCTCTCTCTCTCATCCTCTCCCGTTTTAAAATTGTCAAATTTTCTTTTCGTAAATTTTTATTTTTTCATATTCTCGCGAACACGTGTTTCCAGTATAGCAATAAATAGAAAGAAAAAAAACAACCACTTCACCAGCAATTGTTGTACTAGCTTTTGTACATCGTTTTTGTTTTATAAATAAAATGGCAAAATTTTTTTTTTTAACCCAATCACTATCAGCCTTTCAACTTACGATTATATCTTTCAATATTCGTCAGGCATGCAAGTGTTTGTGCAGCTTTTTATTGTAGATTCATTTTACCCTTGTCTAATCGGCGAATATTTAATTCGCGAATTTTTTTTGCGAGCATTTTGCACATAGCGATGAATAATTCCCTACTTCACTGTTGCTTTGAAAACAATTCCGCGAATGCGGTGTGTGAAATATGACGAAACTACGATAATCACATGTTCCGGTAAAATTCGTGCGCCGATATTATTATTAGCAAAATTTCTATACCAACTTTACTCACATCGGTGCAAAATTTTTTTTTGCGCTATCGGTGAAATACATTCGGGACTCATATACGGTGATCGTTTTCAACCGGATGTCGCGCAGAGGCTGGAATTCGGGTTTTGAATACCTGAACGTTTCGGTCCCTCGGTTTCAAGGCGTGAATCACCGGACTTAAGTTCGTCCGTTTGGTTAACACGAGGAAGAACTTTTTGGGCCTGGCGATCGGATTATCTGCGGCCTGACAAAGTGGAGCAAACCTTTAGACAAAGATAGAGTCTAATTTTCCGTTTTACTTTTTATCCTAAAAAACAAGCCCGAATAATTTTAAATTTGTTTATTTTTCTAGGAAAAAAAAAATAGGTGAAAAAAGAAAAAAAAAAATTAACAAACAAATCAAATATAATCATCCAACGGAATACGAGAGAAAAAAGAACGAGGAAAATCCTACGGTTTGTTGTTTCTCCCAAATGCGTTTACTTTCACCCAAATCCAATTGCCAATTGCTCAAACTGTTTTTCGTCTGTCTGGCTGTCAGGCTTGTGGGAATATTTATTATCCTACGAAACGCAGTATTGCATTCTAAATTGGCCGAATAACTCGGAGAGACGAAGGAAGTGAAAGAGTGAGAGAGAGAGAGAGAGAGAGAGAGAGAGAGGAAATTATAATATGCGAGTGGATAATTAATTAGAAGGATTATTAATCCGGTGTAGAGTAATTACGTGTATGGCTTTAATTATGTTTAAATTAGGAGATCCTTTTTTTACATTAAATTTAAATTTTATTACCAAATAGAATTTTCATTTTTTTATTATTTGTCGATTTCAAAATTTTAATAAGCCTGATACAATTTAATTGATAATTATTTTTCAAATGGTCGATCGAATTTCTCTCGTTTATTGGATTCCTGATATATATTTTTTTTTTTTTTTCTTATATATACTCTTGATTCTTTCTCACACGTGAAATGTAAATTTTCAATTCACGATGAAGCAACGTATTAAAACCCGCGATGATTTAACCTGTTATTATCAATTTTCAGCTTCATGGAATTTCCTTCTATTCCATGCATGTACGCAGGTAATGACGTAGCGCCCTGCATTATCTCCACGTATCTCTATAACGCCACTGTCAAATCCTACATATATATGCAATACGCACGCACAGGGTGTCCGATTTTAAAAGATGTGCTCAAATGTGTCGGGAACCAAGCATCGAATTGATAAATCTTTCTAGTTCAATCTCACTCTTCTTTAGATGAGAAATAAAAAAAAATTCAATAAAAACTAGGTTTTATTCGAGAAACGAAAGTTGGGCCTTAATGGGCCCAGCAAAGGCCCCAGACCCAATAACTGGGATGCTCGTCTGACGTCACCCTTCATGTAATAAAACAACTTTTGTCCAAAAGATTTTTTAATTTAATGCTTAGTTTCAAAAATCGGACACCCTGTATATACACCGTGGCGAAAATTGTTTACAGTGATAATAAAAGATAAGCTCAGATTTTTAATTCAGGGTAATAAAAATACCCGGAAATTGAGTGCGAACTTTATTGATCCGTTACGTGTTTTTATTTCTAGTTCATTTTTTTTTTTTTTTTTTTTTTTTTTTTGTATCGGTAGAATTCGCTTTCAGGAAATACCGATACCGAATAATCTTTATATCGCGTTGTAATAATACAAATTCAAATATCAGTTGGTTTATCTCGTTTCACAGCTTTTCCGGGTTGACGAAAAATTTTTTCCTCAAAGTTGAGTATTATTCCTTAGATTTATCGCAATTTTTAATCTCAATTCACGACGCGAAATAGAGGGGAAAATAATTTTCATAAAAACATATCGTCTGACGTTAAGAGGAGAATAGAAATTTTATTTTAATTTTAATACCGAGTGATAAAATTCGATAAAAAAATATTCATGCGTAAAGGGTTGAAAAATTATAATATTAACACATTTTCTTCAATTTGTTGATATCATATTTTTTTATTTCATATCAAGTTTAGTAAGAATATCACATTTTTCACACACATTTTCAAAAATAAACTTCTATAATTCTATCCCATCTTTTTACTAGCTTTTTCTATTCAAATACCATAAAACTGTGTGTTTGTGTGTATTCTACGGATTTTCGACGAAATACCATAACGAGAATTGCTGCGCATGCAAACTGTGTATAATACATATATATGTATATAGATGCATGCAGACTCTTATCGCTTTCTCGTATCTGACGCCCCTGAAACTCGTGTTTCACTACCATAATTTGCTTCCTCCGATCTTTATCAGCCGATACGTCTATTTCAGCACGTTCAAAAATGACGCGGCAAACCTATAAACGGCGTTCATTGTACCTGCGGCAATTCTACATAAATATATAGCTATACGTAAGTATAATAAAATACTTTTAAACGGAGAAGTTATGACGTGATGACAAGACAGAGAGAGAAAGAGAGAAAAGAAAGAAACGTCAAAAGTAGGAGAAAACAATTTAAATCAAAAAACGACTAAATTTATACAATCTTTTTTTTTTTTTTTTTTTACTTATGTTTTTTTTTTTTTTTTTATGAACGTGTAAATTGGATATTGCAATAAATTAAGTTCGCCGAAAATTTTCAAACCTTCCAATTTGATCGATGGATATAAATCCATAAAAAACGAATATTAATCAGAAAACCAAAAACGCCTGGAAAAATAAAACTGAAATTCTTGAGTACAAATGTACGATAAATTATAGAATCGATAAATTTAACTGACAATGGATAAAAGCACGTGACCAGAGCCACGATCGAACTGTGTGACGTGGTAAGTATACTCGATGACTCAAGTAAGTATCGATTGTGAATAATAATAAATAAATAAGAAAATATGACAGTATCTGTTTTGTAGTATCTTGAGTTGCAACTTTTTCCACTATACCTACCTTATTTTGTGACTAACCGAGATATTTATTTATTATCTAGAGTGGAGATTAGAATTTATCATACGGATATTATGTATGTGTATATACAAGCGACGAGGCTGATTATCTGTGTAAACACAGGATAATTTTAAAGCCGAGCTAATTGCAGAAAGAGAAACGTGATTTTTTAATGTAGAATGAAAACTGAACAGCTGATTTGCAGACGTCAGACGATGGAAGTGAACGTCGTCTCAAATAAAATATGCAATAAATAAAAAATGGGAAAAATAATGTGAATTTGAACCTGGAGTGACAAAGAATTTTTCTGTCATTGTTATTTTATAAGGTTTAAAGTTTTATGGATGTGCGAAGTGTTTAGTTAATGAGTCGCGCCGATTTAAACTTTCTTGAATGAAAAATTAGAGGATGGAAGGAACTAAAAGAACTCAAAAACCTGCTTCAGTTGATTTGGATTATCAGGAATTGGTGAGAAAAAATTTATCCACTCAAATTGATTACGAGCGTATGAATTTTTGTTTGTCAGAATTTGAAATTTACGGAATCTACAACTGTACAAAGATCGAGAAATTTATTCTCGATTATTGTTAAAAATAAATGAGGAAAAAAATGTAAATTAACTTGCATAATAAACTTGAGAATCAAGAAAATTACATAAACCTTGGAAAAACTGAAAGCAAAAAGACTTTTGACTAAATTTATGCAAATTTTGTTTTTGCAATTGAGATTCGTTTCGTAGAAGAAAAAATTCGTTACTTAATAACGACGATTTGCATTACAGAATCTGATCCGTATATCCGTTCAGAAAATCGCAAATCGATCTAAATCAATAATCTAAGGCAAGAAATAATAAGCGTTAAAAATTTCTTTTTATCTTTTCATTCATGATAATTGAATGTATTCGGCGAGCCGTTTTGAGAAATCCGAAGCTGACTCACCCGATATCAGTAATCAAAGACGAAATTCTTCGTGGCCTCAATTTTGCAAGGCGTAATCATTGTTTGTATAATAATTAATCGCACGTGCGAGTTTAATGGAATTCCTCGAGTTGCGTAACGCGACGCGCAATCGTCGACTTTTTGCTTTCAGAGACCAACTCTTCCTTTGCTCATATACGCATATATGCATATACATATATCACGGAAACAGGTTAACCGCAGCTTCTCAACTAAATCAGGCCGATCATCACCGCTCCGGATCAGCTGTAAAAGGAATTCGAACAATTGTAGGAATTCCCTTGGTTAAATGAGTTTTTTTTCCTTTCTCTTTACGGTTACTTTCTCTTTCCCTTATTTAAGGGGTTATATAGAGTTAAAATTTTCAAAAAGTTAATTTTCTTAATTCAACTGACGATTTTTAGCATTTTAAAAAATTTGGAGCGATCACTTAAAATTTTTTTTTTCAAGCTGTCCTTTGGAGTGGGCTCTTAAAACATGAAAAACTAACATTTTGTCACACGAGACTCAAAAAAAAAAAAACAGTCCGTTTTTTTGGGCCACCCTAGTATATATACTTAAGTACACACACAGAAAAATTGTCGTCAATCCGGTAAATATTGACAACTCGATGTAAATTGGAACAGAAAATTGCTTCTGAAACTTTAAACGCGTTTTTCTCAAAACTGTGTTTTTAAAGTCGTTGAACAAGATTTCTCGAAAACGGCTCCACCGATCAGTCTTAAATTTTAACACAAGCTTTTTAAGTATATTTTTCAGTTACTTATCGAACCTTTTTTCTCACCGATAAATATTTTCCATTTTATAAAAAATTTAAGGCCTAAATTTTTGTCCAAAATCGATTCTTTTTTTTTTTTTTTTTTTTTTTTTAGAAGCCGCCAATTTGTCAAAAATTATTATTTTGCTCATTCCTTCGATCAGTTACAAGATTATACATTATATCGAAAAAAAATTATACATTTATAGCATAGAAACATCCTCATATCGAAACAGATAATGAAATCCGGTCAGTTTTGAAACGTGTCATCGTTATCGTAGAGGAAAAATTTCTTCAATCTCTCTAATCATTCGTTTCGTCAGACTGATTGACGAAATTGTTCTAAGCTTAGGCAGAAAAAAAATCTCTTCGCGGTGTGAATTGACCGAATACCTTCAGTAGGTGATGACGAATTGATTCTCCTTCTTTTTCTCCATCAGGTTGTTGTTACTGAATGAAATTAAGCGTCATCGTAAAACTTCCGAGAAACTGCTCAACGATCATCCAAGTGAATACGCACTCGTTACTTCCGGAATCGATCGATTGATTCAACGAGGAACCGAATGATTCACGATGACACAATGACAACAACGCGTTGCGCGATAAATAAAGTGTAGTAATAATAATTTAAGATGAATGAAAAATTTTAAATGTGTGATGATTGTTATGTTTACGGTTCTTATATATGCGCAATATAATCACCGAGTAGCAACAAAGAGAACGACAACTTTTACTCAGCTCTACGAATGAATGACGAACGAACAAACGAACCAACGAACGGATGAATGTGTGAATGAATCATGAATGAAACTGCCCACGCGTTCATTAATTATTCGCCTAGGTGATCAGCTGTGAAGATTATGAAGTAGGTAACGTTATATATGTGGTTAACTTCTGAAAATTTAATGTGCAAACATCATTTGTATATGGGGTATCCCGCGCCAATTCGACCGGTGTTGAGACACCGACCATCTCAGAATCATTTCATGGTTTTTCTAACATTCTATTGGGTAAAAAACGTGACCTGAATTTTGTTTATAAATATTTCAAGTCGATTGTGAATGCCCATTTTTTTAAATCTGAAAAAATTCTCTAAAATACGACAGGTTCAATTTTTTTTACCCCCTGTCAAACGCGTTTCAAATTTCGGTTGATCATAATCTGACAGAATTTTGTGTAAAAAAAATTTTCGACTTTTCTTCACACTGTAGTAATTATATTTCTATTTATTGAAACTTTTTCAAAAAGTGTCTCGATTATATTCTGTGAATCGAAGGTTTAAAAAGTAAAATGAAAATATCTTGTACGCTTCTATTTTTCATCTTCTTCTTGCACTTTGTTGCTTTTTACGTATAAGCTTTGTTTATATTCTGTTCGTTGTCGGTTCGCTTTTTCTTGTTCAACTAATCTAGGCCACACGATATAATTAATCGTATGGATCGTTTTTTACGACGCGTTGCTTGCGAGAGTTATTGATCATTAATTTAGAATCACCGCAGGCTAGAAACGATCGGACACAGTATAATCGTCTTTCAAATTCATACAAACAACGATGATGATTAATCAGGAGAGAAAGGGGTCAACATTTATATCCGAGTGTCTCGACATGTTTTTTGTATAAAATAAACTTTCAGCTTTTTTCTTTACTCATTTTTTTACTCTTTCCTTCATTATTGAAATCGGAGAGAAAATTTCAGTATCTAAACAAGAAAGTAAGAAAAATTCATTTCCGTTCTAGAATCTCGTTTATTAGATTTTTAAATTTTATGTATGTATATGCAATTCCAATATAATATGAAACGTTGACGTGAGATTATTTCATGAACTTTTATTTTTCACGGTGATATGATGAACGACGCATAAATTATTATGCGCGATAAAATTTATATTGTTTGTTGAGAAATATATCGCACAAGTTCAACGCCACCGTCTTTACATTTTCTATTTGCAAGACGTCTGACAATATAAAGTAAAACGATAAATCAAAATGATCTTTTATAGTTTACACAATGTTGATGGAAAAAAAAAGTGAATTTTTCCATAATCGAAGAGCGTTGCTCCGGAATAATTAATTACTCAATTAATTAATTACGCAATGAATATATAGAACATTTTCAGTTTATATTAGTACAACTAGTATTAATTTTTTAACTCTTCGTTGCTTTAAATATCATACGAATAACACGCGCCGTCGGTTGTTTCAGTAGCTCGGTATAATTCAACGATACTAATTACCAAGGAGAGTGTAATTAATTTTTTTAACAATTCAGAGAACGATTTTAAGAAGGTATAGTCCAAGCAAAGAGTTTACGCTAAAAAAAAAATTATTATCATACAATTGCGTTTCGAAGATGAATTGAAATGTTTTGTAAATCGTTTGAAAACAATATTCACTTTCGGACGAAACAATTTTCAATTTATTGAAATTAACGAGAAGAAAGAAGAAAAAAAAAAGACAAGAACAAAATTTTCACGTGCAAACATCTGCGCATGAAATAAATTTCTTTTTTAAAATCATCGATCGGGACGATTGCAAATTGTTTTCACTATTTGACAGATTATCTCTTATAGTTAACGAAATTCAATGTAATAAAATTCTGTCTCACTTTTGAACCAATTTGAAACAAACTTTTTTTTCTATGATCAATTATTATCGTCTAATATAATTTAAAAAATTCTAAAACTAATGAAAAGTAAAAATGATTGTTTATAGATTGATAAAAGTATAAAAATTTTTCATAATATGATAATAACAATAATAATAATAATGTATTGGAAATAGTTGATTTTATGAATCGATTTTATGGTAACATAGAGAGAGAGAGAGAGAGAGAGAGAGAGAGAGAGAGAGAGAGAGAGGCGATGCTGATTGAGCGATATAATATGAGGCCACTTTAAATGTGTCTCACTTGAAGATTATTTTTAAATAAGACCGCAGCATATAAGCGTTGATGCTAGGCAGAAGCTTAATTTAGTGTTACTCGAGTCTAATAGATGATGTTCAGCGCACAGAGCGTGTACAGAATTTATTTATAGAGATAATATTACACGTATGGTTTAGAGCTCTAGTATACGTGTACGCATGGACATAATACAGGCACCTACACCCATGTGTTACGTGCAGCCACTCAAAAACGGGCAAGGCACAGCGTCCGCGTTCTGTCACTGTCACTGTCACTGTCACTGTCACTTATTTTTTCTATACTCAGTTTCTTTCTTTCTTTATTTTTTGCCGCATGCGTTTCAGGAAGCAGAAATATTCTAACCTCAAAAATATTCTAGCCTCAAAAATATTCTAACCTTAGAAATATTCTAACCTTAAAAATCTTCTAACCTCACAAATTTTCTAACCTCAAAAATATTCGAACCTCAGAAATATTCTAGCCTCAAAAATATTCGAACCTCAAAAATATTCGAACCTCAAAAATATTCTAGCCTCAAAAATATTCTAGCCTCAAAAATATTCTAACCTTAGAAATATTCTAACCTCAAGAATCTTCTAACCTCACAAATTTTCTAACCTCAAAAATATTCGAACCTCAGAAATATTCTAGCCTCAAAAATATTCTAGCCTCAAAAATATTCGAACCTCAAAAATATTCGAACCTCAAAAATATTCTAGCCTCAAAAATATTCTAGCCTCAAAAATATTCTAACCTTAGAAATATTCTAACCTCAAAAATATTCTAACCTCAAAAATTTTCTAACCTCAAAAATATTTTAACCTCAAAAACATTCCAACCTCAAAAACATTTTAACCTCGAAAACATTCTAACCTCAAAAATATTCTAACCTCAAAAATATTCTAGCCTCAAAAATATTCGAACCTCAAAAATATTCGAACCTCAAAAATATTCTAGCCTCAAAAATATTCTAACCTTAGAAATATTCTAACCTCAAAAATATTCTAACCTCAAAAATTTTCTAACCTCAAAAATATTTTAACCTCAAAAACATTCTAACCTCAAAAATATTCTAGCCTCAAAAATATTCGAACCTCAAAAATATTCTAGCCACGTATAGTACACTACATCATGTATAGTATAAGTACAAGTAGTAGGTATAAGACGCATGGTAACGTGACTCACTTGTTACTCAATAACTTGTTGACCAGATGTGTGAAAAGGTGCAGATTGCTATTAAGATCGTTGCGCTTACTCACCTGAAACATCCAAAAAACGAAACGGAAAAATGTTAATTGGTTCTGTGTATTATTTATTGCAACAAAAAATTAGTAAACGATTTTGAGAAAGTATATATACTGACTTGAAGAAAAATTGTTACACAAATACAATATATAACTATTTTTGGCAATTTTACTCTTCTTATTTTAGACAGTTGACATTTGTTTACATATAATTAGTTATAAACAATTGAATCGCAAAAAAAGTCGTTTTTTTCAGAATAAATTCGGCTGTTCTCAAACGAAGTGTCCAATTGCTTTGAAAATTTGTTCACGTATACTTAATATCTATCACTGTTATATATATTTTTTATAGATTTTTCGATAAGCTGGATTTGGATATAAAAAAAAAATTTTGAATATTCCAAAAATCGAGTTTCAAAATTTTTTTTTTTCATTTTCTTTATTATTCATGATTCGTTATTCCCAAAATCCCCCTTATACCAAGTTGTTTTATACAGATTCAATGAATAACCGCGAACTTATCCTAAGATAGTCGCCATATTGGTTCCGCTATCTTAAATTATTTCATTCTGACGCCAGAATCTGATTTTGAAAATTAGTTAAACTTTTTTTCTACATCTTATCTAAAATAAGCTAAGAATTTTTTTTCATTTTAAAATATACAATTTTATACATTCTACTATAGTAGTTCACACATTTCGTTCGTTTCGAATTCGCGACATTCGTTTTCGAAATTCCAATCTCGTACTTTATGTGTGTGTGTGTTTTTTTCTTCTCTTTTCTTTTTACCCTCTTTATAGAAAGAATTAATACGTATATCCTAAATTTGTAAAATTTGTTGTTTTGAAAAAAACCAAAAGAATTCTCACCTCAGATTCGGACCGAGAGTGAGTATCAGGAAACGATGATAGATCTCAAACGATCGTTTCTAACCAGAATCAGGCAAACCCTACATACATATTAGGATTAGGATTAGGATTAGGATTAGGATTAGGAATGTATCACATATTCCTCGCGGTTACATATTTGCATAGGCTGACATAAGTTCATTGCGCTTGCAAGCTTTTTCTCTCTTTGTTCGGCGGACAGACTTGCGCTTGCGCTTATGCTTACACTTAAATATATATATATGGGGGATTCCAAGTGAAATCGAGGAGTCATTTACCTCAGGTCATCAGATCTTTTTTTTTTTTTTTTTTTTTTTTGCATTGGTAACACTTCAAAAAAAGCTCCATTTTTTTCTAAGAATTTTCTCACCACTTCTTCAGGAGGCACGACGATCGTTTTTGTATAAAAAGGGGTCAACCACCAATTTTAAAATTCTGCAATTTTTTCTATTCACATTCTCTTTTATTTTTATTCAAATTCAAGATCCATGTAATCATTTTATATCTCAGCAATAATCTTCCAAATATCGTTTGTGGAATAAAAAATTGAATATTTTAATTTGAAAATTTTTTCAACCCGATGGAAGTTTGAGGAACGAGAGATAGAAGCAAAATAAAAGAAAAAAAGAACAGGGAAGACGGTATGAAAAGACAAAACAAAAAAATACAAAAAACAACTGTTTCCAGAGAATTGTGAAATATATTTATATCGTTGAATTTTCCGATTCAAGAGAATACCGTTTTTCATGTATACTGTGATTACTTTTAAGAATTTTATGAATGGATGAGAAGTCACGCTTATGGAAATAGACTGCGGAAGATGTTCGCGAGAAATCCTATGACTCAACATCAACTTGCTTCCGCATATCTGAGTCTGTGCAGTAGTAATCACAAATTATTTCTGGAAATCCCTTGAAATCGACATTCTCGAACAGCGTCTTTGACTTGAAGTATTTCGTTGAACGAGTTACTGAAAATCTTTTAAAAATTCTCAGTAAATGAAATTGAACTGACTCATTGCTAAGAATCGTGTATATAATCATACCAACGAATAACTGTCAAATATATGGATATAGTCAAAAGTATACGAAATAAGAATAAAAACTGTCGACGAGAATAGGAAAAAAAAAAAACAAACAAAAAAAAACAAAAAAAAAAAAACTTCGCATCATAGACGAATTGTGAAAAAAATATTATTCAGAAAATCGCGACGACGTATTGAGCGATAATTTGATAACATTGAAATGTTGATGATGATATATTGAATAAAAAAATTCCCTTCGTTTTTTCGTTGCATATAAATTTCTATTTTCCTTAAATAATATTACATTCCGTGTTTTATTCATTTATTTACTTATTTTATCTTTTTTTTTTCTTTTTTTTTTTTTTTTTTTTTTTTTTTTTTACAATTCCCTTGATAAAGAAAAAACGACTCGTGAAACCGAAAAATCTGCCGAAGCTGTTGCAGCAGAGAAAAACCAAAAAAAAAAAAAAAAAAAAAAAAAAAAAAAAACATTTGCAACAAATAACCGTAGAGTTCTACACGTGTTCGAATATGGACGTCGATTTTATTATTGTACTCGCGGTGCGAATTCAATAAAGATAATAATAATCGTTGACGGTGAATCTCGCGTTATTACACTTGAATATATATATATACATATATATATAAATGTACGTAGGTGTAATAGATAGAAGTAGATAACCGACGTGTTAAGCGACGTTGTTCATTGTTCGCGAATTTTTATTCAACGCAGGATTACATACATGTGTGTGTGCTTGTGTGTGTGTGTGTGTGTGTGTATGAAGGTGCGTGCATCGATGTGGGTGTGTTATATAGACGAATACCACAGCATCCCCGTATAAATTGATCCTGAGAAAGATAGGTGTGCCATGGGGTCCTTGGCCCCGAGAAGAAACGCGAACCCGTCTTACTTCCAAGGCGTCCTCCTCCCCCATGTAATACACTCATACCCATATGATTACATGATAATAATAATAACGCAAGAAACCACAAGTAAACCCATTCGGAATTTGTTTTTTTTTTTTTTTTTTTTCAACTCGTTTTTACTTTTTTTTTTTTTTTTTTGTTCTTTTTTCTTCATTTTTTGTGCAGCGCAAGTTTATTACGAACGGGCATTCCGTGCCAATTTGACCTAATAGTTTGGTCGTTGACTTATCAGTTTTATTTTTTTTTTAAAAACGAGTGCTTCGACTATCAAAGGTAGTAAAATATTTGAAATTTTTTAAATAGCTAAAATTTTTTAAAACGACTATATCGATGGATTCAATCATGTTTTGTGTATAAAAATCTTTCAGCTGCGAGCCAGAGTGGATTGAGTTTCCTTTCAAATTGAAAAAAAAAAAGAAACCAAATAATCGGTAGTATTTCCTTTGTTTTTTTTTTTTTTCTTTTTCTTTTGAAAAATTTCTCACATCGATTAGACACATTTTTAAACACACAGTCAAATTTATAACTCCGAGTGTCGATGGATTCGTATGAAAAAAATCGCTGACCGAATCTAAGAGGTCGACTCACGTCAATTTGGCATGGAATGACATGTATTTGCAAAACTAATTGAGGCTGTGAAAATCCGCAAGATCTATCCATATGCATGCATATGTATATGTATATATATATATATATATATGCGTACACGTGTGATTTGCGTTATAGCTTTGACCTGAAAAAATGGTTTATTCCCTTTCCGTAGTCTCTAATATATATATATATGTAGGAATGCCTAGTATAAATATAACTAGATCTTTTACTATACTTTCGAAGCGCGTTTATTTATCCGTGCGAAAAAAAACCTCTGAATGAAGGTGAATTGGTGTTTTTTTTTTTTTTTTTTTTTTTTTAAATCCATTAAAAAAAAATTTCTTTCGACAAATGAATAAACATAACGATCTTAATATTTATACGCGATTATTCTCCCCGCGAGGAATAAATATTTTGTAAGTTTTTTGGTGAAAAAGTATAGACAGTTTTAAAAATCGCGGAAAAAAGTTTTTGGAGTCATTTAAATAAATGGTAGGTAAAATGAAAATCATCTGAATTAAGGTGAATAATTTCGTTACGTAATTATCAGAATCTGTAGATCAAAGCATTGAGATCAATGGAAGGGTTGAAAGTTTAAATGAAAATTGTAAAGTCTAACCGAAACTAAGAGTATAGAAATCTATTAACGGTAGTTTAAAAAATGAATAATAATGAAAACAGGAAAGAGAAATCAATGGAAAAGTTGTGTAAATAATTATATTCAAAAAGGTAATTTTCATCTTCGTATCTGGGTATTTATTTACTACGCATACTATGTAACGAATGATAGTTTTCCGTTCGTTTAGAATTTATGTTACAAGTCATAAAACGGTAATTTCTTATCTCGAATTTGCAGTTTCATCTCTACGGAGTTATAAAGTCGTGATCGGATTAAAAGGGTATAAAAATATCGACATCGGTTCTCACGGTTAACGCGCCTGTAATATAAACGACATATTATAATTATGTATAAAATTTGTTGGTACAGTTTGTCTGTGTGTGAAATGCGTTATTTAATATTCGAACCTGTTTCTTGTTCCTGTCCTTTGGACACCTGCTGATATTTTATTTACCGACTGTATAACCGATCTCACGATCAAGGCTTAACGCTTGGTCGGTAAAGTAGGTGCCTATAGTTATATCGACACTTTCCACCTAATACGTTATTCAAATTTTCTAAACTCTCTTCTATTATTATTCGCTTACAGTGTAATATCGAATATTTATATATACATATATATAATATATATATATAAGTTGATTTATAACTCCGGTTAGGGACTTGTTTTTTTTTTTCATTTATTTATTTTTTTGTCGTCATCTTCTCTCTTTGCATTTATGAAATTCGCTAGTTTTGCATATATATATACATATATATGGTAGTATTAAGGTATATTTGGAATATTTTAGAGGTGTAATAAAATGGCTTTATTGCCGACCGAGTTCTGCAGTGATCGTTGTTAGAAATTACGGAAACGAAAGAGAACGGAGTAAATGCAGCTTACCGAATGAAATCTCACGCTGTACAGCTCGCAGTATTCAACGGAAAATTTCATCGTCGTGCTTCTGCCGTGCGAGATTGAATTTTATTTTTGTAGTTTGTTTTTTTTTTTCTTTTTCTTCTTTTTTTTCGAATCAAAGGCAAAAAAAGTTTCGAAAGAGAAAAGAAGAGTCACAATGCGCGCGCAAGATTGCAAAGTAGTGAAAAACGGATAGATTACGGAAATGTCAAAAGTGAAAATTAGCAAAAGTTGAAAAAGTTGAAAATTGCGAATTTACAGAGTAGGAAAATTGAAATTGAAATTGATTGAAAAATTTATAACCAACCGCCGAATTGGATAGTTCAAGGAATGCGATAATTGTGAATATTTATAGAAATAGAAAAAAAAAAAAAAAAAAAAAAGCAAAAATTTGCGAATCGTCACTTATTTACACACTATCCACAACGCGTATTTTTATCCACGTGTACGAATTTCAATTCGTCGAAAAGTCAAAAGATTTGCAGGTATAACTCCATTGGCTGGCGCTACTAACAAGCGAGTAGCGTTCAAGAGGGTGCAAGTACTTATTTCGAATACAGGACGATGAGAGAGGTAATGAAGATAAGAGAGAGAAACCGATGAACACGCACATGCGCGTATTGCGGGCCAAATAATTACGCAACTAAAATTTGCACGACCTCAGAGGAAGCAAATGCAGGCTGCAAAAAGAAAAAAAAAAAAAGAAAAAAAAACTTACATATATATATGTATTAGGGTGAGCCAAAAAAAAAATGCCAATTTTTTTTTCTTTTAGTTAGTGCTGTAAAAATTTCGTTTAAAATGACAAGAAAAAAAAAGTTTTATAAAAATTTCAACTCTTAATATTAACATTAAGGTCTCAAACTTTTGCAGAATTTTTTTTTTTTTTTTTTTTCAATATTCACACTCAGCCCCACCCTAAAATACAATAATTATACGTGAGGCGCGGTAAAAAAAAAAATTCTGATTATGTAGATAATTATCGGTGAAAAAGCTGTATAAACGTAACTATTTTTTATTGATTGATGAGAGCTGTTAACTGAAACCGTTCGTTTCGTCTAACGGTAAGAGTTTTCTAGTTTTTTTTCTATTTATTTTTTTTTTTCTTCATCATTTACACATCACCGACCGACTGACTGACTAACTGACTGACTGACTGACTCACTAAAAGACTCGGCTAAGGACCGTAATAATGAATTTTTACCGATTTCTCTGCAGATCGAAGCAAGAAAAGCGTGGATGCATAGAGAATAAAAGAAGGATAAATAAAAAAAAAAAAACGTTGTAATAACATAAACGTAATAACAAAATCTTCGCTTCATCATCCAACGTTCGTTTTATCGATTCTAAATATTGTATTAAAAATCGGTGAAACTAAATTCGCGTAATTAATCATCGTGATTAATTGGCTCGATTTGGAATTATAATAAGAAACACAAAAACTCACGTCTTAAATGCATTATGTGAGTACGTAATGAAAAATTGATTAGAAACGAAAAAAAATCGGTGGTACCTATTACGGTAAATTAAACCGTATTTGAATATATACGAATGCAAAATTGTAAAAACAAAAAAGAAACAAACAAATAAACAAACGATCAAATTACGTACCTACGTTTCCGTTAATCAATATATTATTATTATTATTATTATTATTATTACAACGGAACAAAATACGATCGATATCTTGTGTCGGAAGAAAAGACCGTCGCTGTTGGAGAAAAAAAATAAAATAAAAAAGAAAGAAAAAAAATTGTTTATCTCAGCGTATTTGCGTTACAGATATAACAGATATATATATATATATATATATATATATTATATATATAGATAGATAAACGCTACTAGCGACAGATTAGGAACTGTCACATCGGTCTGCATCGACTTCAAGATCTAATCCTGATCTGAAATGAGGCCAACAACTCTATCCCAGAACCTGCACAGCTCGATATATGATTTGGGTCACTGGTA
The DNA here is from genome assembly GCF_021155765.1 of Diprion similis. NCBI lineage: Eukaryota > Metazoa > Arthropoda > Insecta > Hymenoptera > Diprionidae > Diprion > Diprion similis. The sequence continues at coordinate 146,619 of NC_060109.1, read as the reverse complement.
CGGATGCGCTACTACTAAATGAAAACCGTTGAGAAAAACTATACGACTTTTCTAAACGAGGAAACGATTTCCTTTTCTCTTATTTATTTATTTTTTCTTATTTCCCCTTCCGCCGCAAAGACGATGCGATCCGATGCGAATAAACACGTAAAATTATTAAACAAAATTTCATTAGAAATAAGCATTCGTGAAGAGACGAAAAAAAAAAAAAAAAAAAAAAAAAAAAAACAAACAACAACAAACAAACAAGCTTACGGATAAATAATGAATTCAGAAATGAAAAAGTTTGCAAGGAAGAAAAGGAAGAGAGAAAAAAAAAAGTGTGAGCGGAAAAAAAATTTAAAATGATAAATGAATTACATATTTCGTTAATTAAGATTCGCGATTGTTTTTTTTTTTTTTTTTTTCAGGCTTCCGGATAGAATTCGACTTCGAATTGACGCTAAGTTTCAGGATTTCAAACCCTTTTGCTTCAAGATTCTAAGTTTTTTTGATCCTATGCTCGTCGTCGGACGAAAACGAAAACGAAATCGAAATCCTCGATGAGATGTCAATCGGTGTCGAAAAAGGTAGATCGAGACTGATGAAAAGGTTGACAACATCTGTGGTCGAGGTTGCATAATACGATGGTAAGTAGCCCCCCAGGTCCGTGCCAAAACTTAAAATATACTCGGCAACGAGCTCGATGCTTGAATGCAGGGCAAAAATTTATCTGCAGCAGGAAACGAAGAGGGTAATTAAGGAAAGGGTAGTAAGGTAAGGTAATTCTTATCGCGAAGGTTTTACACTCGAGGCCGATTTTTCAAGCGAGATAAATCAAAGAGAGAGAGAGAGAGAGAGAGAGAGAGAGAGAAAGAGAGATTATCTGCAAGCCCGGGTGAAACTGACCTCGTGCAAAACAGCTGTCCACGAGTTTAAGACTTGTATTTGAGCCAAAAATTTTACCTCAGCTTATAACCAGATCCCCCGTTTATTTCCGGAAGGCCGATGCACCGGGAGATTATTATTATTATTATATTTGTTATTAATTACGTATGAAAAATCGAACTTTTTTACCGCCCCGTATAGCAAATACCGAAAAATAGCGCAAAGTTTCGATAGATCGAAATTCGAAAAATCAAAATATAGGGGGTGGGGGTGGGGGGGGGGGGGTGGTACTTAAGGTAATACTTAGTTTTCGAGGACTCAAATGCGCCAAGTTTCTTTTTTCTTTTCTTTTTTTTTTTTTTTTCTTGTAACCAAAGAAAATAAAAATGATTTTCAGATGTCAGGTGAGGGGGTAAAAAAAAATTAAAAATATTTCGAAAATTTTTGAAAATTTAAAATAATGCTCAATAATGTTTATATAGAAGTGATTTTTGACCAGTTTCGAAACTATCTATTTTTGACAAAAGATATCTTCGATCATTCTGAAATACGATGATTCGGATATTCGAATTTTCTCATTTTCGCACTTTCGGAACTTTTCGAAAACGAACCCGTAACCCAAAAAAAAAAAACAACAACGAAAAAAAAAACCCCAAATTTCACATTATTTTTATAAAAATAAAGTCTAATCAGAAAATATTTTGAAAGATTACAAAAACAGTTTTATCCAATCATGTGAGTCAAGTTTAATTTTGTATCCGTACTTTTGTTTTTAATACGCCGTTTAATTATTTATATTTCATAAGAAAACAGGAAAGCATCTTACAAATTTACTAACGGGCAAGAATACGCGAAAGAAAAAAACGTCGATACGCGTACAAAAAAAAAAAAAAAAAAAAAAAATCAATATCTACGAGTCACGTTAATAGATATTACCTACGTATCGACGGTGTATTTCTTTTCCGTCATGTTATAATGAAATTAGTGATATTGTATACGTGAGTAAAAAAAGCTGGACGGCTTGTCACATCACGAACTCTTACAACAACTCTGTACATACACCGATAATGTAATTATTTGCACAAATCCCTCAAACTGCACCGTCGGACTTCTTCGGTTACAGAGATTTATCGTGTAAACTTAATTTGTGCACCTCCCTCCTCCTCCTCCTCCCCCCCCCCCCCCCTCACCCGTAAATAAATATTGCAGTTAATATATAATTCTGAAAATATTCGATTCTTCGGTTACGATTAAATTTGTAAACGGATGGAGATTTGCGGATAGAAACAAAGAAAGGGAGAGAGAGAGAGAGAGAGAGAGAGAGAGAGAGAGAAGGAAAAAACAAAATGAGATATAGAGAGAAATAGATGCTCCGCCGATGAAATGAAAAAACGAAACACAAATATCTAGACGCGTTCGCGTTCATGTATTTATTCAAATTTAATTTGCATTTCTGATTCACCACTCGACATTGGCTAAATTTATTATCCTACTTTCGTTTTCTGTGACTTTTAATCCCCCCAGCATCGAGCATAATATTATAACAAGATCATCGATCGCCCCCGCAAAATATGTACATACGTACACGTGTAGCGTTCAATCGGATGAAAATTGAGAGAAAAAATAAAGAAGACGAAGAAAAAAACTTCAATCAATCTAATCAGATACACAATGAACTTTTTTTTCATCCTCGACGAAATCGATCCAACCATATATTAAAAAAGTTCGATATTCGATCATCGATTACCCCGTAAAAACGTGTATGACTACATATATCGTATCCGGGGGAAAGAAAAATAAATAAAAATTATAATCGATCGATCGTATAGCCAGTATAATAAAAAATAATCTTAATTTGTATTTGAAAAATAAGTATAAGCGCCTAAGTTCGAAAAATGAAATTTTTCAGTCGGCTGAGTAATTCTGTTTTGGAAAAAATCTAAAATTGTTTTCCGTGAGAAAAAAAAAAAAGAAAAAAAAAAAAAGAAAAACAAGTTTTTTCGTTCCATCCTTCAGTTCACGTTAATTTCATTTTTTTTTTTTTTTTTTTTTTTTTTTTATATTTCTTCTCCAGTATTCCTTGCCGTTCTCCACAGCCTTAGATATGATGTATCCTTAATACCTGAGGTCGGTTTATACCTAAGGTTGTTGTATACCTGCAACCCGCCAACCAATCCACCGACAAGAACAAGTTCAAGTTTTTCTTGGATTTTGCTTTGCCGAGCAAATTCGCGTCGGCTTCATTTCTCTATCTCTCTCTCTCTCTTTCTCTCCTTCAGTTCCTCTCCATGATCCATCCTCTTTCCTGATCTCCCCCCCCCCCCACCCCCCCCCCCCCTCCGCCCGGTTAAACCAGTTTCACAACGACCTGCGCCTGTATTCTTGGACAACCGACGGACAGACGGAGAGACAGACAGACAGACAGACAGAAGGTCCTCTTGGCCAACAGGGGCGATCGAGATCGCGATGCGACGAGGAGATCAAGACGGTCATCGAACTCGGCAGATTATATATTACAAGTGTAATTATACACGCGACTGTACCTACTGAGAGCCTGGACAACATAAGTCGATATTGGAAGGCAGGTAAAAAAAAGCGTGTAACTTGGACAATAATATGTCCGATGATGGATCATGGATCGAGATATCGGTTCAAGAAAAACTGCCTTGACAATGGGGTTGGAAAAACTTTCAAAGACGTCTTACGGCGGCGCCTGAAATGACGTTGGAATATTTTTAAAACGTATTTCGGAGGATGAAATTATTTTTTAAGACATTCCACGTGCATTTCAAGGACTTCTGTATCACGGTTTTTGGCTAACTCAAGAACGACTGGAGTTTTGAAATTATCTTAATGGCGTCTTGTAGTCGAGTTTTGAAGACGATAAGGATTTTCAATACCGGATCGTCAAACGATTTTAAAATCTGTTATTCTCCCGGACGTTCTGATTTTTCGATACAACTGCAAAGCTTTTCGACAGCTGCGTTAATATTTTCTTTTAAATATTCCAAAGCTGTCACAAAAAATTCTCCTAATTTCTGAATACGATTCAAAAAATTTTCAAACATATCGACCCAAAAACTTTGCAAAAACTCTTAATAATTTTCTTTTAAATATTCCAAAAGCTGTCGAAAAAAATTCTCCTCATTTCTGAATACGATTAAAAAACTTTTCAAAAGCTCTCATGATTTTTTTTAAATGTCTAAAAACTGTCACAAAATTGTCTCATCATCATTTCCTGAGACGCGCAACAATTGTGCTGAATTTTTTTACGTAGTCAAATTTTCAAGCTATATGCAAAAGCCGAGAGAACGCACAATCGTCACTGTATTAACGAATGATATTCTTATCGCAAAATATCTCGACCGCGTTGGGTTTTCCATTCTGTCTCTGTCTTCGTTGTGTTTTTCCCTCTTTCCCGCACGTCTGTTTATAGCTTATATCACGTATAAGGCACGTGTGTTGAGAACGGAAGTACAGAAAAAGAATAGTGTCGATATAAATTGTAATTGCGCTTTAAAAATTGTTTTTTTTTTTTTTTTTTTTTTTTTCAATGCCAATGGAATATTCGAGAAATCATTTTTTTTATCCTAAGCTCATATTCAAGCTGACGATGTTTCAAAAGTCGAGCAATAAAAAGTGAAAGAAACAAAATGAATAAGGAATTAAACTCGGGTCTGCATAATTTCTCCAAATATGGCGAACAGCCACGTTTCGCACTTTCTCCAAAGTCTTTATAGTAGCTTGAGTTTCTTAAAAAGAAACACTAAAAACTAATCTTTTCTTTTTTTTTTTTCTTATTCATATTCGAGCCAACTCAAACTGGATTCCGCATATGGACGAAAGAAAATTTTCAAAAAGTGAAAACATTGCTTTTTATAGAAGCTGGTAATTTTAACTTGAAAAGAAAAAACTCCCCGAGAGTTCAGACAAAGCTCAAAGTGTAATTTCAAGTTTCAACCGCACTTTGTACAGTGGAAACAAAGATAGAAATCTAGAAACGCGATCAGATAAGAATAAAAAAAAAAAATATATCTCACGAACTTGCAAACTTTGAAAAACCGAAAATCGAGTCAATTTAATCGTGCGATAGAATCGCTCGTTAAATTACCGATCGAACGTGATAATTGATAAATTGAATAAGTAAATAAATAAAATATTTACCAAAATATCCTGCAACGAAACCGGCATCAGGGAACAGGTTGTCATAGCTATGTGTCATCAATCGAAGGATGCAAGGATATTAAAGCATGAAGATCAATATCACTTGCTGCGGTGATGATATCGGACTGGCGATTCGATCGACTATCCACAGTTTATCGATCCAGTTGGAGTCTGGATCCTTTCGGTCCTTCGCACTCGTTTCACAAATCAATTCACCCTTCGTTATAATTAACACGTGTAACTTAATACCGAAGTTTGTTTTTATAGATCCATAATCATATTCGATGCGATCGATTCACTCTTGGGATGAAAAAGAAACAAAAATAAAAATAATAAAAATAAAATCAAAAACCATTAGAAATCGTCAAATTTTTGTCTCATTCCTTTAAAGTTCCTACTTCGCAACTTCACTCTGGTTAACTTCCCGCTGACAAGAGGATCCTCGATAGCTCTCTGATGATACTTGTTAAAATCGATATTTCATCGAGCCGCATTTCAGTCAGTCCAATTTTTGGATCCGAGTTAATCTTGCGACGTACCGTCGAGGCGCAAAGTTTGTTTGGTACTGGCGGACGTTTCGCTTCGCGATTCCTTCAGGGGCGATCCGAAGACCCAGCGGTGCTTGGAGATCAGCGAAGCGACGTCGCAGCCGCAAAGCGAATGACGGGATTACTCGCTTTGATCTTTTCGCGTGCCCGATAATTCCTACCTAATTCTAAGGACAGCTCATTTCGACCTAAGCACAGTTTTTTTGACCTCTAGGATTTGGCCGGAAATTTTTTTATATCACTTTTCTTCTCACTTTGAAAAGGAATAGTTTTTTTTTACTTACATTTTTTCGACACGCTTCGAATTCCGAAAAATCATCTGTCAGATATCAAAATATTTTTAGGAGATTCTTTATTCTTATTGTTTTCAAGCTTTTTGCAAAAAAGAATTTAAAAAAAAAAAAAAAAAAAAAAAAAAACAATCCAGAATCGGGAATCGTTTTACTATAGACGGTTTGCTGAAATATTTTCATATTTTTCACGCCAGATTGTTGAAAACTTTTTCACATCTTTCAGGAGACGTTTTTTTTTCCTCCCAAATTTACTGACAAAAAAGAAAATAGCAAATCGTAAAATGGTTGCGCAAAAATCTGAAAAATTTTCAAAAATAGTAAAATAACTAATCGCTTTTAATTTTTTTTTTTTTTTTTTTCAAATTTTTTCATCAGAAATAGCTTGTGCAAAACAGTGAGAAGAAAAAATCTCCCCACTTTGGCTCTAGGCTTGAAAATTTTTATACCTGACACATGATTTTTTCAGAATTTTTTCAGATTCTTAACTTGCGTCTATCAATAAGATGGTTTTGAAAAATTGTCGAAAATTCAAAGCGTGTCGGAGAAATCTGGAAAAAAAAAAAAAAAAAAACTGTAGAAAATAATGTCGATCAAAATAAAAAATGGCGTCAATTTAATAACCTCTTCGAGCTATTCTTATATATTTTCATCGTAATGAAGATGGGAATTAAAAAAGGCTGTGAGTGCAATTTTTTTGAAAAAATATTGACCTCGGCACTTGGAAACACTTTTTTGTTTTTTTTTAAATAACACAGCCTTTTCGAATTTTCTTCTTCAAATCATTAACCGATACTCGGTACCTAATTTCAAAACCAAGCGTGCGCATCATCATCGTCATCACCGTCATGCATCTATAGATAATTCTACTGCGCTCCTCGTGTTATGCTCTAAATAACCCGCGCCTCGTTCCGTTTTAAACTGGTCCGGTATTTCACCGCGTTTTTGTTACTCTTTCAGCAGCTATAAATGAATCATCTTTTTCAATAAGCCATTTTTCATCCACGGTTCAGCTATCTTAATAAAAACGAAAATTACGTGAAAAATGATATTCTAAATTCACGAGTAAACCACTGGTCGAAATAATTATCCAAGTCTCAAGTGTCGTTCCAATTTCACTCCGGAATCAACCATCCAACCATAAATTCTCTCCCATTTTGAAATCAAGTCACGATTTTTCTCATCGAAAATTCATCATCTCAAAATTGAATTCAATAATTTATTCTCAAACTCTCATCACTTCGAGTATGCAAAAAAATGAGGTAAAAATCGGTACGAAAAAAACTGGCCAAAATGAAAAAAAAAAAAAGAAAATTTCGAAACTGCAAAAAATAAATACCGATCAACCTTGACCATTTGAATTATTGAAAATCTGTAAGGATAATTATTACACGTTTATTAAAAAATTCGATGCTTTATAATTAGCCGCGGTTACGCAATTGATGAAAAAATTTTTTATTATTTCTCCACATGGCAAAATTTACACTGCAATTACGTATAATTAAACCAGTCTATATTTATAACGGTTTTCATAAACTGTGACGTACGTTGCACGTTTATACAATATTACATTTATGTATATGGGCTATTCCACGCGAAATTCCGAATTAGATGATAAAGAAAATAGAAAAAAAAAATTCGGCCCACGTTTTTCTTAACGGGGGGGGGTCTTTCGTGTCATTCGCTGGATTTTTGAGAATTTGTTCATATTTTTTAAAATGCGCATTTGCAATCGACTTCAAATGCTTATGGGGAAAAAAAAAAAAAAAAAAAAAAACGGTTCAATAAGAAAAATTTGAAAAAAATTCAGCTTCCGTTTTTTACCAACTAGAATGTTAGAAAAAAAAAAACATAGTTTTTAGGGTTAACATCGGTCAAGTTGGCGTGGAATACCCCATATGTATGTATATATATATATATACTTTAAATGTGTAACACCGTTGCGCGTATTTTGTGTCTTCAGCTCTGCCTGCGTGCGCTTTAACAACGAGAAATTTGATACCTCAGAACCGCGAGTTGCCGCAGACGAGAAGTATTTTACACGTAACCCAGAGAACCGACGACGTCTCGTACAGCGGAAGAATTTACGGATCACTTAAGCCTGACGCTCGTTAAAAGCACAAAGTATTTATGTGCCTTTTTCAATTTCTATCTCTTTGTTTTACCATTCAAATATACATTAATATATTTATTATACATATACATGTATGTATACGTAGATATTTGACAACATATTTTAATCGCAAAATTTGCAATCGCGATAAATCGATATTTCTAAATCAAGTAATTGCGTTGCAAGATTTTCAATTAAAATATACAATCCGTGATTTAAAAGGTGATTTGCAAAAATTTAAAAACAAATAAAATAAAAATATGGCGTTGAAATTTGACAAGATGTATATGAAAAACTTTCTTTGCTCGTTTTTCTCTTCTAGTCTCGTTGGAAAAGCGGTTTGGATGAAAATTAAATACGAAAGAATAACGCGCAGAGTTGATTACGAAACTGGAATTATTGGATGAAAAAAAACGGATTAGAAAAAAAAAAATAATTCACAAGTATTTATAATCGCGAGATCACGATCGATTACGAAATTAAGCAAAAACAAAGAAAACTGGCCACAGAAGAAAAAAAAAAAAAAAAAAACAGTTAAACGTACAGTATTTTTTTATCCTTCTTATCTCTTCCGGCGATTTCTAAATTAGCATTGAAAAACATTTTTTACCCAATTCAATTAACGCTTTGCACGTTTTCTGACTACGCAACTAACGGGAAAAATAACTTCGTTACATGTCTATAAATTATAGCGTCGTTAAATAAGTCGTAATCGATACTAGAAAAATTCTCTGACAATGACGAGGAAATATGTCTCATTCCATTCAAATCACAGTTTTTTTTTTTCTTTTTTTTTTTTCAATTCTCCGAGCGACCACGGCGAAAAAATTGCATAAAAAGAAGACGAAGAAGAAGAAGAAATTTAACGACGATTAGTGCCGATTGAAATTCAAATCAGCTGCGGCGCGAATTTTCTTTTTTTCTTTTTCATCTTCATCCATATCTTTCTCTCGCCATTTTTTTTTTTTTTTTCATCCTTCTTTTCTGCAACAATTTTGATAACGGTATGTTATACAAACGAGAGTAGGGATTTACCTCTATGTTCACTTGCGGTATTAGGATCGCCGATTACCACATACGTGTGTATAAATAAATACACACGTATGTATATTCTATATGTTCGTAAAATTTTTGCAAATCGATTAATTTTTTATAATGGATAAATGAAATGAAATAGAAAAAAAAAAAAACAACAACAACAACAACAATACATCACTACCACATACGATTTATGCAATTACAAAGTGTAAAACAAAATCCTTATAACGATGATAACGGTAATAAGGATTTTGATTTATCGCCTCGCACAGTTCATCATCATAATCATCATCGATATACCTTATAAAATAATCATCTCTTTGTTAAAAAAATAAAAAAAAAAAAAAACCGTTAGAATCAATAAATTTTTGAAATTATATATTTAAGTATTACTTTTTATTTATTGATTTATTTATTTTTTTTGTGTATCGGATAACTTGATATACATTCACAAACACGCGTTATGCCCACTTCGACTAATCGAATCGCGATTAAGGCACTGCATTGATATCCATAAACAGATACGGATAGATTGCGGGGAACCGAACCGGGAAACACACGCGCTTAGGAGTGAAACTACTTGCGGGCTGGTCGGAGAAACACTGAACGATGAGCCATCGCGGACGATTATAATATGACTAGTCCGTATGTGTATTCATATATATGCACATGCACATACACATACATACATATATGTATATATATATATACATGTGTGTGTGTGTGTGTGTGTGTCTGTATGTATAATGTAATGTACCGTTTCCCCCGACGACGAATGCCATTCGACGTTCGCCGCTGCAGACGCGTTGTACATCGGTTGAATATGACATATATTGTAATGAAGGGATCAATCATCTTGGTGTAAAATTTTCAAAAAGTTATACATACATATTTATTTATTCATTCAATTTTTTTTTTTTTTTTTCTTCATTATCCGATAGTGTTGACGGGATTTTGTGTGAAAATTCAGTGATTCAAAAATTTTTCACGCCATTCTTTTTTTTTGAAATTTTGATATATGTTCGTATAATGTATACATATATATATATATATATTTTTTCTTTCAACGAAAAACTGTCGAAAAAAATAGGCGAAGATCGATAGAATTTTTTTTTTTTCTCAAACCACCGAAATTTTGTCAGTTTTGACGATGATGGGGGGGGGGGGGGGGGGAGAAAAAAAACCTCCGTAGCAAGATAACGGGTTTCAAATTAATTAATAATCTTTTTGCAAAAATTTTTTTTCTCTTCTTAGATAATATTTACCGCCATTAACAGTGTACAATGTGTATAATTACAGAATTAATGTGATTTTTTTTTCTTGTCTTTTGTTTGTATTTTTCAAAAATGTTGCAATCATTGTGAAAATAATAATATCATCGTTTAAGAAGTTCTGGAGGAATTGGAGACGGTAGGAAAAAATTTGAAACGCGTTTCAGAGTTCGAATATTAGTGTGAAAAATCGCGGACTAAATCCAAGAAGGTGAAGGTCAGACACTGATTCAATTGACGTGGAATGCCCCATACATTGTATGACGTATATATGAGTTTTATTATTCTTAATCGAAATATTAATTTTTCTTTCTTGAAAAATATTTGATAGCCTTAATCGACAGAATAAAGACAATTTTGATAAATTTTTTTTCTCCTCTGTAATTAAATTCTTATCAATTGTATTTCGATTCGATGTGCATGCGTGAGATATTTTCAAAGAATAAAGAAATAAAAGAAGAAAAAGACAAACAAACAAAAAACAAAAAAAAAAAAAAAAAAAAATTTCCCTCATTGTTATTGAAATATTATTTCTCGTTTCGTCATAAATATTTAATTATAGCTCTGCAAATCCTGATGAAGCATGAACCACGGCCAATATTATAATATATCACATACCTAGCAAATTCAGGTCTGCATATTTAACTGCAAATAATTGATTTCGCTGAATAAATAGCATATAAGTTATACATACAGAAAGACGATTTACGAATAAAGACTGGATGAACAAATAGCACGACAAAGTCATATTGCGTCGCATAAACACCGTTCGAAATAAGTTTATTGTAGGTGGAGGAAAAAAAATTGATCGCGTGATTTCCTCGGAATTCTAGATTTTTTTAACTATTGACAAATCGATCGCCGAGATTCCGTTCTCGAAGAATATTTTAACCAAGTATCAATTTACACACCTTTAACAATCAGTTTTTCTTACATAGATAAATCCTCTAGGGGAAGACGGGTCGAAGTGGGCAGCTTAAAATTTTTGATATCTCAAAAAATTTGGGGCCAAAGTGGGCCACCTGAAATTTTTTAAATAACAAGGGATAAAATAAACCGCTTCAACTTTTTATTAAATATCAATTATTCGGAAATCATTTACTCGAGTAATCGCACAGCTCGTAACGCGAAACGTTTCAACTTGTGCTTTACTCTCAACTCGTCAAAGTCAAATAATTTTCTGAACTTGAATTTATAATTACTTTTTCTCGATAAAGCTAGATAATAATTTAACATAATTGTTCTTATGAAAACTAAACATTTTATTCTAATTTTAGGCATTATTTTCTTCACGGGCCCACTTTGCCCCCCCCCCCCCCCCCCCACCCCCCACCCTCCCCTAAAACAGCAATCGAGGCACATATTTATAGAAATTCGATTTATACAGACTGCAGGTCAGGCTTTACACGCGAATTTTATATTATTGGTTGATGTTCAGGAATTTCCGGGCATTCGGCGAAGCACTCGGTTAACTTTTCATAGAATTTTTCATTGTTATTATACTTGTACCTCTTCAGTCGCGAAACGAAACAAGCTTTCATTGATTCTGGTATGCGAGACGATCGAAAGGACAAATTTCGTCAGAATTTTCGACGCAGAGTTGAGATTTTATACCGTCAGAATTGACTTCCTTAAAAAAAAGTTTCAACCGCGTTTTTCTCAAAAGCATGTTTTTTCCTTCGGCAACTGCGATTTCTCCAGAACCACTGAACCGATTTTTACCAAATTTTAACCACGCATTCTACACGGTAATAGTTTCAGCGAATTCTGCAACCAAATCCAAAATTTATTATTTTTTGGTTCAAAAAAACAATGAAAAAGACCTCAATTTTTACGTTTTTTTCTTTAGATGTCCACTATTTTGTTAGTTATTAATAAATATTGACTTCTATAGAATGAGTTAGAGCCACTGATATAGTGAACTTAAATATTTCTGTTTTTTTTTCTTTTGACAAGCCGTTATCAAGTCGTCAAGGTCGCCAGTGACGTACCAACTTTTTGAGAACTTTCATTCACCCGCTGATTGTATCTATGAAAAGTGTAAAAAAAATAAAAACTAATGTTTTTATGTTTTTCAAAAGTATACTTGTTGAGCTGAATAAACTTTGTATCAATATCTATAATAGTATTACCGTAAAAAATTCATAAAAATGAGAATGATCATAGATCACAGAATGATCCCTTAATAATGAAAATTGTGAAAAATGTTCGTGTACTTTTGAAAATTATTTTTAATTCATTGACGAACAGAAGGAAAGAATGAAGAAAGAAGAAAAAAAAAAAGAAAAACTGTTTTCGTCGACATTACTTTAAACACTTAATTACAGAAACAACAGAAAAATTTGCACGAGGCTTGCAGATTCTGGAGTAAAAAAAAAAAAGGCAATAATAAAGATACAATCAAAGTTTTCCGTTCAAAGAAATTCACCGTTTTCCATTATCCTATAAATAAATTTTTGACAAATAATTATTCCACCGAAGTTTAGGTTTTTATTAGTCACTTTTAAAGAGATCTCTTTGTGTTATTGTTCCGCAGATTTTCTTGCGCCAGACTTCATGGTAATTCGCAAGGAATCATAATTCGATGCAGCAGCAGCAGTAGAATTCCCGATGCGTCAGGAGAGTCGGTTATTCGTCTTTGTCTCGTTCAACGATCTCTCGACGGATTCGCAAGATCGGTAAAGACTGGTGAAATGGATTCGAAAAAAATCGCGAAAGTGATGCTGAAGCGAAGTTTGCAAAAATTTATCGCGTAAGACGTTGCCACAAATGAATGCATAATCGATTATTAAAACGCATTAAAGTGACAAATGCAAAATTGATTACGTGATTTTCTTTAACCTTCTCTCTCTCTCTCTTTCTTTATTTTATTCTTTATTTCCGTCTTTCGTTCTTCGACAGTTCTTAAACGTTACTTAAGAGACACGTTCGACACGCGTACGGGTTAAGAATTAAATAAAGAGAGACACGCCGCCGAGTTTTAACGTCTAGTTCTAGTTGCCAGTTGGATGATTACCAAGAATGCGAACGACGGAGGATCCATCGACGACATTCCAACGTAACGGCGAGTGCTCGCTTTGCTCGCTAATGCTGTTACTATTGTTTTTGCTGTTGCATCGAACCAAGCGAAAAAACCAAGCGTTGGTGGTTATAAAAGTGATTGTTTACAAAGGTTTAATTGTGTAAGCGAAGTCGATTGGCTTGAATTTCATCCGAACAACATCTTTCAAAAGTTACAGGAAATTTTTATTCAAAATTTCAACGATTATTTTTTTACTTCATTGTTTTTCTTCTTATTATTTTATAAATCATATGATCAGTAAATAGCTCGACGAATGTTTGTTAATATGCGAATAAATTCTTAACAAATTTGCATCATGTATACAAAAAAAAAGTAAAAAATCAATTCCTCTTATTTTTCTTTCTTTCTTCTATTTAATTACCAATTTTTACTTATTAATAAACGGAAGAATAAACAATTTTTACTTTTTTTTTTTTTTTTTTCTTTGTATTATTATTATTTTACAGTGAAACTCTACGAGCACGAATTTCTTCGTAGGAAAAAGTCAATATCGGCTTATTATAAATGCAGGTTATATCTTATGTATACTTACATATAAAAGCATATACGTATATATACATATATATTGTATATATGTATACACACTCGTGCTTTCAGCGATTGTTAAGTAAACAGAGAAAGTCTGCGCTTGGTGATCGTCTCAAGAGAGAATATCTCGAATATTTGAGTCTTGTTTATTCGCTTTATTTCGTTTTCGTATTAAATCCTTGTTTTTTTTTCTCTCTGCAAATGATAACCAATTTTCAAAAATATCACTCCATCTTCCGTAGTAATAAAAATCATAAATCTGTTTTCCTTCTATTCGTTAAAAATCGTTGAGATAGAATTTTTCATAAATAAAAAAATTTGCGGATTTGGTCATTTCGGGTACTCTGATCAACCGGAAGTTGCCATATCGTCAGATTGAAGTTGGTAACGTTAACGTAACAAAACCTGAGGCTGAAAAATCATCTTTATTACGGAATTTAAAAAATTTCTTTCAAGAAGTTGGATTTGAAAATCAAATTGTCTTTGGTTTGTGATGCTTTGCTAAATCTCAGACATTCCTAAATATGCGAATTAGCGATTTTTCTTAAACATCTCACTGACTTAATTCATCCTCATCAAATCAGGGCAATTTGTATGCCTGAATAGGCACGCAGTTTCTACACGTGTAAATAAATACACGGATGAACTCTTTACCTGCAAATTAAACGCATCGTGTAAACGCGTCATGTAAAATGTACGTGCCTTTGCGGACGTAGCGAGACGTCGCGTCGACACGCAGATATGCGGCAGGGTCATAGTCACGAGGATGAAGCGTTAGTAACGTTATCGTTTCGAAACGTAGGAACAAAAAAAATACCATTTACCGCCTTTGGAATCACTGAAAGAGTGTTGAATTTACAAAATCTGAATTTATCGACGCTGTGTATCAACGGTTTGATAAATTTCAGGTAATCCCAAAGTTGCAAAAAAAAAAAAAAAGACTTTTTCTAAAGATCCATCATTACAATAAAGTCACAAACTTCAGCCTGAAGAAGTTGAATTTAAAAAATCTGAGTTTATCGACGCTGTATCAACGGTTTGATAAATTTCAGGTAATCCCAAAGTTGCAAAAAAAAAAAAAGACCTTTTCTAAAGATCTATCATTACAATAACGTCACAAACTTCAGCCTGAAGAAGTTGAATTTACAAAATCTGAGTTTATCGACGCTTCATTAACGGTTTGACAGAATTGAGGTAATCCCAAAATTACTAAAAAATAAAAAAAAAAACGGAAGAAAAACGACTGCCGATTTGATCGGTTTTTGATAATCCAACTGACCTACGTGCTGAGAGAAGCGTTCGCTCGCTATGCGAACCCAACTTGCTAATTCCTTTCGAAGTCTCTTCAATTCCGTGTCCTCCACTTTCTACCGTTTACAGTATTTTAGAGAGAGATGCGAATTGGTAGATGATCATCGCCCATTTAGCCTTGGATGCATCCTCCGCTGCGGAACCTTCGATGTGTGTTCGTACAGATATTTGCGTAATATAACCGAGGCTAGAAAGTTGCCGATTTTCAAGCCGATTTCTTAGAGAGAAGATCGATCATCGCCAGACGCTGGGACAACGATTTTTGTACCAAATTTTGTGAAATGGTTTTAGAATTCTTTAGTCGAGTTTTAATTTTGAATCATCGATATTTTCGCATCGTGTATTATAGTAAGAAATTAAAAAACAATTTACACACTAATAATCACAACTTTTTTGTCTTTGCATTCTTTCAAAGAGAGAGAGAGAGAGAGAGAGAGAGAATTGGAGAATTTTCTTTCCACGTATAAAACTGGATTCTTTTATTTTTCAAACAGGTTTTTTTTTTTTTTTTTTTTTACATTTTCACCCGAAAAAGAAATGCTTCTTCAAGCGTAAAAAACTGACGAAAAGGAAAAAGCATGAAAAGAATAAACACAAAAGCATTATAACCCCGCATGGTTCTGTCACATTATTGTCGCTATTCGCGTTAGTCAAGCCAAGCGAAGCACCGTGCGGTACGGGTCAGTTTTCTTTCGCTCTCATTTTCCTCTCTCGCTCTTCTCCTTTATACCAGAGGGTGGAAGGCTCGACCCTGGACCTCGACGTCAGGGGCGTACAAGTTATAACATCGAGTATCCCAGGGGACGTCACCTTTCCAACCCAGCGGTGTATAGTTTTACCTCGTCGAGGGTTATTAATATTAATTAAAACCCTGCAGCGAGTGGTAAAAACGCAAATGCACTACCGCCATGAGAGTCTGCAGCCTTGACACAAGTGGAACAGAAACTCGAGGCAGTTCATCCTGCAAGTTTCATGTCTGGACGCTAAGCTAATGTTCAGGCTAACTGCGTGTTCTCATGCCTTTTCAAGTGATCCATGCATCAGTGCAGTTTGCACCTGCTACCAGCGTGCGATGCACTTCGAATACGTGTGATGAACACCGTTTTAACCCAACCAACGTCTGATCCCCACCATTTCTGATTTTCTTTAAAACATTATCTGCACTCAGAATTTTTTTTCGGATCTTTTATTCAACTGCTCAATTATTTATGTATATCTTAAGTGGTTTTAAAAAGGACTTTCTTTAGAATTCTCAAAAAATTATCAGAAACTGCATTTTCAACATAATGGACCGATTTTTGGTTCCATTTTTTTTCCGCTCACTGAAACATGGCTTGATCGGTTTAAAAATTCCCGAAAGATTGTCAAAACTTTGATTTTTTTCTTACAATATTTCCCGACCGGTCCAGTTATTTGTGTCTATTTTTTTGGCACATTCAACTGTTTCTATTGACTTCATAATGCAACTGGTCTAGAAATGTTCCAAATGAAAAATAGAGGTCTTGAGAATTTTTCGGGAATTTTAGTAGATCGAGAAAATTGCAAGGCCCAAAAAATAAAATAGAAAAAAAAATCGGTCCTAGTCTTAAAATATTTGGAAAATAAAATACAGCTTTTGAGAATTTAAAAAAAAGATCCTTTTCAAAATGACCATAAATATTTTTCAATCACTAACCAGTTTGATAAAAAATTTGAAAAAAATTCAGGACACTGTATCGGAATTGGAAGAATTGCAGAATTTTTTTTTATCAAAATCAAAAATGGCGATGGTCAGACGTTGGTTGGGTTCGCATGGAATTTCCTACGTATAACTCGTCAAGTTATAGAAGAGGTTCATTCACGTTTCTCAAGTTTGCATTTTCTTCACTTTTGCATTTTGGTTCGATTGTTAATCTGCCATTTTTTCCTCCTGAGAAAATAATCGTGTCTAGAGTCTTCGACCACAGGAGAAGAAGGATATTATAATGCGGTTTTTAACTGCACCCATATTTGCTAAAGAATTACGAAATCGAAATCGCGTCAACGACCGCAAAATCCTTTTTCTACCAGATATGCATTCGCACGTCTGACCACCCACACGACACACCGGATGACTGTGTGGTGTACGTGATAAAAACAGCGAAGGAAACGCGATGGTCTTAAGTGGAAATCGTTAAGGTCACGCACATCCTGCCACAGCTACCATAACATGGCAAAACCCTCGTGGGTACCATGCAAAAATTGGGAACACAGTGCGAATTGAGTGAATAACGTGAGTCGTGGCTTGAAAAGTAAAGAGTATATACGAGGGGAAAAAATTGGAACAAACAAAAAAAAAAAAAAAAGTTTTTCCAAATTTTTTTACCCTTTTAAACGGGTAAAACAGCCCCGAAGCGAAAAAATTCGCGAGCGAACGTTATATGATCTATGCGTATACACGTTATATATCAAATGCGAATACTTGTACACTTATAGCCCGCAGGGGTAAAAACCGGACGAACCTTTGAGTGCAGTGGAATTGGCATGTGTGTGTGTGTTTGTGTTTTTTATTTTTTTTTATCTTGTTTTATTTACTCGTTACTGAACACACGTTTTTAGGTATACGAAGGCAAAAACTGAAGCGATACTGTGGTTGTGAAGAGCGTAAGTTGAAACTCGTTTCTCAATAATTACCGGAAACGTTTACTTGAGCAATAAACATGCGGATAACTGGTATTTTCATATGTGTAAAATATCATCGCTGTTTATAGTAGGTAAGTAATATGAGTAAAGTGTAATTTATTTGTTTATACAAAAAACACACTTGCATCTTCATCACGATAGCCATAAAGTACCTTTGTTCGTTTAACAATCGTTTTACTTTCATTCATTTCTGAGGTAAAAATGAACGTTATACATGTAGATGGGATGATTCGTTGATCATTTCTGTAAAAGGGGATATTCCGGTGTTAAATACGAACAAAGTTGAATGTGACGCTTCTGGTGACCAGAAGCTAAGCTCTGAATATATATAAGCTAGTCACGTTTTTTCCACCATCTCAGTGGTCACGTGTTAGCAACACGTGAATCAGAGAACTAGACTTGGATAATTCTATTACTCGATTAGGCTCTTGGCTTATTTTTATTATGCGTTTATCTGCTCTTCACAATCAGCTTCTGCCGATATACCTTACGTGCAAATTTACTCCGTAGTAAGTAGTAAAAAAAAAAAAACAATTCTACTTGACGATATAAATTTGGATAAGAATTTGTTGATAAACATTCTTGTCTTTTGCACATCGTCGAAGAGTGTTGAATACTGTGTTACAATATGGTATTCTGGAATTGACACGGTGAAAGATATTAACGAGTAGTCATTTAGTTTGTCGAAAGTTAGATTCAACATCGTTTGGTGTTAATTGGCATAGAATTATTCGAGGAAAGTGTTATGTGACCTCGAAAATCTCGTTTTTTAGATCTTAACAAGTGCTACTGTCTGACAAGTGACATCAAATAGTGTTGAATCGCGCACCATATATCTAAAACACTTTTATTTTACTTGAAAAGTCGCGATTGCAAGTGAACAAGTGTTTTATGGGTCGAGAATCAACACCTCAAAAAACATTTCTGAGTGTCTATTCCACTTCGAGTTGTTATTAAAACGTATTGATATCAGCAGTAAGTACTAATAACGAAGTTGTTCGACTCCCGAAAGTATTATCCTCTGCCAATAAGCAGTAAAGAGTGTTAAATTCAGAAGCCAAAAACGACTTAACGGTTACTCTACTCCAATGACCTTGTTTTCTCGGCCTGTGATCGTGTCATCTCGGATCAATTACCACCAAACAGTGTTAAACGCGTGATCAAACACGAGAAAAAGCGTTAGAAAACTTTGCAAACTTCTATTCCACACCAGAAAACCACCATTCCTATCCACGAATAAGGACTGAACATAATCGAATCGATGACTAACGAGTATCAAAGGCTTAACTCGACCTAAAAAATGCCGTTTCAACAAATGTTCACAACCCATTTCCCTGCACAATGATCACAAAAGACACGAATAAAGCTGGCCAAGCTTACCGCATGACTTCGGTGATGCTGATGATGATGGTGCTGATGATGGTGGTGTCGTTTCTCCTTGGTATGGTGTTTTCCGTGATGTTTTCCACCCCTGTGAGGAGGGTAGGTGTGATATAAGGAGTGCGGACCACCAGGAAAGGCGGAACAAGGTTGGCGTCACCTGGCCTCACCGACAAGTCCAAAACCGCACTTCTTGGTCCCGCCAGCATTGTCATCCTGACCGTTTCCGGTTCCAGCACCGCCGTTTCGCTGAGTATTCTTCAGCGTTATGTCACTTTCGTCAAAGTTCTCGACCCCGAATGGAATCCGACTATGCGAAAGGATCTTCAGGTTCGAACCTATCGGTGTAACCGTTGTCGCCGGGTCCAGCTTCACCAGGGCTGCCTGAAGTTCCAACGCGTCCATTTTACCGCTTCTTACCTCTTTTTTCTCTTCACCACTCTTCGACCCTGGCACACCACACCTGCAGGTTCTAGCTGCTTTATTTTATTTTTTTTACACCGATAATGAACCGGTACCCCGCACCTCGACGTGTCGCTCAGTTGTTCCGTGATGAGTTCAGGCGCCGTATCGATCAAACTGTTAATCGATCATCGTGATCTTGGCCGAGGTCACGGGCATTCACAGTTCTTTCAATCTGTCGGATGATGGATTGCCCCAGCGCTACCAAACTTCCCAAAGATTCTGTTTACGCGCACTCTTCAAGGTTTTGATTGTCGACTTTTATCGTCCCGCAGGCACATTTGATTTTTCGTTATAGTCCTTTTGATTAAATTTCGATGATCGTTTTGATTTAGGCTCGTTCTTTGATCATACTCGTCAGTTCCTCAGCCATGTTACCGCATCTCTCTTCCCCACGTGCCTAATCATTATACGGTTACACAAAATTCACCCGGCATAATAAAGAGCGGAAGTATAAAAAAACAAAAAAAAAAAAACAACAACAACCCAATAATTGATTCGGGAATTTCTTTTTTTCCGTATCTCAGAGAACGACAGACAGAGCACCATCCACGCCTGTCCTTCGTCGACGTGTAACAACGTCTAGACTCCGACCTAACCTAACCTAACCTGACCCCTGAAAGATTTTTTTGGCAGTTAATACCTTGACGTCTTATCTGATTGTACGAAATCAGTTGCGCGTACGCGACTTCAAAAGAACTAAGACTAGTTGGCGGTCGCTGATGTTATTCTCATTGCTCATCAAAAGTAAAAAAAAAAAAAAAAAAAAAAAAAAACAATGAACCCTCCGGGATGTTATTGCTTGGTCATTGAGCGTTCGACGCTATTCCAAACGACGACATCCACGTCGATGATTGTTTTCATTATTTTTCTTGCCTCTTAGTAGACTACAAAGTCGCGTTGCTCGCGCTTCGTTATGCCGGCAAACTAGAGAGGAATAGCGGCATATTCAGAGACAAAAGAGACTGTCGTGTTCATTCATCCTGACAAATGTGGAATCTGGATAAGGCTTTCGGTGTATTGATTCTGAACGGGAACGTGATACGTCAAAAAACATATTCGCCTGATATACATAATCGATAACTGAGAGAGTTCCAAAACAAAAAGAAGACTTTGACTTGCTACGGAGAGGCAAAAAATTCTCTTGAAATGTCGATCCGTGCTGTAGCGTGTAGCGCACAAATCTGATCAAAAATCATCACATTGTTGAATGAAGAACTTGCAATTCTATTACAAAATCTAATTAAGCCCTCATCTTATAAAGTACTTGAAAACATTTCTCTTCGACATCTCGACACACATGCATGAAATGAGAATCCGGTGTTCGCAGTCTGTTCATTGTGCACCAGATTTCTCGGATCAAATCCTGTATTGCTTAATCTGTCTAACGGACGGACGATGGCAAACAAATTGACATGCTATTACGCTAACTTGATACACTATATTACAAAACTTTCAGGATCTGTCCTCAAGAAATTCGTTCGTGGCTTGAAAGGCAGCACAATTACATCACGTGGTATATTTTATCCCTCACTGTACGACCATTATTTGTATCGAACAATCCATCACTTCAACTGTACTCAAAATTAGATCTGGTATACAAAACCGTAGAACTGGACCGTAGAAAGACATGGAACTTGAAATTTTGAAGCATTGTTATTCATTTTGTAGAGAGTAAAACGAGATTTTCGACAGTTTTAAATCGCAAGTTTGGTTGATCAAATCGACACTGAGGTAGAACAAAGTCTAATAACAGAAAACTCTATAGAAACCCATAACTTCAAAATAGTAGTCAAGCTTCTCGAGACGTTAAAACATGAATAATTTGTTAAGTAAATTATGTGAAAAAAAAAAAACGATTCTTAAAAGCCCAAAAAATGGAACAAGAAACCTCGCCTAAGTTGTTTCCAATAACTTCGCGACCTTTCCAATCCACCAGTTGGCCCACTATCTTAATTAACGTAGACGGCAGTACCTTCAATCTACCAATGTGTGCGCGCCTAACGTCAATACAAGTTTAACGACCAAGCTCCATACACTAGACACAGTGTATTCGACGCACTGATCGCCAGTTCACAATCAGTGTCCCCTCCCCGATAACGACGTAATCGAGCGCGAGGTTAAGGGGTTAGATCACTGTCCTTCTAGATACCCTATGACACCTGAACTCTGACCCACTCAGTTTCCTTCCTTTCCTCTTACGTCTGTGGACCGTTTTTCACCCTGTCGCGTCTTCCACTGACGATAAACGTCAATGGTACTTTTGGTCCGTCCAATAGGTGTTCCAGTTTCTAATTCTCTTGGACTCGTGTTGTCAGTCGCGTCTTCGGAAGAAGCCCGACTCCTAAGTGCACCTAATCGAATTTTCGAACCCCGAAGCTGAGACGCTCCGACTCGGTCTGAGTCTGGTGCCAAAACCGACTGACGGTTCGGCGGATGGACCAGCTACCACCCACCCACCACCCCCGGCGCTCTCGTTCGCGGCAGGAGAGCAGTAGCAGCACCACCAGCAGCAGCAGCAGCAGTGCCTCGCGATTCTGTGATTCTGTGTGTGATAAGCTCGGGGGTGTCGGCCATGCTGGGGGTTGAGGGGCGCCGGGATCAATAGGAGGTAGTACCCTCCACCCTTCGCCCACCAGCCCCAAAGTGAAGGCGGGAATTCGCGCGCAGGTCTGACTATCCACGATTTCTCGGTGTGGGTCTGCGTCTGTGTCTGCGTCCTGTGCACCTTGGGACCAAACTCCGCGGGAACAGAACCAAAAGGGCGGGAGGGAGGGAGGGGCAGGGGGGGGGGGTGGAGTGGAACCACAGGAGATGACGATGATGGCGTTCGTTGTCGCAGACACGTGTGTGTGGATCATGGATGGCTCTGATGCAGCGATGCAGACCCCACACAAACCACCTCATCCATTTCCCGCCCCTCCGAACGGTGGAACAGTAATATCGGGGTAACGAATCCATAACATCCCGTTTTTCTAATAGTTCCTTTTCTTATTCAGCTATTTCGATGCGGACAAATTTCACCCCCCCTCCCGTCCAGCAGATTAATTCCAATAAAGAATCAATCGACGCAGTCTTTCATATTACATATCATTATGTATTATTATTAAGATATTAATTGAGTTTATGATCAGAGAAAACGTCATTTTATGTGTTTATTGATACACTGTATATGCTTAGAATTTGGAAATTCTGCAGAGGATTACAAACAGAATTCTAAATATTGGGTAATAATTTGTGCATACTTTTTAATCTCGTCAGGGATTCAGTGAATTTTTTCGGTCAAACTCTGAAATGTGAGAAAAGAAAGTTGAAAGTTTTGAATTGACGTTGAGATGTTACAATCAAAGTGGTTGAAAAAGTACTGGAACGCAGCGGCAATAGGATTGACAGCAGTTGGATGTAGGAAAATAGTAATCCACTCGTATTATTGACGGGTTATAACCTCGAGCGAAGATGCGATCAGCAGTTGAGGCAGGTCGGAATCCTAGAGATGGATAATCGCGCCTTCGGCTTGCGATTCGAGCCAGAACTTGTGAGAAAGAAAAGGTTCTGGACACGAACGCTTCGTTTTGTGACAAGCACGATTCGAAATTCGCGCTGGCGGGAAGCGTACGGAATTCAAAACTGAATGGTGTTACAATGTGACAGACCTGACGTACATTTTTTTATTGTGGAAAATAAATTATCTCCGTTTCAATCTTTATGGTTATTATTGCTTTCTGAATATTGTTTTTGTTTTTCACTCGTGCGCACAACGGGCTTCTCGTATTCAAATAAAAAATGCACTCCGTTTTACTGCAAATTAAACAGATTGTTGCAGAAATAGCGATGCGTGCACATCATATCGGTCGTAGGGCGTGCTCTCGTGCTTCAATACGGTCGATACAACGGTACCCGTCTCTCCACTACTCACCTCGTAGCAGGGCATAGCTTCGCCATTGTATCGCCATGCTTAACGTCTAGGGATGCTGCGATTTTGCTGCTCAGGTAGCGCGGATAATTCGCTGAGAAGCGTCTTACATCCGATAGCGCGGAATTGATCCACATAAATTTTTTTGTCGCATCGCACTGTACGCATTGAATTCCAAAAAGCTTCTATGAGATGAATCAAAAACCTAAGATTTGTGTATAAAAATAATTTTCCCACCCGTAAATATAACGAATCGCGATTATTTTACATCTTTTTATATATTGTTGAGGATTTCTAATTGAACCAGAGTGAACACAGTCATGAATATTTTTTATTAAAAAACTGATGAACTATCCTTATTTTTTGCAGCTATACTATTCGATGAATAAATTCAACAAAATTTCAATTGCACCAGATCTTTGTTCTTCGAAACATGAAAATAATTAAATTTAATCCTTTATCAGTTTTTTCAAAAATATAAAGTCCCTGAGACTCAACGAAGCTTTCAAGGAAGTAACTCCACGCCTAACCATAACTGACGCCATCTATAAGGTGACTTAACAAATGTTCTCCAGCAGTTGAAGGTGGTGCAGGTCGGCAATGAACGGCCCCATCGAGCCACGAAGCGGACACGATTTCTACCCGACTTCCTCGCTCAGTAGTCGACAATATAGTTTCCTGTCTGATTGGAACCATCAGGGAGCGCCAACGTCGCTCACCGACCCCCACTCCACCCCCCCCCCCCCCTCCATTCGACCGAGCTGCACGTCTCGACAGGTCGTACAGCAAGCAACTGCTTGGCCCCTACCAGGATGGACGAGGTGAGGATGGGAGGCTGCAGCGAATGAATCTGCAAGACGTTGCAGCCGCGATTCTCGTCTATCTATACTCTGTACGTAGGTACTTGCGAATATTTCCGAAGTCATGACCGAGTGTTAATCCTGGCGTCTATAACTCCTCGAGCTTGAATGTGGTGGTACTGGGTACAGTTAACGGCTGACTCGTGAGACCAACGATCTGCAGCGCAGGTATTCGATCCTGCTACCAGAGAAGTGATGGTCAAGGAGGACGAGGAGGGGTTATTGAATATGGAAGAGGATGAGATTTGGGAGCAGCGCAAGATGCGAATCCTTGTTATGAAGTTTATTACACTTACAGTTTAACGTTCTCCGAAAACATGGAAACCACTGATTTTAAAAAAACGTACAGCGAAGACACTGTGAAGAAGAAACCGAGCTCTGAAATAGAGTGTGAAGAAAAAGAATGAGAAGCCAGTCCCAATTCCAATTTCTACGACAATTTCAGACTCTTTATCATTCGGGAACGAACGATTAATATCTACTATAAAGGAACACTCTACAAAGAGTAGAAGAAGAAGTTTAATAACATCGAATTCTCTTTGTATTCCAATACATTGACACACATCAGTGCCAAGTTGTAAATCCAATGACGATACCAGGCCTCCACAATTGCTGAATCGAAAATCTGCTAAAGAAACAGATAACAAAGAGACAAAGAAGAAGAACAAGAAGTATAAAAAGCGAAATGAGTATTCACGATGACAATTGAAATCTCTTACGTCATGAGGTTCATTTGAGGTGCATTTTGAGTAACTGATCTTTGAATTGGCCAGTACCATATTCGGGGTTCAAAAGTCTCGAATGGAAGTATCTCTCTGCCCGAGTGTTGGAGAGTGAATTAGCACCGACCAATTCCGAAGAGTTAACCTCCCAAATGCGGATGAATAGAATTCCCTGAATAAATTTCCGGGTTAGAGAGTCAAATTCTCCGACGACTGGACACCCAGACGGAATAGTGGGTACTCGGGTACGATTGATGGGAGTAGGTAACAGAACGTATCCTGAGACAGCGGTGCCGACCGGCGGCTGTCTACCGCTATTCATAACAGCCAAGAGGCATACGGAGAGGTATTCTGACAAAGAAGTGAAGGTTCGTCGGAAGTTTGAAGGTGGACTTGGCGACGGAAGAGGAGGGGGGCAGAAATCCATAAGGTCAAAGCTCGAGCGTTGCAGCAACTCGTTACTTTGTCAGCTCGGTACTGCTGCTGCTGTTGCTGCAACGCGAGTGGTCTGAACTCGAATAGATAAAGCGAAGCGAACTGAGGAAAATCCTTGAGCGCGATCCGTCCGGGCAACCGTTGAATGCTGGCCCTGGATCCCCACCTCCTTGTTCATCTCCGGTAGTGCATTTAACCAGGTACCGTTCGTTTTCGAGCCCTCCATCTCCCTACCTCCGAAGTCTCGAAGCGTTGTCGCCGCTGTCGAGGAGCGAGCGAAGCGTTTTTGGCCTATTTGCCAACTATTTTTGGACACAAGAAAATTCAAAGCAGGGATCAACTCGGGCGACAACGACGTGGCGTGCATCTACGCATGGGGGCTGCATCAGAAATAGACGCTGCACACTCGAGCTGCCGCTCATGTTGCTACTCCTCGGCTTGTACGATTATAGGTTCAACGGGATTTCTAAGCCGGAAATGCTCAAAGAGAAATACTTTTCCACTATAATATCAACCGGAATTCGAGAAGACGAAAACGTGACAAAATAAACGAAACAAAACAGGAGGTACTTGAAACTAGCATTCCCAGAAAAGCTTGGATTTACTTCTTATCTTCTTTACTTTCTCAACAGCTGTTGATTGCTCTCAAAAACAGACAGCATAGCGATTGTTGTTTAGAAAAAAAAATACAATCGAACTTTCTGCTTGTGACTTTTCCATTCCATTCCATTTTATAGGATATATACCTGTGAACCAATGACTACTAAAGATCTACAGATTCACTCCTAGAATCAATGAACCTTCCAACAGTTCAAGTGACTGTTATTTCGTTGCAGCATAAACTGAAACTCTAAAGAGACTGTAACAGTTTGGATTGGTCTTTCTGTTTTAGTGAAGATTTGATCGGATCCGAACGATTGCTTATAAGGACAAAGCAGATGCCATCCGGTGACTTCTTAAACATTTCAGGTTTCCTTCCATAATGGGAATGATTTAGTGAAATGGACCCAACGTGATCATCCGACGATCTGGAAGAGCCGATGACCGATTGAGATCAGGGTTTGTCTGTATTCTGGGCTGAACTAGCGACCAATGAGTAAGCCGGCCGCACTGCATAGCCGCAGCCTTACCCACCACGGCCACACGGCCACACAACCACTCCCGCCAGTAGGTATATAAGGTACAGCCCGAATCCATATACCCATTGGAGACTCCGCATACCGATGCAGAATCCATGTAAAAGCACACACACACACCGATCAACCAGTCTCGACATCGGTACGGACCGGTCAAAGATTGTTCGAGTA
The DNA here is from genome assembly GCF_021155765.1 of Diprion similis. NCBI lineage: Eukaryota > Metazoa > Arthropoda > Insecta > Hymenoptera > Diprionidae > Diprion > Diprion similis. The sequence goes on along the minus strand of NC_060109.1, from coordinate 119,667 downwards.
GATATAACCGCCCCTGCGAAGTAGCAACGGAACTTTACCGAGCGTTTATAGGTATACAAGGTGTCCCTATTACAGGGTGAAGGAAGACCCTGGCACGAACAATGGGTAAAAATTACCAGGCAAACCGCTGAGAGAAATGGTATTACTTTCGAAAAGTCACGTTTCGTGTGAAATAGAAAAGGTAAAAAAGTTTTGCTCGTTCATTTTTTCTCCCCCTTTGTTTTTTTTTTTTTTTTTTTTTGGTGCTCGATGTCGCTTTCAAGCGTCACATTATAAAGGTAAGGGGGTGATTATCGTGTGGAAAAAATTTGCCCGACTTTGCATGCCATGTGTATGCATAGATGTAGGTATGTATACTGCAGGTATATGTATAGACCGAACTTGGGTAATAACTCCGTGACTGCGTGACACCGTGACGAAACATAAAGTGTAATATGGAGCGTGCCGTGATCGTGTGAGCGCGTTCAAAGCGTATCTACGTATTTTTAGTAACTGTGTACACACGTGTGTATAGGTAGGTAGTCAACCGTATGTTACGTACAATACAAGGCTACACGCTATCGCATAATTGGAATCTTAATTCTTAACTTCATAGAAATTTTTATGCATATTATAAGCTGGTACACATGTACACAAAGGTAGGCAGAGCTACGGTATAATTTTAACCTCGTTTTAGACGATATATACACCGCAAAACTGTAACATTCCCGATATGGAAACGACGCTGCTTTTACCCTCACGAAGAATCCAACCCTTCTGGTATAATGTTTACTCGTTTAATTTACCAGGTTGTGGATACGTCGGATGTACAGTCAGGTCGAAAAGTTTCATAGATTCATCAAGATCGGGAGAAAAAGAGCTTAGTGACACGTTTGGATGAAGCTGATGTGGTTTAATTTAATAAAAACGCAGTCCTCTTGAGCCAAAAGAAAATTTTATGATCGGAACTGTTCTGAGGGCAGGAAGTTTCCTGGAGATTCGACTGTACATGCAAATTGAGAAAAGTTCCGAGGGGGTTTATTCGCGAATCCTTCGAAAAAAAATAAAGAGTGTTCCGGCAAAATTTTATCAACATCAAAACCGGCCAACCAGCCAAAAGTAGTGAACAAAAAATGAAAAACATCAAAACGAAAAGGACTCACCTCCTCGTTAACCGACTTCTGGTGTCTGGCGTTCCTGCACATCCTGCAAGGGCATAGTTCCTTTTCCCTGTTGACTCCATCGCTCCTGCTATCGCGCCACTCCTTGGCAGTGAGAATCTGCGGTGGTGGCGGTGGTACGGGGGGCGGCAGGGGACTTGTGGCAACCTCGAGGCTGTCGGAGCTCGAGTTGTGTCTCCTGGGTGGTGTGCCGTTGGACACGACACTGGCGGCCAGGGAGATCTGTGTTCCATTTTTAGGTATCTCAGGTGCTCTGTGTGTCAGGGTGCCATTCTGGGGTGCAAAGGAGCTCGAAGACGAGGTAAAAGATTGCGAGAGTGAGGTGGGCCCAGCGGGCTGAGGCTTGAGGAAATCGTCGAGGAGGTAAAAGCTCTGGGCACGATTAGCGCGGGCCCCAGACTCGTCCTCCGCCCCTGGAGGATCCTGATACAACCGCCGACTGACGCGCGAGCGTTCGTTGTTGGAAGGCACGACGAGCTCACAGCTCTCTCGATAGAGCTCACGGCCCGTGCGCGAGGTGCGAGCCGAGTGAGAGCCCTGGGGCTGCACGTTGCGTGTGGCGGCCCTGGCGCGGGGGGCGGAGCTTGGGGCCTCAGGTGCGACTCCGGAGTGAACTGGGCCCTGGACGGGGGTCCGGAGTAGCGCGCCAAGAGAGCGCCAGCGACGATCCTGACTGGCGGAGCCCGATGAGGCGGAGACGCCGGTTGTTGCCGCCCACTTCCGCTCATTTCCAGGAGAAGCGACGGACGAAGTGGTCACGGCTGAGCTCGCCGACCACTTCCGGTCACCTCTGTCGTTGGGGGTGGAGCTCGTTGAGCTGGACCACTTCCGTTCCGGGGTCGGCAGGGCCTCGTCCCGGGGCCTGAACTTCCACCAGGACGAGGTCGACGTTGTGAGGAGATTCAGGGCACCGCGTAGTGGGTTGTTGGTAGCGAAATTCTTCCCATAGTCCCGCCCCTTCGCCGGCGTAGCCTCGAGCTCGCGCTCTCGTGCCCTCTGCAGCGTCTCTCTGAAACTACCAGCGCCCCCCTCCTCCTCGTAAAGAACTCCCGTCGTGCTGCGCAGCCGCGGACGCGTGCGCGCGAAACCATAGTCGTTTGAATCCACCTGCAGGATTCGGTCCTCGCCCACGTCCCCCTTCGTGCTGACCACGTACCCCTGCGACCCCACTGAGACCCCCAAACTGTGCTGGGGGTTCGGCTGCTGCGGCAGCGTCGAAGTCCTCGCTCTGTGACCCTCTCCGCCGGCGCCCCCCCGCTGCAGGCATGAGAAACTCGCCGAGTGCCTAAGGCTCGAGGGCGGATTACTCGGCTGGCTCACTCCCAGCATGATCTTCTTCTAACGGCGTCGATGACCAGAGTGAAAATTACGGCTATGGTGACGGCGTTTTTTGTTACCAGTAATCATCTATGCCCGCATTAGATATTTTTGCTATTTGTGTTGTTGGTGGCTTTAAATTTTTTGTTTTTTATTTAGTTTTTTTTTTTTTTTTTAATCTCTTTGGTCAGCTGATCTAACAATTTTCATCCAACAACGTTCGTCTTTTCATCATTGACACCTATAAATCGGCGATTCACACTTTCTGGTTACACCGACTTCGTCACCCTCGATTTGACGATGCATTTTTCCACCGTGATGATGATTATGATAACGATCATTCCATTTTACACGGTTTTGTTTTTTCTTCTTAATTTCTTCTATCTAGTATAGTTTCTATTTTTCTTTTTTTTTTTTCTCGTATTGCGATCCTTGTTGATTCGCTTACATTGGCAGTGCTTCGAGGACGGATCTTTTTTCTTTCTGTCTTTCGAATTCCTGTATTTTCAGGTATATATCTATATGTGTGTATATATAAATATATTGTTTTTAGACAACAGTCGAACCCATGTAGCTCCTAATCTGTAACAGAAACCAGGAACAAGGGTAGGGACAGTGAAACTAAAAATAATAAGTAAGAAACTTATACAGCACTAGAGAAAGAGCGATAGCAAGAGAGAGAGAGAGAAAAAAAAATTGGAAACAAAAACAAGCTAGTGAAACAGAGTAAAACAAGAACAAGAAAATGAAAATAAAAAAACAAAACCAGAAAAAAAGAAACAAAAACAAATAAGAAGAAGAAAAGGAAATAAAATCAGATTGAAATAACGCTGCAGCAATGATGTGAATGACCGAATAATGGATGTAACGTAATACTTGTGTATAGGTACATGTGTCTGTATATATATATATATATATAAATGCGTAGCTTTACGCGCGACTTAAATCTAACACAACAAATAAAACATGAGAGATCATGGTAAGTTATGGCGTTCGTATATGTGCAGGATGAAGCATATTTTCTCGTCTATAGGCAAGTAAATTAATTAATTATGGTATGTACGCGATGATGCGTTGCGACTTTGAAACGCCGCGTGCAATCAAGCTTTCGTTAATCGTGCGGATGTTGGTAGTTACGGCACAAGCGCGAGGAATGGAAAAAAAAAGTGTTCTCAAATTTTTTCTCAATTCGTCAATATTTCGTCGGATTAGAAAAAAAAAAAAAGAAAAAGAAAAAACAGAAGAAAGACAAAATTAAATAAGTAAATCAACAATGACGATTAACGATCATTAGCGAAATTATTGTGTAATTGAATCGATAATTTATTACGGAATGAAAGATTTTTCTTAAACATTCAAAATGCGGTTGGAAAAACCATGGTAAAAAGATTTTATTTCGCGTGAAGTTGGAAAAATAATGTAAAATTAGAATTGCGAGCTTGCGATTAGCGCTGTGTACGTAATATGTATGGTGCAAGTGCTGATATCCGTGATATAAGCGTGCAGTAATTCAGTTGTAAGTAATCGGAAACAGGAAGGAGGGTTTGGGAAGTCACACAGAGATTCTTCTTTCCTTTTCTATTTAACGATTGTCTGGTAACTATATATAAATATTCCTAGGGGGTCGATTACAGGATTAAAATTTTACGTACAACCTGAAATAATTCACCCCCAGAGTTAAGCGTTGACGTATACATATATATATATGCACATTTAAACTACGACTAATTATTCTTATCATTATTATTATTATTCTTATTATTATACGCTACAGGTGAAAAAAAAATTCTCCAGAGTTAACGACAATTTCAAAATTTTATAACGACGAATTAATCCGTAAACGATGAGAATAATTTCAAATATTGATAATAATTATAATTCGTAGATTACAAATGCGATAAATGAGATCATTTTTAATTTTTATGAATACATGAATTAAAAAAAAAAGTATCAACGTGGATTCGTTTGAAATGGCTATTTTTTTTTTCTTTTTTTCAGGGTGAATTACGAATCCAGTTGTCCAACGATAAAATGAGACGTTATTGTCTATAATCTACGATTTTTTTCAAACTACTATTCGGCAAAGATTAATAAATCGACAATTCGTCAGTCATATTCAAAGTTTTTTATTCCAATTACCGGAAAATTTTCGATGTTGTCATTTTACGGGCCATTCGGCAGATTCGGATGACAAATTTGATGAGATTGTTGTTTCCTTAAGTTGAATTCAATTTTTCCGTTCACTTTTGCAACACTTTCAGTTACCGTGACGAATTCTATTCATCAAATACGCTTGTATAAACAATAATTTCAAGTCTCGTATCCACCATTCCTCGATATATCTTTTATTATCCCCGATCCTTCAATGTGCAAGAGGAGAAAAAAATTATTTTCGAATTATTGCAAAATGTGAAAAGTTTGCAAATCACCGTTGATTGAATTATAAATTTCGGATTATACAAGGTAATAATAATATTAGAGAAAAATTTGAACCTCCTCGTGATAAAAAAGAATTCATGATGATTATGGTAAAATATTTGTATAAAATTATACGGATAAAACGATAAAGTTAAGCTTATACATATACATGTAGCCGGTTGTATAACCGAAACGGATCTCATTTACGCGAGAGGACCTTACACGGTATTGAATTACGCACGCGGAAGAACGAGGCGGTAAAAAGTCGAAACCGAGATCAAAACCTGCGTGAGAATAGAAAAAAAAAAAAAAACATACAACAAAACGAGAAAAAAAACAGCGAGGAAACAAATACGAAAAATACTTTGCAAACACAAAAAACAAGAAACGGAAAGACACAGAGTCGTGAAAGTACTTGAGAACCGCAACTACTGGACGTTTAAGGGGGCACATCCGTGTAGATGGCTAGAAAAGTAGACGAATTTTGAGAATTTTTATCTAAAATACTATTTATTCGATTCCATTTTTTTTTTTTTTTCTCAATTTCAAAGTTTATATGTTAAGTTATATTCAGTAATTTTTTTTGTTCCGTACTGACAAGGTTTGCGGTGCCTAGAATTTTGGACAGTCGGTTGATCTGAAATAAAAAAATTCCACCGGAATCTTGAAATATGATATGATTCTTTTTTTTTTTAACGAAACGGCGAACGTTTCGACTTTAACGTTTGTTTTCCGGCCTAAATTTAACACCTTTTTTGGACCATAATAAAATAAATAATTAAATTTAATTTAAAAAAAAAAAAAAAAAAAAAAAAAAAAAAAAAACGAACGAACGAGACAAAGTGTACAAAAACATTGTATCCAAATTTGGTAAAAATTGTTCGTGTCATTGTCGAGATATTCTAGGCACGGACTCGAAAACGTAATTTTGAGATAATCGAGTTTAAAGTTCGGTGAATCTTCGGCCGAAACTTGGGCAATTATTTGTCGAATTTCGTTATTCAATTTACACACAATATTCTTCATACTTGAAACTTTGAGAAATACAACGTAATAAAAAGAAAATCGATTTTTCAAATATTCTACTCGGATGTGTCCCCTTAAAGGAACGTCGTAATAACACTTTGGACAATATTTGAAAAGAGAGAGAAAGAGAGAGAGAGAGAGAGAGAGAGAGAGAGAGAGAGAAATGCAATAATTGACTTCGGTCGACGCGTTTTTAAGAAAATCCAACTGTGACGTACGTTTTGGAATACCGCGTGTGATCACTCCGACTGACAATGAACGTGTGGCGTCAGATATAACAGTGGAGTGAAAGGTTCGAGCATTCGCGTGTGCGAATATCGTAAACGTGAAGTACATTCCCATACGATAATCGAGAGAGAGAAGGAGAGAGAGAGATATAATTTTGCATCGTGAATTTATTCAGTGCAGTCTCGAGAATCTGAGCTACGCTTTGTGCACTGTGCGAGTTGAAAGAAAAGGAGGATAAAAAGAAGAAGAAGAAGAAGAAGAAGAAGAAAAAGAAGATTAAAAATCAGCGTGCATAAACGTTCAATGAGTCAGTGTGTCAGTCAGTCAGTCAGTGAGACAAACGATGCCTGCAAATATTTTAAACGCATAATCGCTTCTATTGGCAAGAAAACTTGGTCATTTTATTTATTGTTAGGTTTGATTAGTGGTGAGTTAACTTTTTTAATTATTACAGAATTTCGTTACGCGGAAGCTGCAATTTGCTATATTAAGAGTCTTTCAGAGCATCGCGCATTGATTTTTATCCGCTTTGCCTCGTCGCCCGCTGCTTTACACCGGCGAGACTCATCATCATCATCATCATCATCATCATCATTATTATTATCATCATCCACGGTAGGTAATTAGGGTAATCATCGAGGTTCACAGTCTACATAACATTTCGTTCACTGCGGTGAGTGAGTGTTTTATGGTGTTGAAGAGATTATCCAATCGTGGAATTATAAGTTCGAAATTGAATTTTCGTAATTGAAAAATTCCAAAAGCCCCCAATTCAGAATTATTTGCTAGCGGAACTTGAAGTAAAGAAATCAACGTTCGATGAAACAACAAATTCTTCTTCAAATTTCGGAATTATTTCACAAAAAACACTTCCATGAAACAAAAAAATTCGGAATTTTGCATTTTCGAAACTTTTCAAATTTCAACGAAAAAGTTGTAAAACCTGGACAAGGTCCATAATTGTGAGTAAAAGTTAAAAAAAAATGGAATAAAAAACGAACAAAAAAATCAGAGAATTATTAGAATTTCGTCTCATTCTTCTTCCTTTCCTTTTTCTTCGAATTCGGAATTATGTCACAACAAACACTTCCGTGAATCAAAAAATTCGGAATTTAGCGTTCTCGGACTTTTCAAATTTCAAATTTCAACCCCACCTGAAGTAGTTGAAAACTGGGACGTAGTCCATAATGGTGAGTAAAATGTAAAAAAAAAAAAAAAAAAAAAAAAAAAACCAACGAACGAAAAAAATCAGAGATTTTATAGACATTTGTCTTATTCTTTTTCCTTCCCATCTTCTCCGAATTCGGGAATTATTTGATAAAACCAAAAACAGTTTCGTGACTGAGACGATAGCCTTCGAGCTCGTTTTCAATGACCAAATAAACGAAGCGCAGAGCTGATTGTGAGATGTCGGATCGTCTCGAACTCTGTCGACCGGATGTAGCCGGGGTAATTTAATCGTCGAAGAAAAACGGCGCGCTGCATTGAGCCGCAAGGCATGAAGTTTTAGACGGGAATCGTGATCGTTGCACCAGATGCTTCATGATCCACCACGTTCGGTTCTACGATCTTCCTGCCTGCCTTAGATATGGTATATTTTCAAAGCCCGATGGTCGAATTATAAATAAGCGCATCCGCTGTTGGGCAGCAAATTATTATTGTTATATATTGTGCTCGTTGAACCGATCCGTTGACAAGATAGAATTGAGTAAAAAAATGGGAATCGATAAAATTGTTTGATCAAAATTTATGAAATGGAAATTAGATTGGATAAGAAAACTGAAACCGAATATATATATTAGGGTGGCGCAAAAAAACCGACTATTTTTTTTTTTTTTTATTTTTTTTTTTTTTTCCCAGTCTCGTGTGACCAAGTGTTAGTTTTTGATGTTTTGAGAGCCCATTCCAAAGGGCAAAAAAAAAAAATAAGTTTCCGAAAGTTTCAGTTCAAAATTTGAATTTTGAAAGGTCGCTCATAATTATTTTTCATTTTTTTTGGCGCATTTCTTTAGATCTTTTCGAGCAACCTTTTAATATTCATATTAAAATTTCATCAATTTTTTACCTTTAATTTAGTAAGAAAGAATCGATAACAATAAACCACGACATGAATTAAAAATCAAACAAAATACTGAAAATATAATTTTTTTTTTATTCAATTTTTTGACGACTATTGACATTTTTTTAAATTTGGAGCGACCTCTTAAAATTTTTTTTTTTTCAGCTGGCCTTTGGGGTGGGCTCTTAAAACATCAAAAACTAACATTTTGTCACACGAGAGTAAAAAAAAAAAAAAACAGTCGGTTTTTTTGCGCCACCCTAATATATGTATATAGTATATCAACGTTAATTTGAAATTTGTTAAAAAAACATTTTAACTTTTTATATATATCTATACAACAAGGATGTATGCAAATTGCATATTGTAAACAGGTCATTGGGTAGGTATTGGAAATTTGTTTCTTGAATTTGTTATTCAAATTATTCCAATCGGATATTAGATTTCACAAGATATATTCATTCTCTCCTCACCGTTTGTTGTTCGAGCTCCGATTCCCATTTCTCGATGTCAAATCGCATGCATATAATCTATGTATGTGTGTATTAACCTACTCACCCCGAAAGACTTTGTCAAAAAGCGAGATGCAAGATATCGAGAATGAGAAAAAGAAATCGGATAAAGTCTAGAAAAGAAAAAGCTGAGAATAAAAACTACGCATAGTCAGCTTGTTGATAGAAAAATTTATCTTTACAAACCGCGATCAAATATTTATACCTAATTGAATTGATTGCAAATTTTTTTTCAAAGTGAAGAAATATTCGTTTGGCAGTTGTTGAAAACAAAAAAAAAAAAAAAAAACAAAAAAAACAAAACAGAAAAAAAGAAAGATAAATATCTCTCTGGAATCGAACCGTTTTTCTATTTTACGAAAATGTTTAAATGTTATATATATATACTATGTAATAAAAACTGCTTTGAATAAGCCCGTCTAACTCAAAACGTAATTTTACTAATTTAGTGAACCTATAAGCCAAAGACTTGACCATGAATTTTATAGAATCCGTGCCATTCCTTTATTACACCGTAAAATAAAACTGTATTCCAGTATTTTTCTTCAAAATTGTGTATAAAATGGGGCTGTTAAATCCCTCAAGGCACCCCCTCAACCCTTAAAGAACCGCTGTCTGAGGAATTTTGAAAAGTCTTTTTTTCTACAGAAAAGTAATCTGAAGTCCATAACATTGGACCAAATTAAAGTCTAATGGTGGTAGATCGATAACCTGACCCCATATGGGCTAAGTATGCCGGTTTTTTGAGGGTTAAGTCATGCATATTCGTAATTGTTAGCGAATACATGTAATACCTGCTCCGATTAGAGTTTTGAACAAAGTAATGGGTGCCCATGTACCAACGCATTTAACGAAGGGTAAAACGCGGGGTGAATGTGGAGGGTTGGGGGGTGAGGGGGTAAATCTATAGGCAGGGACATCGCCCAGTGGGACTGCACCACCCACCACTTTGGGGATAATTCCATCGGTAAGGAAAGGGCGAAATGTTGAAAACGGTGAACGACGTACAACGTAACCGGCGTCGTTATTCACTGATACCTATACGTAGGCAGCTAGCTTTCTTCTTCTCCTCCCATAATCCTGCAGTCACGCGATTCGCGGGCTATGCGTTGCTTCTGTCCGCCCAAACGCTCGCCTGCGAGCCTGACATGGAAATCGGTATTAAATGCTGCTTCTGCTGCCGCTGATGCACTGCCTCGAAAACCGATAGCCACATAAATCTTAACCATTAAAATTCCCCGTGCCGGGATCACGGCTGTCGCGATAATAACCAAAATGCTTGGAAAGTTTCGGAAAACGAAATTGAGAATACGGTTCGAGATGGATACGGTCTGCGAATAATAATTATCCAATCATCGAACGTCATTATCATGTTTTTTTTTTTTTAACATGGATCTACGTTTCACATTTTTTTTTGGACATCGTTTTTGTTCCCGATTTTCGATTTTCACTGTCGTCTGATTTTCGATGTAAGTTTCGAAAAATTTACTGTCTTCGGATAATAATTATCCAATCATCGAACGTCATTGTCATATTTTTTTCACCATGAATCTACGTTTCACATTTTTTTTTTTTTTTTTTTTTTTTTTTTTTTTTTTTTTTTTTTTTTTTTTTTTTTACATCATTTTTGTTACCGATTTTTTATTTTCCCTACCGTCTAATTTTTACACGTACTTTGAGAATTGCGTATACAGCATGCAACGGTTATTCAAATCTTGTCGTCTGAATTCTTAGCGGTCTTTATTTTTTCCGGACAAAATATTCTCTCGATTCCTCGTATTTTTCAACTTCTTGTATAATTTTTTAGATTCTCTGTGCCTTTTTATCCAATTTTGATAATCGATCGTTTAAAATACAAGCTTATTTCATAGGCTCAATCACAATTACAAAGAATAAAACTTTTCTGTCAAGTCACTGAAATTACTTTGCCGGAATATTAGAAGCTTTTTGGACTTTGACTATCTTTTCCCGATGCATAAATTCAGAAATAAATCTTATCAAATCCCGTAAAGTATTTTGTATTCCGATAACACCTCTTGAATTTCACGTAAATATTGAGTTTTTCGACAAACTCCCATAAAAGTCGTAGATTTCTGTACAAAGTCTTTCAACTTAAAAAAATTGTTTCACAAACTTTCGGACAATTTCGTAAGGTTTTACAAAGCGCTTTATACTCGGTAAAATGAAATCTACCGAATCCAGCCGGAAGAATCAGGGATCCTTGATCAGAGGGATCAGAAATTTTTTTACTCCCCCCCCCCCCCTACACTGTTGAAATTGTTGTTCGAGAATCCTAAGAGTTTTGTATCTTTCAAAATTTCGGGTGTTGATGAATTTTTTAATCATCTATAAGATTAATTTGGAAAAAAATATTTTGACACAATTATTTTTCATCTATTTTCAATATTTGACTTCTTGCACACATATTGGCAATAATTAGTACGGAGTTATTGTGAATTTCAAAATAACTGCTAATTGAAAAAAAAAAAAAAAAAATTCTAAATCACACGTTATACGATCATGATATCGAGTAATATTATTTTTTTTAATTCAACAAGTAAAAAAACACTGTCGAAAATTAAATTTTATCGATGAAACGTGCTTCTTTACAATTTCGAGAACAATAAGGTAAAATAAAAGCTTGCGAGAATTCGTCGTTTTGCTTTCGCGAAATTATGTGGAAGCTTGAAAGCTCTCAGCTGACGGAAAAAAATGTCAGAGTTTGAGAATTGCAGAAAATGGAAAGAAAGACGGAGGAAAGAAAGAAAAATGAAATGAGGGTGGAAAAATCAGGGAACGAGATGAGTTTGCCTGAAAAATAATTCCTGGTACGTTTTTTTTTTTTTAACTCTCATTTTAATCTCCATTGTTGAAAACTTTCGGGGAATGAAATTCCCTGTTCAACTGAAATCTGTCCTGACACACCATGAGTAGGGGATGGAGGGCAGAACGGGGTCCTTAAGAAAATACAAAGTTTTCGAGGATTCAAATACGCTAAATCTGTTTTTTTTTTTTTTTTTTTTTTTTCTAAATTCTAACCAAAGAAAATAAAAATGATTTTCAGATGTCAGGGAGAAGAACAAATTTTTCAAAAATTTTCGATAATTCAAAATAATGCTGAATAATGTTTAAAGAAGTCATTTTTTACTATGTTAAACACATTTTGAAAAACAAAAGTTTTTTATAAAATTTTAAGGGTATCCCATTTTGCCCACCCCACCCCCGTATATATAATCTACGAGGTATGTACGAAGGGTCCGATAGCCGCATCGATCGGTCGGCAGGGCTGAAATCTACCCCTAAGCCTCCGAAAATTGTCCCCTTCAGGAAGAGGAACTATCAGAATCTATTTTTAGATCATTCATATTCGAACTGCTGTGTACTAGAGTAGTAGCTATAGTCCGACCACCGGATGGATACATTCCATCACTTCAAGTCGTGATCGGTTTTCATCGTCGAGTGCTCTGGGAGAATACTCTTGATGGTAAAACGATGCGGCATTGATCGAAAAGGCCGGGAAAGATGAGGTGTGATTGAAAAAACGTCGCATTTTCTTTGTTTTATTACGCGGATTGATTGCTTTCATATTTTCGTTGGATTTTTGGAATTTTTTGCCATTTTTTAACAGGCTTCTAATTGACTGAAATCGATTTTGTTAGATCACGTCGACGTTATAAAATCGGGGGTAGATGGTTGATTCCTGACCGCGCGGCATCGATCGGAGGTTGATAACGAAACGCGAAGCGAAACGGCCGATGCTGATATTGTTTCCTGTTGCAGCTGGTCGACTAGCGACTGGAGGTAAGAAATACTCAGAGGGAGGACCTGACGGTGCTCAGGAATTACATGAAGCGTCGAGTGTTTCAAGGAGATGAGCTTCAAGTGGCTTAGAACCGCGTTTTTCCCCTCTTGCGTATTTACCGCCACCACCGTCCTCGAGGAAGGTGTGCGTGGCTTTCGGTCGAGGTTTTCCCACACGTTACAAAGCGCCTGGTCAAGCGTGTCCGAAGGCATTCGATCCAGACAACGCGGCGTCTCGGCATCCCCGTTTCACTCCTCCTCTTTCACAAATCTTTCGTCGAAGTGGTGAACAAAAAAAAGAATAAGAAGAAGAAGAAACGAACACGAGATAACAAGCGGAACAAAATTGCAACGAAATCAAACAAACATTTTTTTCTGCTTTGTAAAATGGCTCAAACAATTTGAACCTGAATAAATGGAATTCGAAAAAAATTGCATTGAAATCAAACAAACAGTTTTTGTCTGATTTGTAGAATGATTTTAACAATTTGAACCTGAAGCATTCAAATTGAAAAAAAAAAAATTGCATCTAAATCAAACAAACATTTTTTTCTGCATTGTAGCTCAGCTCAGCCGATCTAAGCACACACTATCGTACTCAAAGTAACATGCATCGCCTCACCACCAACCTCAGCTATGGCGGAATCGTCTTCGCGTTCCTCTCAGCAGTTTTCTTTTGCTACAAACTCTCATTATTTAGAAGAATCTCAAAAGTATAGTCTTTCTGTAAATCCAGGCGAATACGCCACAACCTCGACTCACGTCATCCAAGACCCCAAATCCTTTCCCACCATGCCATTTCCCACCCTCACCTAGAAAACAGGTCATTCCCTAAGGACCTGTCTCCTCGCACTTCGTCGCTGCCCCGAGCTCATTCAGAAATTGAAATGATGGAAATGTCCAAACTACGACAACACCCACGTAAACTGCCCCGCGATCAGAGCCTTGACGCTAGTTCCGGCTCCCTCTTCATCTGGACAGTCTGTCCTCCCTCTACTACATATTTATAAGAACATATCCATTGTTATGCCCAAATATCATTCAATAAAAATGTCTCAAATTACGCTATTATAATAACCGTATACACTATCTACAATTATACCCCTGACATTGTCATTTAACTTTGATTGTATCTATATTATCTACAATCAAAACCCTAAAATTATAATTTAATTATAATTGTATCTTTATAATATGTAACTACTACACACTTAAATTATAAGAACATACCTATTGTTAAAAAAAAAAAAAAAAAAAAAAAAAACATTTCTGCTAAAAATCTATACTAACCCGCTTAAACGCGCATTAACCCTAGGCGCTATAATCTTTAAGGCAAACTATATTGTAATCTTTCGTAAGTGAGTCGATACATTACCCAAAAATTCTGTTTTCCTTCGAACATTCGGCTCTGTACCCTCACCGAATGTTCTTCCCGAAGGGGGGGGCGTGTTACGTCCGACGTCCCGCCTCACGTCTCTCCCACCTTCCTCGACGCTTGTCTTTACCTACCATTCCCACACTCCATATCTTGTCATCCTATTTCCATCTTGGCTTACACCACTCGCTATCGCCCTTACCTTGCTATTTCGATCCCCCTCTACCCTGTATCCTCGCTCATTTTCTCATGCAAAAGACTCACTCTCATTCCAACGCTCTTACCTCTTACATTGAACTTCAACTCCCGTTCCCCAAAACCATTGCCTCAACTACTCCTCATTGACTTCACTCAATTTGAAAATCAAAATAAAAGTTATAATCATTCTCTAATTACTGTTCTTTCCCTTCCGTTCCCTGAACGAAAACGGCGACGACTACGAACCTACAAAAATAGCACCCGAACCAACACCATCGGGTGGGTACATGGACTGCCGTCCCCCTGTACCGTAACAAATGATTCGAACAATTAGAACCTGAATAAATGGAATTCGAAAAAAATTGCATTGAAATCAAACAAACAGTTTTTGTCTGATTTGTAGAATGATTTTAACAATTTGAACCTGAAGCATTCAAATTGAAAAAAAAAAAATTGCATCTAAATCAAACAAACATTTTTTTCTGCTTTGTAGAATGATTCGAACAATTTGAACCTGAAGTGTTCACATTCAAAAAAAGATTTAAACGAAATCAAAGATACATTTTTTCTGATTTGTAGAATGATTTGCACAATTTGTTCCCCAAGTGTTGGAGTTCAAGAGAAAAAAAAAAAAAAAAATGCAACGATATCAAAAAAAGATTTTTTTTTCTCACTTCCAAAATGATTTGAACGAATTTGAACCTGAATTGTGTGTAAAAAAAAAAAAAAAAAAAAAAAATCGACGCTACTTTATCAACCAAATATATACGGTAAGAATTTTTCTTCTATTTGAAGAGATTTATTAATCGTAGATAAGACATTATTATTTAAAATTTTCAATAGTTCATTTCAAGGTATTATTAGAATGTAAAATTGTGTACGTATTACGCAACAATTACTGTATATTATATTCGTATGTAAATAAGTGTGCATAATTGCGAGCGGAAATGAGAATTACAGAATGTATTTGAGTGTAAGCAGGTAAAACGCGTGAATTAGAAATCTGCTGTTAATTATTACGGTAAGAAAAAAAAAAATAAAGGAATAGAAAAGAAAAGAAAAAATGTGAAACATAAGAAGTGACGGTAACAATTAAAATAAAAAAATTATTCCGACCGTATATATATATATGTATGTATATATATATATATATTCAAAGATACTGCAGAAGGAGGATAAAAAGCGGGGTCGTCCTTTCGAATTACAAAATCAACTCCGTTAATTAACGATAAATAATTATATACGAATCTATTTGTTATGTTTAAAATTTAATTTATACCTTACAAAATAACAGAAGAATTATAGAAACAGTATAAAATATAAATCAATAATGAAATTTCTGTAAAATACTTTCTACGTAATGTACATATATATATATATGTATATAGTTTATTTATTTATTTCCCATTAATATCATTCAATTCGTCATAAATTACTTTTCCATCGTCAATAATAAATTAACCATTCACGTTATATTTCTACAAGGAGATTTGATATCCTGTGAAAATACGTAGCAAAGATATTTCATCTGAATAATAATCAAGGGCCGAGTGCAACAATAATAACAATAATATCAATAATAGTAAAGACGATAACAATAATGATAAAAGTAATCAATATGTAGTTTCGCTCTCCGTGGGCACGGCATGAATTATATTCAAGAGGGAACCGCGATCAGGACAATCGTTTTAACCGGAAACGAGACATTCTGTAACCCTTGGGGGTTTCGAAATGGGAAAAATAATTTACGATATGCAGAGTGGTTTTTGATGGGAAAATCGATGCGCGATAAATACGGTGACAGAAGCGAGTCTTTAATTTGACAATTTTCGATATCGATTTTGTGAAAACGATTCACAATGAAATGAAAATTTCTGAAATTCGAACTGTACTTTGATTTCTCAGAGAGTGAAATTTTTTTTTATCACTCAAATTTTAAGGAAACGACGAATGATTATCATCGTAAGAATATCGTACCTACGTTATATATATATATATATATATATATATATATTTCAAGAATTACGCATCGAGTCAGCGAGCAAGTTGGTCAACGTTAATACCTAATACACACGTAATGGCTTTGTATACTTTGACGGAAAGTTATTTTGCAAATTAGAAATCTTACTCTGGCTATAAATGAACACAAGCAGAGCGTGCAAATATCCCTTGTGCGTATCTTTTGCATATAAATATTACAAAGAATTCTAATACAACGGAAAAAAAAAACTAAGAAAAATTAATTCACATTGCAAATTTATACGCAGATAATTTAGAAATTATGCTGTATTAATATACGATCATTATTAAATAGTTTTGAGAATTGTGTCTTTTTTACCGACTGTGCAGCGTAATTTGGCTTAAAGAAAAGTAGACCGCGCCTCTATCAAATCATGGATTATTTTCACTTTGCTCTGTAAATTTGTCTTCAATCGTTCTGCACTACGCTCCGGTGTTTGAAAAACTAAAGCGTGAACGTTTAATTAATGCTGAATTTATTCATACGAGGCTGAAAAATTCTGCTATTACCGACAGGTTTGCGGCACACAGACTCGAGACACGATGTGACATTATTTCCTAGATTTTCCCTACAAAGTACCCTCGAAACGAGGCCAGCACGCTGTATAAGCCTATATTACCGATGATTTGAAATCATTCCGAGTCACGCGAGTTAAACAATGCAAAATGACGATCCGACTGAATTGCAAAGCGTCAGTCTCGCCTTGACACAAACATATTCAAGCGCGGTCGTGTGGCTGTAGTTGCCGATTTTACCGACCGTCATCAACATTGCGAAACCCTGCGAAATACGGTAAAACACCAGTGACATGAAAAATGGCGGTATATTTGAATTTATTATTCAACAAAGAAGTGTACAGTTTTCTACAGGTCTCATATAATTTTCTGTAAATTACCGTAATTATATTCACAATTCTAACAGCAACCAAAACATTTAACATTTTTACTCAGGCCATCATTTTCTTCAAAGATTCGAAATATTTTCATCAGGTCAAGTATTTCACCACTAATATCAGCGACTATAGTTCGGGGCCGAGTCCGGAAGTCACGCTCAAGACTCCTCAAGTCAATTGATCGAGTAATTATTGGAATAATGTTCACTAATTTCTTCCGCCTTAACGATCAGTGACATTTTTGTAAAAATTAAACCCATATAATTTCATTTATTGAAAAAACTTCGCGTGATTATTTCTTGCTTAACGTGTTTTTTTTTTCCTTCTCTCTTCTTTCTGTTACGCGACTACGCAACGCCTGAAGCATCCTTAGAAAAATTGTTTCGGTGTAAGATTATACTCGTGACGATGTAACCCGAGCTTTTGCACCTCCCTGCAGTTTTGCGGAAGATTATAAACGACCGAGCTTCTGTTCTCCGAGATTCCCCTGTTTACCCCAGTTTATTACGTATGCATATGTGTGTATGTATATGTACACCATGCGTGTTGTAATCTAGGCATGTGTGTAGCAAACATACGTGCGTGTGAACAACACGCAGCAACACACGTGTTCGGCGTTTCAAGCTATGCCACCTGTTGTCAGCAGCAGCGAAAGGTGCGAGGAGAAGAATATTACACGTATATGTATAGTACGTGCGAGAGAAAAATTGCCAGAGAAAACCGCAAATTCATAAATCCTGCAATTCGACATTTAGAATTTTCAACTTCGCCAATTGTTCTTACTAATTTTGTAATTAAATCTGTATATGTATCTATGATTTACAGTTAAAGTATAAAGGAAAAACGATGCAAAAAAAGGATCGACAAGTTTCAAGTTAATTCCTATGTAATCGAATTTGTTTCATTTATTCGCACTGAAATTATCGGGAGAAAATTCAACTTGTTTGTACCACTTTTCGGAAAATCAAGGACCGAATGAAGAGGGGGAAAAAGTTGTTGCACAGATGAAATAACAACAATAACAGTCGTGTCGTGTATACACGGTAGTGTGGATAACCAGGGCAATTTATAATTAATATACCGTTAATTACAAGGCTTCTCACTTCACGCTTTCAGTACCCAAGGCACGTGTCTTCGAGTCCAGGTATAACCTGCTCTTCCTCGGTAATTGAAAGCGTGCTTGGCTCAATTAATTACGAACGTATACACAATATATATATATATATATATATGTATATATATATATATATGTATGTATTTATTTATTTCTATGTATATTCAATAATAATTAATAACTCGTGACCGAGCCGCGATTATGGCTTTGTTTAACTCGGATAAGAAACTTGCTCGATTTTCGAGACGGTTGTTTCAGGATTTTTCAATTTTATACACGTTTTTGTGAATAGAACCGCGATTTCGATCGACGGAGCTTTTGCGAATCTTTTCACAATCTTTCGATCGAGCCTCCGACGCGTCGATTATAATTATAATTAATTAGCATAACGCAATACGGCTGTTATTTGAAATGATTGGAAATTTAAATGTTTTGGGTGACATTTTTTTTATAACTTTACAAGAGGAATATTTCCAGTAGACTTTTAAGCTTCGATACATAATTTTGGAAATATGGAAATCGAGATAGCAGTAGAAAAATACTTGGAAATAATTGAAGAAAGAAATTTTAGAATGATTTGAAAAATTTAGGAACGATTGACAAAAATTGCGGGGAATCGGGAATATCAAAACAGAACTTACAAAGTCGAAAAAAATTAAGGAATAAACAGAAATTATAAGAAATGATGATAAAATTTGAGATATTATAAAATTGATGAAAGCTTGAGTCTGAAGAAGTTTTTTTTTTTTTTTTTTTACTAAGAAAAATTAATATTGACAGCTTTTCAACCTCAAATATCGATACACGATTTTCTTCATTATAAATGTTTGGTCGTTGAATGATCAGTTGATAAAACTGAAGTCCATAAATTTATCCGAAAAACTTTGAAAATATCGATATCATATTCGAAGAAACGGCATTCTATTGAAAGTAACAGTCTACTATAATGATTCAGCTTATCTCCGGTAACGATGCAAGACTTTTTTTGAAATTTTGATTTTACTTATATTTTCTTTTGCAAAAAATGGTAAAAAAAAAAAAAAAAGCGATCTTTTTCAACTTTCTCGAAAAATAGCCACCATTTGGTTATTTTTTCAAATATATAAAAAATCGTGTGATTCGTTCCAAGGCCATTAACATGCTGAATCTGAAACCGTTTGATTTTTTAGTTACAAATTCTTGAGAAACCCTTTTTTTTTTGCTCCTCAGTTAGGTAGACCCCTTAATACACTCGTGCAAAGCGTTGTTGTTCGTTAATTTTGATTTATTGTTATGTAACGAGCAAGGGAACTTCGGATATTCTAGCCGCAAACCCGTATACACATATATATATATATATATATATATATATATATATATATATATATATATATATATACATATATGTGCTACTCTTTAGGCTCTACGTGTGTGGAATATAATGTCGCGTGTAAAATAATGTGGGACGACGTACAATATGATGCGAGCATTTCATAAACCCAACCGGGCAAATGACGAGAGACCCCTGATAGCAAGGCCCCGCGGTTCATGAACAAGCTAGACTGACGATTGACCCCGTTTCAACGGCATCCGTATCGCTATACTCACGTCAAACCAAAAACGCTTGGTTCAAGTTTTTAATAATATTTAATAATCCATTCTTCTCACCATTTTGCCTCTTTTGTCGATTTACGAAAACTCCCAACGAGTTTCATTAGATTTATCCAATTTCGCACAATTTGGTCAGATTTTTATTTTCTACTTTCATTTAATTTTCTTCAATTTTGTGCGAATTTTCTTATTTTTCATTACTTTCAATCAATTTTTCACAATTTCAACCTGTTGTTTTCAGATATATTTCGACTTGACCAAATTTGTTTTCATTGTACAGATTCGTTCTCGAATTTTCAGAACTTTTCTTACATTTTTTTTTTTTTTTTCAATCATACGGGATTTTCTCTTACCGCAATTTCTTCCACTTTCCGTAATTGTTCGCGATTTTCCAACACTTTCATAAATCTTACTAAATACTGTATTAAACCGATATTTTCCCCACTTTCTTCCACCTGAGTAAATTTGAATCCATGACTATTCTCACCTATCGTAAATTGTTTCAATAATTACCCTCAGTTCTTCTCTATCCTCCACAATTTCCTTAAATTTTCCACAGGTCTCTCAATAATTTCGAATGTCCGAAACTTTTCGTAATATACATATACTGACCATCGTAGATAATTTTAACTAATTTTTCATCTAAAAAATGATGCATAAATATTTTCGCTAAAGAATAGCACCGATTCAGTTACACATCATTCACGCTTGTGTGAAAAATAAAGACTCGAACCGAGTCTCAATCGCCCACAAGTGTATTCATCAACGAGTAAGAAATCGTACGAGTACCCGGGATGATCGTCGTCGCGGAGGAGAAGAAGAGTAGATAAAAGGCAGAGCATCAGCGAACGGCTGCGACGAAGAAGAAGAAGAAGAAGAAGAAGAAGAAGAAGAGGTTGAGGTTGAGTAGGAGTAGGAAGAAAGAGAAAGAGAACAAAGCAGCAAGGCCAGCCGCGGGTCATTGCCGTCATGGTACCCACTCGGTTGGAAGGTACTTTACACAGGAACGCACTAACACAGGTTTGGCTCGCGCGTGTGGCCACCGCACAGCTGAACGCAATGCAGAGAAAGAGGCGACTCGGCGATCGTATACTCATACTAGTACCTGCAGGTATACTACACACCTTGGTCGTGCCTGGGCCGTGGATGAGATAAGTTTAAGGGGGAAGCCGCCTCGCGTCGCCTGCGTCCGAAGGTAGGAAGGTAGGAAGGTAGGAAGGTAGGAAGGTAGGAAGGTAGGAAGGTAGGAAGGTAGGAAGGTAGAGGTACCTATGTACCTCCGTCCTGGGTACCTACCTTGACGAGGTGGTCGTAGGTATAAGGGCCATTAAGCCGGATGATACATAGGAGTCGCCGTACACGCGGGACGCGTGTGTAAATGTTTCTTCACGGGCGTGTGTGAGGGATGGGTATTATAGGTGTGCCACAACGTGTGCCACGGTGGATACACGCTCGAGTAAGACCCTCTTCACGGATCGGCTACTGCCAAGGAGTTTCGTTTTCCTGCGCGCAATGGTTCAGCAGGTATTTCGACAGAAGGAAGTTTTCTTCATTTCTGTTTTTTTTTTTTTTTTTTTTTCAAATTTTCCTTTCGTTTTATTCGTTGACCTCTTTCGGAAAAAGGATATCTCGAAAAATTGCGAAAAATCGGGTGAAATCGGATGGGAAATTGGTTGGAGTATGAGGAAAAAAAATCGGATCAAATTTGATGAGATCGAATAAGGATCGCTTAAGATTGGATGAAATTGAATGAAAATTGGATAAGACGGAAAGGACATCGGATGAGATTTAGTAAAATCGAATGGAAACCAATTAAAATCGATTTCAGGCAGGAAATATTTCGATTTTCTTCGGACGAAGGGTATCTCGAGAAGTTGCAAATAATCGGATGAAACATCGATTGAGATAAAAAAAATAATCGGATTAAATTTGATGAAATTAAATAAGGATCGTATAAAATTGAATGAAAACTGTATGCGATCGACTAGAGATCGACTTATATTGAATGAAATCGAACGGTAACCGATTAAAATTGATTGCAGTCAGGAAATATTCCAAAGAATCGCTAATAACAGGGGTGAACTGGAGGTAAGAAGATGAAAAACGATCGCTAAAAATGTAAAGTTGAAAAAAAATCGATAAACTTCAGGGATAATCGAATGAAACCTGATAGCCGTAGAAAGATTTCTGAAAACCTTGAGAAACGTTTCACAGACATACCGATAAGAAATTTGTTGAGTAGTGATAAATTAAAAATGATCGGTAAGAGAGTCGAAAAATCGATTAGAATCGAATGGAATTGAGATGAGTTAAGAGTAGGAAAAAATTCGCAAAAAAATCAAAAATGTCTGTAAAAATTGCAGAAAGTAGAATAAATCAGGTAAAGAAACGATTATGCCAGTGTAATTTCGAGTACCGTACATTGAATTAAAATATATGCCAACGTATGACGTGTTGTTTGTAATTCGGTCAGGAATTTCATCATTACAGAATACTTCCTCCTTAGTTATACCGAAATTTAAATATCAAGCGGCGTTTGATGAATCATGTGTATAAATGTTTGCATAATAGTTTTCGAGCAGACATTACAAGCTTTTACTTTTCAAATCGTGCATAATTACACCTTTGGGTGACAGGTACCATCTATTCACAGATATGTTTTAATTTTAACCTTATTTGAAATCGAGCGATAAAAATTATTTTGTTCTAAAACATAGCGAGGACGAAACACATCTTTGATTGGTGATAAGATTTAATCTAAAAAAACAATCATACTCTTTGGTACACCCATTGAATTCACACTGGTGAAGAACTTTACGCGGAATCCGTAGTAAGCAAGAAAAAAATTCCGGACTTCAATTCTTTCCAG
This sequence comes from Diprion similis, assembly GCF_021155765.1. Lineage (NCBI taxonomy): Eukaryota > Metazoa > Arthropoda > Insecta > Hymenoptera > Diprionidae > Diprion > Diprion similis. Next base: position 97,088 of record NC_060109.1, on the reverse strand, counting down.
AAATAAGAAATTTGTAATTCAAATTTCAATAAAGCGAGACCGTTTATTTCTACCGTGTTTTAAAAGCGTTGTATTTTCTTTGCCTCGTCTATGTATACGAAGTACACTTAAAAAAATAGATTTTTAATTGACTTGCATAGTTAAACTTTGATCCACGTAAAATATGAGTATTTAGGTAATAAAATATTAGAACATTTTCAAACCGATTAAATTCGTGTACATCCAGTTGAAAAACGAGTTTTGATCACCGCTTGATACGGCCGAAAGGCGACCGACAATAAGATATGAAAGAAATTTCTCTGACTGACAATGAGTCAATTAATCGAACAGTGATCTACTAAATCATTTTGTTCCGGTCAATTCGATTAAATCAACCCAGTGATCCACATAAAATTAAAACCATCGAAATTGTATTCGAAAAAAAGTCAATCGGCTACCACTTTTCACAATTTTTATCATCTGATTATCGAAAGTAAAAACACTGAAAACACAATTTCAAAGAAGAACCCAACTGGCAAAAATTTTCCTCTCGATTAAAATATCGCTTCTTTAATTTTGCTAATATTAAACTCGTAATATAAGACTAGGATCAAAAGATTTCGAATTAAAAAAATATGAAAGAAAACAAGAAAACAAAGGCAAAAAGGGGGACGAAATTCTGTATATATATATATGTATATAAAGGGGATCACCGCAGATTGGCCTTTGCACAATTTTCTCTCCGAGTGAAAGCGGTGATCCCGGGCTATTTCTGCACTGAAAATAAGACAGACTGCGTAACATAAGTTGACTCGCGTTGTTTGACTCGTATTTTTTTGATTTGAATAAATATATACTATATATGAAACTTTAATATAAATATTCAACGGTCGCTCGAAAAGATCTAAAGAAATGCACCAAAAAATTGAAAAAAAAATTATGAACGACCTTTCAGAATTCAAATTTTGAACTGAAACTTTCGGAAACTCTTTTTTTTTTTTGTCTACAAAATTATACCGTAACGAGAAAAAAAATAAAAAAATAAAATCGATTTTTGACGATTTCTGACGTTTTAAAAAATGTGGAGCGACCTCTTAAAAGTTTTTTTTTTTTTGAACTGTCCTTTGGAGTGGGCTCTTAAAACAACAAAAACTAACATTTTGTCACACGACACTCAAAAAAGAAAAAAAAAAAAACAGTTGGTTTTTTTGCGCCACCCTAATACATATATATATATATTTTTTTTAAATTTTTTTTCAAAAATAGTCTCACCTCCCAATTTCTTCCTACCTCCAGCGAGATAGGACGAGAAAATTTCTCTAGTATTCTAGCCGTGCACGCGTGTGTCTGGTTTTATACGCGTGGGCGTGTAGCTTACGAGGTATGTACATACATACATACATACATACATACATACATATATACAGCGGTTAGGTTGGGTTACATTACGATTCATTATATCACCTGACGTTACGCTCTCTGTCCTCTCAACACGCAGACACAACGCTCTGGAGTCAGACAGTTACGGAGGAAAAGGTAAGTGTACACACATGCATCGGCATACAGGGTGAGGCATTTGAATATCAACTTCTGGAAAACTATAAATTCTTATTCAGACATAATATCGTCGATAAAGTTTGGCGATCTGGATTGGAGGAATAATTTCACGCGATTAGAAGCGTGATCAATAATTAATCAGTCGGAATTTTTTTTTCACAGATTCAAACTAGATTATTGGCTAGTCCTTTTTTGTTGTTCGAAGAACAATAATTTCATTCGACATTCCAAGAAAAATTCCAATCCCAAGTTTTCCTTGGTTCCCCCTTTTTTTTTTTTTTTTTTTTTTATTACAATTTTTTTGTTTTGCGATATTTTTGGATATCATTTTTCGTTCGTTATACGTTTTAACGGCGTCAAGATATTCTTACACCGAAAGTCTTACGTAGTTGACTTTGGGCGAACGAAACGGAAGAAAATATGGATTCACCTCACGTTCTAATTATTATTTCTAGAAGATGCAAATTTCTTCGAAACAATTTAAGAACGACCTGAGTCAACTTGCGTTTTGTAACCAGAATCCTCACAACTCGGGACATCTTTTTGAAACCGAATTAAACCAGTGGTGCAAAATACGTCTACCGAATCAAAGAAAAAAAAAAAAAAAAAAAAAAACTGGAGAATAATTTTCAAAAGATTCATTTGTGACTAAAAAATCTTGCCGCAGGTCTGTCACGACTGCGTCGAAAAACGTTGAGGCATCTATCATTATTAGTCAATGATCAGTAAACTAAACCGAGTGAACCTTTCTTCAAATTGCTTATAATTTCTTCTTCTATAGATCATGAAAGTTGATATGATACGATTTGAAACGTTTTTGATTGGTTCAGAACATGTTTTTTTTTGTACCTGTTTCAAGTATTTTCTGAAAATTTCCACCAACTACGCGCGCATCATTTCAAATCTTTTTACTGTGAAATTCTTCTATTGATTTCAAATGTTCCCGACAGCATCAAGTGGTTCCAAAAATGCTGATCTTCATTATTTGTAAGTTATGTTGAATCGAATAATTTTTAATGATAATTCTACCTGTGATTTTAAGTGTCTTCGTACAACTTCCAATTCAATGAAAAAATTTATAAGAATAGTTTTCAATTCCTTCCATCAATATTGACACCAACTTCCGTTGATCACAAATGATTAGAAGATGGTATTTCCATAGCGTACAAAATGATTTTGAACCGATCAGGATACTCCAGCATTTTCAGTGACATGACGTCATGAGGTTGAAAATCTCTGAAGATCAATGGTTCATTCATCAGTACCCCTAACTCAATTTCTCAAAATCCACAAAACCGATGATTGGGGCTGATACCCTGAAGTGGGTCCGAAACGACCGCTTCAAATGGCTCACCCTGGCTCCTCCAGGCAGGAACATAAGCGGTGGTACCAGCTCCTGACACATAGGCATCCAAGGCACACGCACGAAGAAGGGAGAAATGGGGGGCGACAGGGAGACAAGGAGCCGAGCTGTTTGCTGCATAAGGATAGACTCCGCAGAGCTGCCAAGCCGTGCTCGTGCAAGTCGGTGTGCCCACACCTCCATGCTCCTCGAACGTGGGCGTCGCGTCGCGCCGTGTTTCCAGCCCGACCGAGTCCAAGTGTAAGTCCCAAGGCGTCCGTCCCCGGGGTCCTCGTCGTCGTCCCCTGGCCCCCGAGAGCCAGTCTGCGTATCGACACGCACACACATGACCGGTTCGAATTGCGGTTCATGTTTTATCTTGCGGTAGAAGGTGCAATATATTACGAGCCGGTCTTGTTCGCGTCGCGTGGGAGCTACGGACGCTGTTATCCCGATCGGTAGGCTCAGCCAAACCCTCCAGGACCAGCAAACAACTCGAATTATATCCACAACTAGTTAACGCACGTCAGGTTGGGGTGAAAAGCGACCCCACAGAGACACGGTATCTGGATCATTTACCCAAGCCAGCCCGTTATCTAATTGTAAAGATCTTCTCTAGGTAGTCGAATCCTCGACGAAGTTCCAGCAGGTGGAAAAAGGATCGGTTTCTTTACACCACTGATGATGATATTTTTCATCGACGTGGAAGCAAGCACTCCACGTGGTTGCTCCGAGCATGTAACGCACCGTGCAGAGAAAGTCATTAGTCGTTCTTCGTCTCCTTTTTCTCTACTCCTTTTTTCTCCTTTTTCACTCTGTGAATGTTGCGTGTGGCATGGTGTGCAGCTGGACATGCCGGCAACAGCCGCGTTCCTCTAGTTCCGTTTCATGCTGCATATACATGACTGAATTCTCAACGGCGCCTTGTGTCATCTTCCCTTTGTTCGTACTGTGTATAACGTTTAATGTGTAAGTTATGACAGTACACCACATATGATATTGTATTGTGTGTTCCATCATACATGCACATGCCATGGGATCTAGGCCCTCTACTTCTTCCTTTTCTTCTTCTTCTTCTTCTTCTTCTTCTCACTCTTCTTACAACTCCCACATTATAACCTTAACGAGTCTTGCCGAGCAATTCCTCTTCGCTGTGCAGCTCTCGGAGGCCAACGTATGTACGTCGACCCTCAATTACAACCGGAGTTACTGTCCCACTAAGATTGCGCTCACGTAACTAGGCTGAACCGTATCATCTTGGTAGCGTAAAAACTGGCGCAAGTTGCTACGTTAACAATCCAGACTAAGCAAGATTGTCACCGAAGGTTTTCAAGCATTAAATTCAGGAAATGAGCAATCACCGATTTGGTCCCTTCGATGTCGATACCCCAATGACGAAGACGAGAACATGAATATTCGCGAACTGCTTAACGGCTGAGGATTTGCTGGCTAATCTAACTCGAGAAAAGGGTGAAAATCGATTCAGTCTTGTTCTACTTTCAGCCCCTGAGCCGTCAATCACCTGACAAATACGGGGATCAGATCAGATTAGACATAACAGAGTGATGAAAACCGTGGCGAAGTTTCACTTTCTACCGACGAATTTTGCGCCTCGTAAATATCGGCCATATCTGCACTACCACAATGCCTCTTGAAAATGTAAAAGTTCCGGTCATGATATCGTACCTAATATACATACGTATGTATGTACGTGTATGTTGATTACAGTTACAAACTGGTAGCCACATATGAGATCACTCGCGAAGATTGCTTTCAGATTTAGATTCTGCAATTAGTCACCGTGTGCCTGTATATACCTGTGTTTTATAAACGATCATCGAACGAAATACCACTCGTCCTCTGTATATTTATTTATACATTATACCTTGTGTATTCATGAGACGACGTGAATCTGTATCAGCCACATCGTAATGCCAACCTTTCAACCACCAAAAAACCAACACTGTTCACAAGGTGACTAATACCACGTTTCGCGTTACCCACGCCTGTGGCTCCGTGATAATCATACCCAATAATCAAACGATCACTTGCATCAAACTCATGGTACGACAAAACGGAGGATCTCTTGTCAAGTCTCGAATGTTTCAATTCGGAAGAATTTACACAGAAGTATAGTAAAGTGGAGCAATTTTCTTTTGAATTCGAAAGTCAAATTCAGTCCATTAAAACAACGATATCTCGGAAATTTTTTAGATCTGCGTCCAACGAATTTGGTAAATTCTTATTCAAGGTCTCACATACACAATCCATAAATACAAAAAACTACAAGAATCCGAATACCTTACGTTCTCCTTGTGAGACTTGCTGAAATTTGGATTTGAAACTACGTCTTCCTTTATTGAGACGATTGCTCTACTTTTAAACATTGAGGGTTGTTTTTGATTGGTTCCTCAACAGGTTTCCATGTATTTTCGAACTATTGAAAGTCACGAAAAGATGATGCAGAAAGTCAGATTTTCTTGAAAGTGTAATACAGGCCCAGGTTGCCGGACATAGCTAGCATTCCACTTGCCAAAACGATATAAAAAATACATCATCCAACGCGCATCTAGAAACATATACGCAACCTTTTCTCTTCTCCTCTGTTACCTTATTTTTATGTTTTTTGCACCAAATGAAAAGGGCGCAGGATCGAAAAACGAGGACAGGACAGGATTCGTGTGGGAATTGGGGAGGGCGAGGCTTTCGGCTGCAGGTTTGAACCTGCAGGAATAGACCAAGCCGGCGAAGGTCACCTACCGAGAGCCGCTACCTGCTGGTCTGGAATTAAGGACCTCCGAGCCTTCAGGGTCCAGACTACGTGCAGCTTCTTTCAAGCCCGAAACCCGCCGCCAATCGTGTGCCAACTGCTCTAGAGCCACTGGAAACCACCTGACAATGAAACAAGGCTCGGGTTTCGCTTGCCGAGTGAAATTCAGCCGTCGTCGGTGTTACGTGGGCGCCTGATTGACCCGAGAAACGTTCTATTTTCGTCCAATTTTTATACGAGTGGGTTGAATGCGATTACAAATCAGTTTCGGACTCTTTAATCTCGAAAAGTTTCCTGCACGTTGGATAGTCGCCCGATTTACTTCCAAAGTTACTTCACATTGTAAAAATACTTTCTTCGTTACTTCATCCTTTAAGATTTTACTCAACGAACGGTATTTGTATGAGGCATTCCATCGTAAAGCATTGGCGATTTTATTTACTTCCAAGGATGGTGAAGATTATACATAAAAATAATTTTTTATTCAGTTTCAGATTTTTTTTACCACGGATCTAATTTTTACTGCTCCCAAAAATATGAGAACTTAATTTTCGAATGAATAGCCGTTTGAAGAATAGAATTCTTTGTATAAAACATGAAAAATTTTAACGCCAAGATGAAAGTGGGCAAGCTTTTGGTTTAGAAACTACAGTCAAAAGAAGTAATTAGAAAGTAAGGAAAAATCGGGTTAAACATAAATATCAAAATTACAAATTTATGTTTTATATATATATATATTTTTTTTATTTCACTTTTCAATTACTCGTTTCGCTGTTACTTCTAAACCAAAAGCTTTTCCGATTCCATCTTGGTGTCAAGATTTCCATTTTTCAACAAAGAATTGATAAGAAAAATTTGAAACCAATCTTTGAACTCGAATCTCTGTCTCTGTCGACTGGAAATTACCAAAACGTAACAAACTGCTAAAACAAATTCAGGTTATACATACTAAAATTACCTCAAAATTGCGTGTGAAAATTTATTTAAAAAAAAAAAACTGGAAAAGGACTATGCTTGCTATTATCAGACCGCGCAATACAGCCTTAAGGAAGGACTGTGGGACGGTCCTTTGTGTCCGTTTAGGCCAGTTTTCTCGGCTATGCCCGAAGGCCAGAGACCTGGGCTAAAGGATCAGGGTGATAAATCGTGAATCGGTTCAAAACCGGCGAGATAATTATGCCTAACAGAAGGTTTTAAGAGTAAAAAAAAAAAAATGAAAAAATATATATATATACATATTAAAGAAGGTTTCGAAAAATTGGTATCAAAGTTTACGATGGCGGATTTTTGAGGTCCGGTTTGTTATACCTGGCTATAAAATATCTTCGTTCAAATTTAATTCTCAGTTTTTCTTTTTCTCGTTTTGTTCATCGGAGTCAATCTCCACCGCATTCCGTCCGCCATATGCCTACATATATGTTCCCCATATCGAACACCCCGTATATCAACCCCACACATACACAAAGTGTTATATGTACACGCGTGCGTCAAAGCGGCCGTAAAGATGTCACGGCAGAATGAAAGGGGAAAGGTGGGCAACGATATTTTCCATCGCATCATTGGGCTGCCCGGTTTGAAAATAAGAAAGTACAGTAAGTATAAATTGTACGAGCCGAAGTGTAGGTATTATAGAAAAGGTGAATCTCAACGAAGATTAAGAAGAAGAAGAAGAAGAAATAGAAATAAAGCAAATAATAATCGGCGTAAGAAATTTGAACTTTACAACGTCATTCCTTGTTTCCTCCTCCTCCTCCTCCTCATTTTTCTCTACACATAGACTCGCGTCGTAAAGTTAATTTCTCACCGGACTCGGGGGTCAATCCCAGTGTCATTCCTCAGCCCGTACCTCGGACTCCATACGGGCCCCGTAGCTCGTCTACCAGCCACGCCATGGATCGGTCTTCTCTTTTTATGGCGGTGACGCGATTGGTTAGTTTAATTGCTGTCCGAGAGCTGTATACGCGACGCTGTATGTTACGGAGATTGGACATCCAGATTATGTACCCTCCGTGCGCTGCATACTCACGCAATTGTGATACCCACATGCTCACACCTGGCCTATCACTGATCGTTTTACGCACACCTAGGACTCACCGCCTAGTTTAACTCCTCCGATAGATTGCCGGCGAAGAGGAGAGACGCTAGACGTGCTCCTTTTGTGAAAGTCCCAGTATTCCCTCTTTCAGTATAATCGAGAAGTCCGGACTCGAAATTCTTCGTGACGTTCTTTCTTTGCGAACATTCTCCTAACCACGAATATGACACTTTTTGACATTTTGTCGTACACCTCGAAAACGCGGGGAAGCAAAACTCCTATACCGCTCAAGCGATCAGAGTTAAACTTGGGAAATTAATGCCTCATTTTGGCAAAAAGTGGAGCGTTTTTTTACTTTTTCAAAATTTTGAAAAAAAATTTACAGATTGGTTACCACCCATAGAAATTGGCCAAATTTTCACAATCACACTGAATGGATTGAACTATCCGGTATGATGCCACTCGGCGGTGATGAAACACAGATTTTGAGCCCAGTCCAATGAAATGTGGTGATGAAATGACGAAATGGCAGCTGATCTGGTTTTCGATTACGAAGTACACCGAAATCTCATTTTGGCGACATTTGTTACCGACTTTTCATGCCTGCCGGTAATTTTTTACTGACATTACACGCATACATTACCGGCATGCGCGTAATGTCGGTAACAAATGTCGCCAAAATGAGATTTCGGTGTTCTTCATAATCGAAAACCAGATCAGTTGCCATTTCGTCATTTCACCATCAAATCTCATGGGACTGGGCTCAAAATGTGTGTTTCATCACCGCCGATTGGCATCGTACCAGATAGGTCGATCCATTCAGTGCAACTGTGAGAATTTGGCCAATTTCTGTGGGTGGTAACCAATCTGTAAAATTTTTTTTCAAAATTTTGAAAAAGTAAAAAGACGCTCCACTTTTTGCCAAAATAAGGCATTAACTGCCCAAGTTTCACTCTGATCGCTTGAGCGGTATAGGAGTTTTGCATCCCCGCGTTTTCGAGCTGTACAACGGGGGTTTATAAGCACCTTAATGCCCGCAGCAAACTCATCGCGGTGCCATCGTCGTGATCGATGTGATAAGACGCTAAACCGGCGGGTAAACTTGACTTCAACTTTCACCCTGGCATACCCCATTTCCTCACGCGGTAGGTATTATATGAAGCCTACTTTGTTAACGAGGGGTTGTGCTGTATACAAGCGGTGTGTAATCGATATGCTTCAGCCATTAGTCTGATTTTTTGGTACTCCGTTTTGTATTCTTGCATGTTGTTTTCAAGGGAAGGCAATTTTGTTATGGATTTACGAAATAAAGAGAAGTTCAAGGGGGAGACGATGATGTAGTATTAAAAACTAGAAGAAACTTTTAAAAGTGAAAATTCTATACACGAGGCAGTCAATTTTTTTTTTTTTCTTATGCTTGTGGGGGCAGAGATGAAACTTGAAAAACGTCAATTTTTACTCTGCCAACCAAGTCTCAGCTAATCTTTGGTACAAGACCTTCAGCCTCAAGTGCAAAAACCAACTAGACATGTAATTATTTTTTAAATTAAGGAATATCCAGTCGACTGAATTCGAATTCTGCACCAGATAATCCCTGACTTAGTAACACCTGAATGAATTTTCAATAATGATGAGCTGTTGAAGCAATAAGAGGGGCATAAATCTTCGAAGGGATTCTCTTCCCCGATTTCAAAGTCGAGGGGTTATCAAATTAGGGGTTCCTTCTAATATCAGGTTTTGATCGCTGGATGGGATTTGAAGGTCGATGCTTTTGGGACTCTCCTACCATCCTTCCTCTCCAGAGAAGGTAAAAAAAAATATCGAGAGCTACAGAGGAACGAAGATTGATCCCGACGTGTTCAGCAATGGTTTATCGATACTTCGTGAGTAGCGGTATAATAATTTCAAAAAGAACAAGAGAAACGAAAGAATTGCAGTGGTTTCAAGGAGGAAACTCTTCTTGTAACGATGAGCCCAACTGATGGGAAAACGAAGTTTCAGTACAAACGTTGGATTGCATAAGCGCAACACAAAGCTGACAACGAAATTGACAGTTACCAGATGTATTGGACTGGTAAGCGCAGAGAAACGAACAAACGTGAACGCGGATGCAGAAGAGGAGGAGGAGGAGGAGGAGGAGAAGCAGCGATAAAAAAGAATGACAGCTCTAGACAGGAGTTAGTCACGTAGTCTGATATTCACTTTCACCTGCATGCTCCTCCCGTAGCTGGAGGTAATAGGCATACGGCGGCGTTCTAGCCGGTAACCTTCATCGTCCGATCATCATAATTGCCAATTCCTCATCTCTTCTCTCCTCCTCCTCCTCCTATTCCTCTTATCCTCTTCGTGATCCCAAGCTGATAATTCCCGGCTCGTGGATCAGGACGTATATCATAATTTCCGCTGCAGATGGTGGTTCGAATCTCGCACCGGCCGGTCCTCTTCGGCGGCGAGATGGAAAGAGAAAGAGAAAGAGAAAGATGAGGAGAGAAAGACAGGCATCTTCAGCTGGTTCAGTCCCGACGGTCAAGTTGGCGTCGCTGTTGCCAGGCTCGGTCTTTGTTGCCGAGGAGCGCGTCCCGCAAGCCAGCAGCGTCTCTTTGTCGCTGGACCACCGATCTCTCTCTCTCTCTCTCTCTCTCTCTCTCACTTTTCTTCTCTCCTTCTTTATCGTCCCATCCGCACGCTTGTCCACGTAAGAAAGTTCACGGCGAGACGTCGATCGGCCTTTGCCAAGAGGCTCAAGAAACTTAAAGGGGATATTTCCCCTGCAGTGGAACCTGTTGATAGATCAATCCCTTGCCGGTCCACCCAGCTTGGTACCCACATCCTTCACTGCCTTCCACTGCCTGCCCGAGTTCATATCCTAACAATAAAGGCAAAAAGGGAATCGGAGAAATCGAGTTCGACCTGGTCATCAAACTCTTCATGGTTATATTTCAATCCTTATACACCATTCAAGGTACTTCTTGATCATGGACACGTGGAACTTCCAGGGATGTTGGGCTGTAGAGAAACAGCAGTTTGGATTTGACTTTGGGAAATTTTGCAGATCGGACAAGCACGCGACAAAGGAACTCCACTTCTCTCAAAAGGAACACGAAGCAGACGAAATGAACGTTCTCGCAAGTATTGACGAAGGATTCCTTTAGCAAAGACACTCCGATTGTACTTTTGAAGATAAAAATTCTATCTCTCTTTGCAGCAGGACTTTGTAGACTCTGACAGCCAGAACCAGTCCCACTTCCAAAGTCCAACAATAAGTTTCGAACTGTGTTTGAATCCAGTAGGAGGTTTTAACCTCGTTTTCAACCATTGAGTATCCAAAACCCACTACCACCATACTGTCAGTCTAGAATGACGCTCACGCTGGTTGAAGTCCATTGATAATGGAGCAACGGTGAGATTGTTTTTAACACCACATGACGCGTAACCGGGACGAACATGAAAATTTAAGTGCGGTTGGCCTGTTGAACTGCGAATCCATCCAACAAAACTCTGTACAGTTTTTGCCAGTTATAACGACAACGAGCCTCGCTGAGTGATAATAAAAATAATGGGATCTGGGTAAGATGAGTGAACGAGGGAACTGCGACAGTGTGAAAGAGAAGAAGAAGATGATGATGAGGAGGAGAGGAAAAACAGGGAACGACGCCCGCATGAGTTAACCTTAGTTCCCCGTTAATTACTGTCCCGGTTAAACAGTGGCCACCAGTCACAGCGAAGCAGCTGATGATAACATCAATCGTAATCTTAACACGTGACAAGTACACCAGGCATTTCGCGGCAGCTGTTCGTAACGCACATACGATTCTGTTTCAGCATTTCAGTACAGTAATTAGTAACAGCCATGGTTCATGGCTCGTCACATGAAACCCATAGGATGGTGTCTGGGCTTTTGGCAAACTCTTTAGTCCAATTCTATATGCTTGCAGTAAACGTTAACGAACTCCGGATCGTGAATGCATCGATTGATTTGAAAATTCTTTAATTACTCTTTGTTCGTAATTGCTATGAAATTTTATATTATGCTTGCGATTCATGGCCACGATGATGAGATACGCGTCATGTCGATTCGTTCAATTACCTCGGTGGAAGCGCGAAATTGCTGCATATCCGCGTTGACTCTGAAACCGGTAACCGAGCTGTAACTCGTTGCAACCGACCGGTATAAGTGCGCAGGTAAGACGCGAGGCGAACACATTATACATACATAGGCTTGTATAAAATGATTTCTATACCTCAAAGCCGGATCTTTACTTGTTATTCGGGAAGTAAGAATATTTCACTTCGTTACTTTACCGTCGATTTTTTTTTTCACCGACTGTTCATTTCTATTTTTTAAATCGTAATATTCAAAAATTCTACCACAACGTGCCTAAATTTCAATTTTCATTTTACAAGTACTTTTCCGTGACAATATTTTTACTTAATCCAAAAGTCTTGAAGTGATTTTAACTCATTGACATAGATTCACAAAAACAATGTGTAAGAATTATTGTTTTAACGACATTTTTTTCTTCTTCAAACTCATTTGGCTAAAATATTTCAAGAGGTTTCTCAAAAGTGTTTTGAGAAAGTGGAAAAAACGGGTTACTCTATCCGAATAGTCTGTGTAGGAAAAAGATAAAAAATAAAATAGATCCATGTATTTACCCCATTTGTCAGAGTTACGACTCAAAAGTAAGCCGATCCCGTTATTATAAACGCGTGGAAATAGAAACATAGAAAGAAAATGCGATGTGAGTGGGAACAAGAGACGATTTGCTAAACGTGGCATCTCGTATTTCGTCTGCCGACTATCAACATCATATATATTAGAGTGGCGCAAAAAAACCGACTATTTTTTTTTTTTTTTTTTTTTTTTTTTTGAGTCTCGTGTGACAAAATGTTAGTTTTTGATTTTTTAAGAGCCCACTCCAAAGGACAGTTCAAAAAAAAAATTTTAAGAGGTCGTTTCACATTTTTTAAAACGTCAGATATCGTCCGAAATGGTTTTTTTTTTTATTTAAAATTTTTTTCTCGTTGAGGTAGAATTTTATAGACAAAAAAAAAACAAAGTTTCCGAAAGTTTCAATTCAAAATTTGAATTTTGAAAGGTCGCTCATAATTTTTTTTTCAATTTTTTGGTGCATTTCTTTAGGTCTTTTCGAGTGACCTTTTAATGTTCATATTAAAATTTCATAAATTTTTTTTCTTTAATTTAGTAAGAAAGAATCGATAACAATACACCACGACATGAATTAAAAATCGAACAAAGTACTAAAAATATAATTTTTTTAATTTAATTTTTTGACGATTTTTGTCATTTTTTGAAATTTGGAGCGACCTCTTAAAAATTTTTTTTGCGCTGTCCTTTGGAGTGGGCTCTTAAAACATCAAAAACTAACATTTTGTCACACGTGACTCAAAAAAAAAAAAAACAGTCGGTTTTTTTGCGCCACCCTAATATATATATATATATATATATATATATATATAGGTACATACACATGTGTGTATATATAGATATATAAATTTCATACTGTAAGAGATGCCGAGTATTCGGCACACGGATTATTTTGAATCGTTTATACGGCCCTCAGGAATTCTTCTCCAGACGTTCAGTCGTCGTCTGCACAAACTCGAGCTTGAAGCAGCGAAACCGAATATATTCTACACGCATATATATATAGTATATTCTGTGTATACCTACAACATATATATATATATATATATATATATATATATATATATATGTACGAGGTTTAGCTGTATTAGAGGGGGTTAAATATATCTCTCCTAACTTAACCCCGGCTAACTGCACAACCACAGCTGAGCTGCTTCGAACCCTGCAATATGCGTCATCGGTTTTGTGGAATTGCATTGTATGAGGCATTCTCGGCAGTCAAATTAGCACTGAAATATTACGCTCGTTATTTTCCGCAATTTATTCGCAACTTTTCTTTCTATACCATAAAACCTTATCATTCTCGTTAATTATTTCATTTGAGAAAAGAAATATCTCAATTATTCTACTTCGCGTGACGATAATTTTTCGGAATGAATTATCAAACTTTGTTATATATATATATGTGTACTCACTTGTCTGTGTAGTCAAGTAGTTTTATTCAGTACGTACACGCGGTATTAATTAGCTTACGTTACGTGATTCTTTTATTAAATAAACAGTATTTCTGTCTTTCGTATGTAAATTTATAAGTAGGAAGATATTTAAGCGTGTACAAAAAAATCCATAAAAATTAACAATTATCCACCCTTTCTCTTCCGTGAATAAAAATGAATCTTTCGGACGAAAGAGATCAGATGAAAAAAAAAAAAAAAAAGTCTGATAAAAACGTCGTTCGAAAATATGGGTTCAAAATTTAGTATCGTTTCCGTAGAATGCCCCATATGTGCGCGGCTTGAGTGAGTGCAGAGCAAGTTCTACGGTGCCGGAAATGCGAAACATTAGAACCCCATGGTTCTGGTGGTCGGGGTTAAGTGTGAACCATCTGGTAGCGGTATGGTAAATATTTTAAGTCGAGGACGACGCCCGGTTCACCAGGTTTCCGAGTCCCATGGTTGCGTGGTGATTTACCAAGCATCGTGCAAGAAGCTGCAGCTGAGATAACAAAAAGGACCAAAACGCGTTACATGCAGCACGAGGAGATGAATAATCACGGAAATCAATTTACCCACCTACGTGTGAGAGCTTTTCTACACCGCCCATTCGAATCGCGCAATATCCAACGACGACGGTTGTGGTGTGCGGGAATCTGTATTATACGCACGCACGCACGCACGCACGTACGAAATTATTTGTTTTTACAATATATCGTGTGCAATAGAGATGCGTATTTAAGCTAGCGGCCCCGAGATTATACATTCCAAGATACTTTGTATACTCGTTTTATCTATGGATCTGCATACATATATCTTTGGAATGTTGAAATTTAACGAAGAATTTACGCGTTATTGTAAATCAAACAATGCTTATCATCATTTAATAACCACTAAGCTAAAGTTAAGTTATATATCTTGTTATAAATTTTTTTTTCTCCAAAATATCGTGTCAAGTATACATATTATGCTAAACACGTTAATATAGTATATATATATACGTAATTATATACGCAATATATTGGATTTTCATTCAGCCACAGTTTAACCATCGCAATTTATAATCATTACAGAATCGACTATAAAGAATAGTTTTACAGAAAAAACTGGATTTTTAACCAATTTAATATAAAAATTTGTTTGTTTCTTTTTGAAATTCATTTTTCTATACACTGTATAAATATAAATTCGGAAAAGCATTGCGGGTGTGATTAATTTTACCAAAAGATAAAATGAAAGAAAAAAAAAAAAACAGCGGCGCAAGATTTCCCGAAGCAGTGATATATAAGTAAATATTATTATAAATTCATAAGAAGAAGTTCTTGTTTTTTCGTTGAAAAATATTTTTCAAACGTTGTTCATTTGTTTACTAAAAGAGCAGAAAAAATGAGCAAGAAAAAACGTTTCGAGAAGAAGAGAAAGAAACGATGAATGCGGAAAAGCAGTGTTTCGAACGTGAAGAAAAATATACAAGATCGCAAATCAGTTTAACCACAGTACCTTATACTTTTTGATTTGTAATGCGCATGCGCTAAAACTCTACAGCAAGATCAGTCGATTTATCAGGGCAACCAACATCCATGAATCCAGATATCAAATCTGCGTGATGTACGTAACCTAAAAATGTTGGTCACCCTTGCAAAACGGCTGTCTTTGCTCTCAAGTCTTAGCGCATGCGCATCAAACCATTCAATAGTTAGCAATTAACTCGGTATGTCTCGTACACGTGAATATATGCGCAACGCGGTCCAAAAAAAAAGATGATGAAAAACCAAAGAATAGGATAAAAATACAAAATTAAAACGATAACAACAAGTTGTTGAAATGCGTAAACAAAGCCTGAGTGAAAACGGAAAAAACAGCATAAAGATGGTTAAAAATGAGGAAGATAAACCCAATTGGGTGGAGCCAATTGCTTTACGAATGAAAATGATCCACAATTATTCACCAAAATTCGGAATAAGCGTGACAGAAGAAAGGTGAGAAAATAAAATTCGCATATTGCGCTGCGCGAAATCAATGCGCCGAACGCAGCAGCGCATGGAGGAGGACAAAGAAGGATTATTGCGGCTACATATTGCGCAAGGATCTCAACGGCGAGGCCTCCTCCGCGCTCGAATATCCGCCACCTCCAAACACATCACTGCGCAGAGTTCGAATCCTGGTCTGGAGAACTGCAGCAAACAAGCCGTTAACTGTACCTGCCTGCGTTATACGCCCGCAACTCGGCTGCACTTTCACTCGTATATCTGACTAGGTAGAGTCGCCTTGCCTGACTGCCTGACTGACTATCTTACTTCTCAGACTACGACTCCTTGCTGAACAACATCGACGCCTTCGAGCGAGGTAGTATTTTTCTCTCCCAAATAATGCAAATCAGTTTGCAAATTTTATTGCTTATTTTTATTCCACTTTTTTCTTTCTTTTTTTTTTTTTTTTTTTTGGAATCAGAAACACTTTTTTATTATTCGCAGAATTTAGCGCCAATTCAAAGGTTTGAATCGTCGAAAGGTGTCTGAGAATGAGAAAGTGAAAAAGAGAATAATAATAATAAGAATAACAATTGCAACTGGTAATTGTACACCTCAGTCATCACAGTCTTCATTTTCATATTACTTTTTTCCAATCGAATGGTAAATATGTATTAAATGTGCAAAATTTTGACCTGTTTGATATAGAGTCGCAATAATTTATAATCAGGATAATAAAAATCGTACAGTGTTCAGTTTTTCACAGTATTGTTCTGGTCAAGCGATCATCCGAAATGAGAAAAACCGAAGAATGACGAACACGTGTGGAACAAAAGATGAGAGAGGAATCAGTCGGATGAATGTTGCCAAAATTGGGCGCAGAATATTGCGTCGCCCGAATTTCGAAACATTCGTGAATTAATTATATCACAATATGAGTCATGTGTGATCTTGTTCCTTTGGAAGTAGGTGCGTGGCTTGAACCAGAGGATTCAAGAAGAGGCTAAAAGTCAACGAGATCATGTTATAAAGCTTGACATGAGAGGCTGTCGAGCTTGATTGATCAGGACTGCAGTTATATATGAGACATGAAATTAAATCCTGCAGTTTGAAGACTGCAACAATACTAAATAGCCAATAATTTTTCGCACGATTTACACCGTGAATCATTAATATTACTCAACGATGTGTACGTTTTATAAGCCTCAGCCTTAGGCTTAATGTTTACCAAGGCTTATCACGGATGATTGATTGTCCACTGTAATAATAAAGCTCACGGCCGTATTACCTAGGTTTATTGTATAAAATCAAAGTTTGTATCCGCGAAAATTTTACCGTCACTTTGATTTCCGCTATATATAAGAAACTTCCTCAATTTACCAAACTATCCGGATGTATAATAAAAGTGTTCCGTCTATCACGGACAAAGTAAAAGTTTCTACCTCAAAGCCTAGACGTGGCACGATGATTCATCATTTCAATTTTTTTTTATGTACCGCTTCAAGTATTCCATAATTATGATGCAATTTGCTGTTGCATTAACATAGACGACGTTAGGTCTAGACATGTTGAATTCTGTGATGAAACGATTAATCGTTGGCCTAGTTTAAACTTCAATCTTTCAAAAGTTTGGCTTATTCAAAAAGAAAAAAATTTAAAACATAATCAAGTTCCTACTCTTTACAAGGTAAAGGTTCTTCGAAAACAAAGGAAAATAAAACCGCAAGTTTCAAACTTCGTTAATCAGTATTAAAGTATCATTAGCAGAAAGAAAAGGCTCGAGTTTAGCAAAACCGAAATATCTTAGTACGAACTTGGTGCCCATTAGGTATGGAACCCTTGTTCGGGTCATAAAATGGTCATAACTGTAATAAATCGTTTTCCCTTAGGCTACGTGGAATTCCGGAAACGCTTCCAACGGAATTCAGATCTGTCGATCAGATATATTCGAGGGGAATAATCCGGTGGTACAAACGATAAGGAACAATGGTCAAGCATGTCGTACGAAGGCTTTTCGATCCGAGGCGAATTGGTTACTTTGCGTGACGTGTTTATCAGATTCTCACACGTGGAGGATGGGGTTGGTGCCGCGGTGATCTAGGTCGGCCAAGATTTAATCTAGGCCTTACAAGTACACCGAGAGTCGAGGGGGGGGAGGAGGGCAGAGCTTAAGCACTAACCACCACCACCACCACCACCACCACCACGTGTTCCAACTCCTTGGTTGTCCTGCCTGATAATATTTGCAGCAGGATCGAAGGTAAGGCAAAAGGAAAGACAAATATTTACTCCCGATACCGGATTTCTCGGCTCCATCGTAGGTTGTAGACCTTGACCAGAGACATAAAACCTCTCGACGCTTCTTATACGACCTTACATCCCCAATTGGCAATTCGCCCTCGTGTCACGACATCAAATACTATAGAGCCAACGAGATTTGTTCAGGAGAAAAGGATGGCAAGGTGGAAGAGTTTCGTGAAACGAAACGAGGACGAAACGAATTGAACACCTATGTGGTTATCGAACCAATGCCACACAGAGACTTTTAACCATCTAGCAAGCTTGTCGAACGCTATAATTTCGCCCTCATTCTTGAATCCATCCATTCATGATGGACGATGTTAGTGATACTCGTGAGGAAAGTCCCAGAATATTTGTTGCGCTCTTGGTGAAAATGTTTTTTGTCCAGAAATCTAAAATGAACTTAATTTTGATCAGTATTCGAGAAAGATGGTGAAATTGCAGCATAACTTGATAACCGATTACTATAAGGAGTGAAGAGTAATTACCAGCCTCCTGAAGAATGACCCTGAAGTTGTAGAATAGCGAGGCAAAATGTTTCTTCTTTACCTTTCTTTTCTACTCGTCAACGACAATATGAAATTATGGTGGCTTTTTAAAAGTGGCTCGAAAGTGTCGCGGAGTTCCGCGCAGACTTTATCTTTCGCTCTCATCTCCGAGAGTTTATAAGAGCTGACTCAGAGCTCAGTGAGCACCCGTTTTCACAAGGCACACGCAGCAGCAGCAGCAGCAGCAGCGGTTGCTGAGTCTAACCTAACCGGAAGCAGTGTCGAACCTGAGGTCAAGTCCCTCAGGTACACCAGTCGTCGTCTCACCTCGCTTTTTCCTTACAGTAAGTCTACGTTAAGTTTCACAGATATATATTTCACGTGAACCGTCGTTCAGGCGACAAGAAAATCTCTCTTTCTCTCTTCAAGGCGTTGAAGTAGCTTTTGAAGGCCAATTTTCGACATAAAAAGTATAATATGTTTTCTCACGGGGATTCATTCGCTGACAATTCTCATCCCGATGACACTGCTTGACTTCGAGAGTCGTTATAGATGTGAAACTAGACGTTTTGGACAAATTTTTAAACGTCGTGTCGCTAGATTTTATGCTTTGCCTTCCACGGATTAAGCTTGAAATCACGGATATAAAATCTTTTTTAAAGTTCTTTCTTTACTTCGTGTTTGGAATGATCTGATATGGTTTGACTTAAAACAACTTCCAATGTGTTCAAGTTGCTTGAGAACAGCACTCCACAAGACATATTTCGATGAATTATATCTCACTATAATTTTGACACCCTCAACAAAAAATTTGAGAAACAGCAAAAAAACGCAACAAAATCGACCCACCCATCCTTTCTTTAAAAACTGTCTAGAAACTGTTAGATCCCGCATAAATTTCACATTGCACAGAATAGTATCAATAACCTTATCACAGAACACGGATTAGAATGTCGATTAACGTATCCAAAAGATTAGTTTTCCCATTGTCAGGGTAGGATAAGATAAAGGCTTAACCCCAAGAGATAGTTCGACGGTAAAATCAACCAAGAAACCGGAAATCGACGTCAAATCCTTACCGACTTCACTTCCGACATCAAGATCCTGACTCACTCCATCAACAGCTAACAAATCCATCTAGATTGAATGAAAAAGATAACTAGTAAGGTATAAATGAATGACGTTGATCAGTAAAAAAATGTGATGGTCAGGTCATCTCAGTGAAGAAAAAACTTCTCATCAATTCTACCCAAGTCTTTCATCCCCTGATCTGGTAAGGGCGAGCATTTTCGCAACCGTCCCACGCTCCCCCCTATCTCCCATCCATCATCGCATCCCCTCTGCAGTTTATATGTGTATACTATATATATATATATATATATATATAGGTACCGTGGGATTAGGGTGTGCATGATATACACACAGTGCGGAAGAGAGGAACGGGTTGGCCTTCGATTCACTCTAGCTGTGCTACTAGCCATATCGATTGTCGTACTGCGACACCCCCTCGCGCGTTAGGGGTTGCCAACGGTTCATTTCGCTCACAAGCCAACCTACGAGACGCGAGATCAAATATACTGACTATCATCTCTTCATCTCTCTTAAAAGAAGAAAAACTCTGCCTCAAAGGGGGTTGGAAACTGCTCTGCTCTGCTCTGCTCTGCTCTACTACTCTACTCTGCCAACGATGCAAATATTCAAGGGTATTCGTGCTTACCGCATCAAGAATAACACAAGGGGATCCAATTTTTCTACAATTTATTCTTCTCCTCTTTTTATTGTTTCTTTTAGACCATCTTCAGGCACCGATCGATTTGGAAATTCCATATAAAGTCACGAAGCCTTTTAAGACTGGAAAATTCATTCCATTTTTTTCCCCTACGAAAAAGGATATCGACACACTTTTGTGATAGTTCGAAAAAATCAAAGCTCAATGTCGAATCTTCTTCCGGTAGATAATCCGATAGCAATATATTCGTCAGCGAAGAGATTGCTTGACTTGACTGAAGACGATCTTAAACTGCAGATAATTTTAGAGAATAAGATAACGGCAATCTTTCTACACGTGGTGATTCATTCATCAATTTTCTCTTTCCTTCGGATAACGTACCCGCTATAAGTGCGTCATTACATGTCTAGATCTACCCATTTATCTGCAGTACTGCAGTAATATGACATGCATATATATAATACAACGGGTGAAACATATAATATACAACAATTTACAAAATAGGGTATACATAACTCTCGAGTTAGCGGTGATGTTTAGTTTTCACGAGTAATTAAAAGTGAATAAGTGAGTTAGCGGAGTGAGATTGCAAGTGTATATATATATATGTACATATAATTGCGATGCAGTCTAAAATGCCTAAAAATGTGATGTATTTGCAGAATGCGATTCAGATCTTTCACTTTCGGTATACGGTGACGAACAGCTGGCTCAACGACATTCTTCTTTCTCTTTCAGAGAGCGTAAATCAAGAGTAAAAAAAATCAGGCACCGTAACCCGAAGTTGATTCTTTGATATTCATTAATCTACAACTCATCGATCACTTCGATGTGTCTCTAAATCAGTCAAGGCTGCAGCTAGTGAATTATTCAATGTACCTGATCCCACTCTGACCTCGGGAGTAAAATTCATAATTCATAATCGTAGGGCTGGCAGAAAAAGGGGGAACGAACACTGGATTGCAGACAATTTCCCAATTCTCCGGCACAAATTCCTTCAACACCGGAAAAAATCAGACAACATAACTATTTTTCAATTAAAAACTGTTACTACTTCAAGTGTTTTTCAGTCCATTCCGCAGATTTGAATGCATCAATTCCAATTCCAAGTTCCCTTTGATTAGCAGCACCAGCAAACGATCATATATTACGAATTACTCGATAGTTCTAGGTGTGTTGAATATTAATTGCATAACCGGATTGAAGTCAAGTAAATTACTGCGAATTTTAGAGAGGAAAAGAAAAGACTAAAATAAGAAATAAAAAAAACTACGGTCAGCCGATATTCAACTGTACGGGAATTTTTGCAGCAGCATAAACGTGTCTGTATAGATGACTCGCGTTTATACGACAAGCCGCACGTAACCTGCGCCTGTTTCTAATCCGTGCAAATCCTACCGTTATCCTAGACTCCCGGTTTATCGCATGTAGGTATATATTTACAGGTATATGTGTATAAATGTTATACGTTAACTTGTTACACGTTCGCATCCCACCGGTTCTAAATTATCGGTGCGTGGTGAAAACGACCG
Organism: Diprion similis; assembly: GCF_021155765.1. Classification (NCBI taxonomy): domain Eukaryota; kingdom Metazoa; phylum Arthropoda; class Insecta; order Hymenoptera; family Diprionidae; genus Diprion; species Diprion similis. Next base: position 75,283 of record NC_060109.1, on the reverse strand, counting down.
CTTGTTACATGCTAAGGCGAATGAATCCTCGCAGATCGTAAAATGGCGACAATTAGGATGTGAAAATTATTCCGACTATTCGGTGTATTCATATTTGTATATACTTATTTACAACACAACAGGTATTCAAGAACAAAAAAAAAAACAATAAAAAGAAGTGTAATAAAAAGTTAAGTGTACGATAATTGCACACGGAGCGAATTAACTCACCATGCAGGATAACGAAGTCGAAGGATTCGCTAACGACGCTCCGATTCCTCCTTGTTTCCTGTGAAACGGAGGCGAAGAAGAAGTGGACTTGGTGTGCAGACGGGTGCAGGTTTATAAAAATCCAAAAAGGTCCTTAAGATCGGTGTAAAACTCGGAACGAATCACAATAATTTTACTACACTCGCGTTGGAGAGTTTGAATAATTACGGTGATATTATTACTCGGATAATCATCAGCGGCGTGCAAATCTTATCGTAATCCGTGTACGATAATTGGACAAAACTGATAATATTAATAGACAAAAATTGGAAAGAATAACAATATCGACTACAGCAGGAACAACGTCACAGTCGATAGATAATTTTCCCTTTCGAACGATGATAAACCCCGGAAGAGATAAAAGAAGAAAACACAACGAAAATGAAACGTACACATAAAACCAAAACTGAGAACCGACTCCGTAACGGCGCACGCCGAGTTCAGCGGCCGACTGAAAGTATGCAGCTGAGCAACGCCGGTTCGTTCGTTGCTGCCGCCGCTGATTCGCGTTGCTGTTGCTGCTGCTGCTGCTGCTGCTGCTGCTGCTGCTGCTCCCGCCGCTGATCGCTGTTGCTGCTGTACCAACCAAGCTAGCGCTGCTAAACAAAGCGGCTGCGCGCGCACCTGCCGCCAATTGCAGCGCACGCTTCGGCCTCCTTCGGCGGACTTCGGCCGTCTTCGGCCTTCTTCGCCGGCGCTCGGTACCGCGGTGCTTGCCTGTATGCATACCTGCAGGCGCCCTTTCGCTTCGTCCCACTACTGCGACGCTAATTATACCTTGTGTGCGGGTGGCCTGACTATACTTATTGCTGTATTCCACTGGGCAACGGCCTCGGCTCGAAGAGATCATCTGCGCGGCCTCTGTTGACGAGATCACTAAGCAAAGGCCTTTGACCAAGGATTAGTGCGATAGAGATGCGAGGACTAAGCCGGTGTTGACTGAGCTTTCCGGGAAAATTAGACGATAGTAATCACTTTGTTTAAGATGGTTGTTTTTTAGTGGATTTTTGTTTAAGGGTCAAAATCTGAAAACTTCCTGTTACTTTACATTGGTATTCACGAGACTATAGTGTCTGGAGAGGATGCTGAAACATGGTTTTCGGGAAATGAAAATTTTATTTGTTATACTTCTGACGAGTAATGTTCCATCTGCAATTTTTTTATAGTAGCAATTATTTTGGAGCACATGCGAACGTCAGGCTTGATTGTTCCCAATTATTGAATCCCAAATCGCTACAAGTTCGCAGATGAAAATTAAATTCTGCATTCATTAATTACCTAATGAAAATTGACAAATTTATTCATTTCAAGCTCTACGTTGAATCGTTACAAGTTCGCAGATTGAATTTAAATTCTAAATTAATTAATTGCCGAATAAGAATCGACAAGTTCATCGATTTCAGACCATACGCTGACTTACTTTTGCCTGATTGTTCCTCATTAGAAAATTTTTCATTACTACAAGTCTGCACTTGAAAATTCAAGCCTACATCCGCATTCAATAATTCAAAAACTGTCAAATCGAATGACTTATGACCCAACTTCATCTCAATCGCTTCGAGTTCATATTCAAAAACTGTAAACTTAAGCCTAATTTCTCTCCATTTTCACGAATGTAATACCAACTTCATGAAAATTATCAGATCGAGTCTGTTTAGACCCCGCTTTTACATACATGCGAAATATCACATCCACGCAAAAATAAATAGCAAATCATACTGTTTCGGCATTGTGTCCTGAATCGCAGAAAAAATACGCTCTTCTATTTCAAAACACTAATTTTCGACGAGGTTTTTTCTCGTCTATCATCTTCTGCTATGGCTGACTGCAGTGACGAGTAGTCTTCACTTTCTGACGCATTTTCATCAGTTTATTCTAAATTGTTTTCTTTTTTTTATACTATTTCGTCACCACGTGGAATGTTTTATTGTATTATTATGTCGTTTTTTCATCACTCACTGTAAAACGAAGTAATCCTAACGATAACTTTAGAGGTCTTTGAAATATTTTCTGAATATTGAATAAATGTCTGAAAATATTGCAGGTTTTTTCAAGGATATGACATCTGGCGCGCACATGTAGCGCAATAAACCACCCGTAGAGACATATTTGCTTTGGGCGGGCAGGCGCACAATAGAATAAGTAAGTACAAACCAAAGACGAGGAGGGATTCTTACCTGCTCCCGCTGGAAGAGTGGTGATGGAGGTAGAATTAAATGGGAAAATTAAAAGGTGCGAAAGACTTTTGCCTTTTCGTGATTGGTCTGGCTTTCTGGAAATTGCGTGGAGCCAATCAGGAAGTTCGCCAATTTTTTTTACACTTTAGGGGAAACTTTGTTCAATAATAGACTTCACTTCAATTTTTTCATTGAATAGTGTAGTTCATCAACATCATTCCGTGCACTTGAAACTAAAGTCGTCTTTGTGTTAAGAAAAGTTTTGCAGAATTTCGTTAAATTGTTATTCGTGAAACGATAAGGAACGATGAGCAAAATTATTGAAAAGAAGATAACGATATAATCTGACTGGTTTTGTTGAATAGATTAGCAAATTCAATGTTAAATTCACATCGAATTCTACATTTGCGAGTTTTCAACTGTTGTTTAATTCGTTGTTTCTTCTTTCGGGACTTCCTACTCACAAATGTTGGAAGAATAAAGAGAAACATTATACGTTTTTCGTACATTGTATAAATCATAATCGGCTGAATTTAATGCAAAAAATATTTTATTTCAATAGAAAAATTTAAAAATACGTTACATGAATCTTGGTCATCACAAGTCTACAACGTTTTACTAGTTTCGTGTGGTTCGTAACTATTATTGTTGTTAATATTATTATTATTACACGATACCATCATTTTTGGTATATTATCTCACGAGTAAAACGTCATAAAGATGAGTGCGAATGAAATCGAATGAAATCGAAATCTGTTGATGCTTATTGACGGCGGACTGAAAGAGTTGACGAGCTCTGCGCGACCCAAAAGATTATCGCCTCCTTGACCACGGTAACTTTGAAGACGACGTTTCCGACGAGATCCGCGGGTGCCACCCACTTTACAGAAACTTCAGACTTATTTTTCGCGTTTTTGTGAGTAACAGCATTCTGAAAATTAATTATACACGAATTGTTGCAGGCTTCATTCGATTATAGATTAGATTTTTCATGTGGTTTTAACATCCCAGTCTGATTATCGAAGCAGCGAGATGCTCAGCGATGAAAACGAACCAGAAAATCAAAATTTTCGATTTTTCTAAGTCTAGTTTTCTATGTTGACTCGGTATGGAATTGACAAGCTTACTTTCTTACCGATTTTGAATGACACGTGTGTTTGGACTTTTGATTGCTTTTGATTTGAATTTAAAACTCAAGGGAAAAACATGAAGACTGTTCCTTTTGCAGCAACTATAGATCGACTATTAATTAATTTCGATTTCAAAATATCATTGAATGATCGGTAAATTATTATTTCAAAGCATTGCTATTTCCAGAATCAGATCCTTATTCTTATTTCATGTTTTCGGTGCCTGAATCCCCCTGAGAAATCGAAAACGCGTAATTAAACTCACCCTTTCCCCCTTCGGACAGTCGATCGTTTTCACTTTGGTGTCAGCAGGATCGACGTCAAAAGTTCCGACGATCTGGTCGCCAAGACGTGCTTGAATCAATATCCCCTTGAACAGCTCCTGGTCGTGACCCTTGACGGTGACCTTTTCAAGAAGAAAAAAACCGGGTATCAAGCCGTTGTATTTACAAGGAACATCAGTTTGGTGTCCCTCTCTGATTTCGTTGAGACTCAAGCATGTTTTAGAACATTGAAAACTAAGAGACACGTATTTTTTCTTTTTTTTTTTTTGTCTGCGGAATAACGGTTTAGAGGGGTGAAAACGACCCCCAAAGATGGTGATTTCTTGATGCGTTTTCACCCCTTTAAACCGTCTTTCGACAGATAAAAAAATACGTGTCTCTTAGTTTTCAATGTTCTACAACAGACATGAGTCTCAACGTCATTCGTCGATCGCGTGATCGCTTATTAACGATCGACGTTTGTAGTAATGACCGATCAGTTGTCGAGTTTCCGATCAAGTTGGCGTAAAAATAAAATGAAAAACAAAGGAAATCAAGCATCTTGAACACAATTACCGTGACTGACTCTCCTCCCAGGATGGAATTTTTGCTCAACAAGATGTCGTAAGGCGACGGCGTCGTCTGAGGATCTACCCCATGACCCGGCATCATGGTTTCGCAGACGTGAGCCGGTGCTCCAACGCTGTAAGCATAAGTTACGGCGACGATGCTTCCAACGAAAATCAGGAATCGGAACATTCTGAAATAAATTATATCGAGTCGAATAAAACATTTAACTCGATCGCGTTTAAGACGATTTATTACTATGCAAATGAAATGTTTTATTTCACGACGCAATTTGCTGTTCGATTAATCATCCTTTTATAGTTTCGTTTTTGCCTTACGATCGTCAAAATCACATCATTTCGATCACGATGAATATTTTTTTTTTTTTTTTACCGTATTTTATTTGACATAAAAGAATTAATAGCAATCAAATTTTTAGTTCGTTCGTTACTCTGTCTAGAATTCAGGGTTATTTTTTAAATCGTCAATTGATCTAAATCAAAAAGTGAAAAAGAATATTTTCACTTGACGATTTATCGTTTCTTTACAAAAATTTGAAAGATTCGTAATCGACTTGAAATCGTAATCATTTATTTCAATAACGACTATTTGTTACCGTATAAATATAATTTAATTTTGCGTACTTACGTGGGAATTGAATTTTAACAATTGATCGGAGTAGTCGAAGCTGAATTGTGACGCCGCAGAGATGATCATTCGGCTTCTTATATTCTGACGACTTCTCCTTCCTGACCCTGCTGCCACTCCTTATCCCTCTTTTGAATTCCCCGAGCTTGTTTAATATACTCGTTATAAAAAAATTGCATCAATATTGGGTCGATGTACGAGGTAAAACCGCTTGTGCGAATCCGGGATTCCCTGAGATAATCATTTGCGTCTCACTCGTATGATAAGAAAACAAACTGAGCAAAACAAATCGATTTTACTAAACCGGTCAGTTATTCCACCGTTATCTATTTTTTACACTAATTTTTCCCATCACTTCTTATCGTTTTATACCAACAACAATTCGACATTCCATTCGATTTTTTTCCCACCCGTTAGTTTTGAATAAAAATTTCTGTACCGAGGCAAAATTTGATTGCAAATTTAAAAAATCGGTTTCTCCCAAGTCTTTTATTGATACGGTTCTTGCATGAATTCTTTACCACTTATTGGCGCTTCGAGGAAACCAGTTGCCAGTTGACACAAAGAAAATCATTTATTATTATTGACTATAAATACAACGCAAAGTGCAAGAGCTGAATAATGAATGGCGTCGTTCGTAATCTGCGACAAAGAATCATCGTGCCTTTCCTGTCTACCTACGTGTTTGGAAAATCCTACGTTGGTATACAGTTCATCGTAAACTCGACGTGAGCAAAAGCTCATGTGAAGTTTCGTGGAAACAAAAGTCTTCCACTATTTTTCAAAACAAATTGTTTAAAACCCTGACTGAAGTTTTATTCAAGAATGGTAAAAAGCGATACTTGTTAAATGTGTAAAAGTCCTCTCTGACTTCAAACTTATCGATACAAAAAGCTTTAATAAAAATGAATCTTCGGAATTCTCAGTTTTACTGCGTAGATAACCTTTTCAACTTTGCATCAATTTGTTGGATAACAAAAATAAAATAAAAAAATTCTTCGCATAGATAAGAAAATACTTTAGAAAAATTCTACGGTTTTTCTAATCATTTTAATTATTACATTTTGTAATCGGTAATCCAAATTATCGCGAAAAAAAAGTTTAAAGGTCACGATGAAAAGGTTGATTTGTATAATTGTACGGAAAATGGTGTAATGTCTGCACATATAAATATTTATACATTTTTATAATTGGTCGGATATCTGGTGCATGCATATATTTTATTCCAATTGAAAAATGAAAATATACGACACACACGTATCTTCGCCATCGTAATTCTACAACGTCTGACTAGCTTCGTGTGGTTCGTAATAATCATATAATTATTACACAATATTTTCATTTTTGGTCAATAAACTTATGATCCATCGTATAAATAATATAATGAAAAATTCCGCGGTTATTTCGCTTGTTTTAAAGTCCACTGAAATTTGCACATGTTATTCGTAAACTTTTGTCAAAATTCACTACAAATTACGTGTTTTTTTCTCGCATAAGAAATATCTTGTAAATATACGTACATACGTAAAAAATAAAAAAAATTCATTTAAAAAATTGCTACAGCAAAATTTTTCTCTTAGTTATATATACAGAAAAAAAAAAACGAATATTAGAATGTTTCGTCGTCGAAGAAAATAATTCCAATCTAATAATGATAAAAAAAATTTCGAGTACAGATAAAATTTCGTTATTTTAAGAAAAACGAAAAAAGAAAGAAAAAGTGTATAGAATGGGGCAAATTTCATCGATGACCCGTAGATTTAATAACATTTCTTGATTCTAAGATGATTCTATGAAGAAAAAAGAAAATCCATTGCACCCTGCACCCTGTATAATTCGCCGAGAAGTCGTTTCGTCATTCCTTAATGACCGATGCTAAGGTTCGATGAGGTCTGTCCAACCCAGAAGGTTCCACCATCCTTAACGATGGTCGCCTTGAAGACGACGGTTCCGCTGAATTCAGGTGGAGGTATCCAACTGAAGGTCATTTTCGATTTTTCGTCGGAGTTTTTGTGGGTAACAGCGTTCTACAAATAAATTATTATACACTTTAGTCTTTGCATTACGTCGAACGTGTCGTTGAAGTTTGGATAATGCAATTATTGAATTTATGTTTCTTATTTAAGGTTCTATTACTTCTACAGACTTAATATTACAAAAGCCTGACAGTGAAACTAAAGGATTCTCAAAGTGGCATTGTGGTGAAAAATTTAAAAAACAAGAACGTTTGTTCAATCGCGTTTACCTTTTTTTTTTTTTTTTTTGGTTATTTGTGGTTTCGTTGAAGTTATTTCATTAGCTGTAACTCAGGATTGGATTGTGCCAGATAATTCGAACCAAGCTCGAAATGTGGCCTCAACTTTAAGCCACGTTTTGATTTTTTTTTCATAAGTGAAAATTGTAACGAAATAAAAATAATGACAAACGCGTCTTTTCACTTTTTCAAACTATATTCCGAAAGAATCTAATCATATCAGAACCTCATTATCAAGACTCTGATAACCCGGATAAAGCAGAAACAATCTAGTTTGATTAAACTAAGTTATATACCGGGTGACCCATTTCAAAAAATGTGCTTAAAATCTATCGAAACTATGCATTAAATCCCAGTTTTTGGGTCTCAGGCCTACGCAATAAAAAATGGCAGGTTTTATCCAAAGAACAAAGTTGGGCCTCAAAGGCCCAGCAGAGGCCCCGAACCCAAAGTGGGATAGTCATCCAAATATTTTTCCCTTTGATGTTTTTTTCTAGTTTTCGATATCCGTGAGGATATTTTTTAAAATGAGACACCCTGTATAGATCGAAAAGTACTGAAATCGGAGGATCGTTTTTTGCAAATATATTTCAGAATACTCCCTCGACTTCTACACCTACGTCACATTTCTACAAACCTTTTCTCCTTTGGGACAGTCTATAGTCTGGGCTTCCTTATCGTTGGGATCGAGAGGGAATGATCCAAGGATCTCTTTCCCTTGTCGAGCCTGGACCAAAAATCCCTTGAATTTCTCTCCGTTGATTCCCTCAATAGTGACCTGCAAGAACAACGAAACACGCCTCTCAGACTCGGTCCCACCAGATTACAGTTCTAAATGAAACGAGGATAGATCGATCGCGATCTAAACCGGTTTTCCAGAATCGGCACGCGTGTACCTTGATCTATGCAAATCAATTCTTGAGAAACGATCAAATCGCGTGTGACAGCGACTTAATACCGTGCCTGTAGAAGACTTTCGATAGCAATTTTATGCACACACACACACACACACCTAAACAGAAATCGTGTAATTACGTAACACGTTATAACGTCCACCCAGTTAGCGAGTATTTCTTTTTTTCCGTTTTTTTTTCTCCGATTTTGAGACTCAAGAACTGATCCAAGAGTCATTTACCTTCACTTCTTCTCCTGGATTGATACTGTTCTTGTTTATCGAAATTTTGTACGGCGAAGGTCCTGCCTGAGGATCCGTGTGATGTTTTGGCGTCAGGTCTTCGCAGACGGCAGGCGGAGCTCCAGCACTAAAACCCTGAGCCACTGCGACGACGCTCGCGATGAGAAGGAATAAACGGAACATCCTGGCAAAGGATACATGAATTTAATCAAATATCGTAATATTAATTAAATGGCATCTTTTGGGTGATATATATTATATTGATTTTTAATTATTATGTGAGCGAAAAACTAATAAATACTCAATTTTTTTTAATTCAATTATATTATAATTTGTAATAATTAATTTTTATACATTATTTAACTTTAATTTCAAAAAATTATTATGTTTTTTCTTTTTTTTTTTTTTAATTACTAAAAAGTCAGAATTTATTCTTTTATTAAGTTCCACATTAAATTATGAATATCATATTAAGAATCACAAATAAAAAAAATAAGCTGTTAGTGTAGGGATCGATTTTCTTCAATCAGGTATCAGGCAAAATATTCGCAATTCGTTCTTTCGATTCGTATTAAATATTATGAAAAAGAAAAATACTCTGCACGATTATCTTTCCCTTTTTTAATTTAAACAAGTCTAATTTTCTACTTTCAATATACAAGGACCTTTGCAAGAGGAGAAAAACTTTGAATTACAGAATTCGAAACTGTTAGTACAGCTGATTAATTCAAATCAGTACAAAGAGGCTGAATAAAGAAATGAAACGCACATCGCGCATATCCTTGAGGGAAGTAGAATGAAGAAAGTCCTTAATTTTAACCAATCATTCGAGGATTTTATTCAATACCAGATAAAACGACAGTTGAAGGCCCGATTTTTAGCTTCTATAGAGATTGTAGTCGAACTTGAAATCGTCACAATTTACACAGACATAGAAGATCGCGAAGTGAAATATGATCCTTAAAATAAACGCACGAATCTAGGATAGTTATTTTTACTATAAAACCGCATATGAATCCTGGTTACATTAACAAGGTGTCGAAACTCGGGTCGATTGTGAAAAGTGAAAATACATAATCGTCGTCAATGTTGCTAATCACCGTCTCGAGTCAGACTCGTTTAATTTTATTTATGCATGTGTTGCAGCTCGCTTGGTTTATCCTTAATCCCCTCCTTCCCTCGAAAATTTTCAACAAGTATTACCGATAAGTCAAGGTTGCCAGTGCAAATATCGCCTTACAATACCATATTTTGTCTGTACGATAGATTGCAAATATTTTCAATGTCACCTAAGCTAAAGGTCGCCGATTTGTTTCTCATTGTCAGAACAGGAACCAGAATCACGAGTACAGCGGATTTTCTTTTCCTTTTGCTTTGCGCGCCGCGAGAATGGCAAGAAATAAATCGGTTGTAACATTGAGTAAAAAACAAAAACAAAATAAAAAAAAAAAAAAAAAAAAAAAAAATCACAATAGAATGAACATGAAAATAGTTGGTAACATTAATATCATTTAGTGTCGAAGATATTTATATTTTTCATCGGTAACAAAATTTTACGGCAACTCTTGTCGTTCAACTTGTTTGAAAAATAAAACAAACAAAAAAAAAAAAAAAAAAGAAAAAACTGTAAAACGTGTTCAGCCGTGTTGAGAGATGAAAAGAAAGAAAAAAAAAAGAACGAAAAAATTTGTAGAGACAGTAAAAATTACCATTTTTTCTTTTTAACAAGAAAAGTACGGAACTTCTGGAGAGAAAATAGAATCGATATCCAAGCGTTCGCTGATAAATGGAATTTTAAACAGATCCATAACACCGAATCGTTTCAACGATACCGACTCGCTGAGTGATTTTGTCCCGGTGCGTGCATAATTTCTGATTACGAAGACAGCTTTCACTATTGAGCAAGATGGTAATCTGCTTCTGGATACCCCGCAGCTACACAACTGCTTGCGTCGGCTTATATTCCACGCACGCAGCTTAGCTCGATGACATTTTTTAACAATTAATAGCCATGTGAAAACTGTGATTAGAGTACATCCTGCCTATATATGTATACATACGTACGCCTTGAATATGTACATACAGCAATCGGTCAACCGGCTTTTTCGTCACGTTGATTGAACGTCACAAAAGCGCGGGAATTTTCGAAATAGCGAATTGAATTGAAGTCGAAAAAAAAAATTGAACCTGATGATTCGTGATTTTTAATCATCGAATCGTATGTGAAAAAAAATTTTGAATTTGAAACGACGCATAAATTTTAACTTTTGATCGTTTTGTATGTCGAATGAAATTAATTAGCACGGAGTGATAGGTATAATTGATTGCGTAACTACTCACTTGATGAGTTATGGTTATGGATTGGTGCCCGTCGGACCAATCGAGAAGGTAACGACCGGTCGAAGGAGTCAAAGCTGAGTTGTGGAGCTGCAGGAATGAACGCTTGCCTTCTTATATCCTCTTGGTCAGCCCCTCCCCTTAGCTCTTTGCCAACCCTTTCTTTCTTTCGAGTTCCGCGGAGACTTGCCCAATACATTCGCAGGTTTCGATGAAAATGCACACGGAAAAAATCTACAATTCGTGTGAAATAAATATCTACTCGTATAGTGAAAATGTCGTTTTTTTTTTCATTCATCTGATTCATCTTGTAACGCAATAATTATTCAGCCGAATAAAAAAAATATCTCAAACTCGGATTTTTATCCTGCGTTAATTATCGACACTTCGAGAGCATTTTACAAAAATTCTTCTTGACCTTTTTTCCTCTCCTTAATCTCGCGCAGCTGTATTTAACATGGAAAGGAACAGACTTTCTGGTCTATAATTTTTAGGTCATAGCATTGGCGCGGATTTCAAAAATCTAACGAAACACGCGACTTACAATCGATGTAACTGTTTCTCGGACACGCGTCGCATCTCTAGAATATTGCACGCATCACCATGTAACTGGATAGATACATAGATTATACACACGTGGATGTCTATAATCGGTCCTCGATCATCGTTGTGTTACTCAAAACCATCATCTTTCGGCCGCACCGCCGCCTTGACACAGTGAGCCTTTCACGCGAGACTGATATTCACTTATACAGAGGAAACCCGAGTGAATGTCATCTGTTAACTCTTACGTATGTGCACCTCAGTCCTCAAAACTTGTCTGCCTATTTTGTAAAATTTTGAAAAATCTTTACGAAACTCTTCCTCTCGATATTTCTACGAATGAAAAAAACCCAACAAGACAAGCTACCAATGAAGAAAAAACTACTCGATTTTTGCATTACTTTTTCAGCACTGTGAGATGCGTGTGTGTGTGTGTGTGTGTGTTTATCACCTACTTTGTATACGGTGAACTATGACTATGATTGATAATAACAATAAAAGTAATAATAATAATAATAATGACATAGTCACTCCGTCAATCATCGCTTTTTTATTCTTCATTTCTATTCTTTATTATAGTTTATCTAGAAGTTCATCGACATCGTGGTTCGGACCCCATGATTTGCGTTATGTATTAGCTACATTGCATGAGGCTGATTGCGCGGGTCCTTGAACATGGTTTGAGTACCTATATTTGAACAGAATACTTCCTAGATCCATTAATTACAAGCTGGTTTCAAGAGTTTTTGATCAGTTGAAACGTTCAAACGGACGTAAAGTCACTACGGAGACATGCAAAAATTGTTTAAGAATTTCATTTTTATTCTCACTTTTCATCTTTTCACGTTTTATGGTTTTTTGTCACGAAATTCATGAAGAATGTTTGGATTCTAATCATAACTACATTGCATCTTTAGAGTGACTAATGAAAACAACAGTTTGGATTGTATTTATTTTTATCTTTAAACTTATTTTCTTGTTTCCTAATACATAATCGTGTGACTAGAAAAAAAAAAACGAATCCGATTATAGGTACATCAAACAGTGAAATCGGTAATTTCAGAAATTTTCTATCCATTAAAATGATCAAGATATGAAATATTTCTTTCCGAATACATTTGTTTTGAATAACTACAGTAAAGCAATTTTTATTTTTTTGCTTTTTTTTTTACATTGTTTGAATAGTGTACTTGGAATCAATTATTTAAATCCAATCATGCGGTAATTTATTATTTGTTAGCGTCAAGAATGCTTTGGGCATGAATGTGCATTAAGGACGTCAAGCATTTGGTTCTTAATTTATAGTTTTTCTACTTCTACGTCGTGTTAGATGAAAATATGTTCAAACCGCATTTACTGGCTAAATGACGGAAAAGGTAGTGCAGCTGTAATGCTGTCCTGTTAACAGCCTTGAAAGTTTATACAACAGTATGATTATTGCGTTCTCCGTTTGAATGGATACATGTGAACAAAAAATACGATATTCCTACTCTACGACTAATGTTGGACAAGTAAATTAAACGGGTGATGTTATCGACTCACTCGACAAAGAACAAAAATTTACTTCGTGTACTTTGAAACAAAGAAAGTTGAGTACCCAGCTGAAGAGGAAATATAGAGTGTTAGACTATTTTTTGCAATAACAAGAATTTGAAATTCAAATATCTATCGGGATTTCACACCACATATGGAGGCTGCACATTTTCTATTAACTACCGTATTTGGAGATCTTCGAAAAACAATTCGCACAATGGAAATTCATTATTCTGTACATTGCAACTTGAAATCCAACGTTTGGATTATCGTGCAGTTTTGCAGTTTCTCGTAAAAACACTGTCATTTTTTTTTTAGCGTGCGTGCTTAGAACCCGTGCACGCATAGCATGAAAGTTCATACTTCGCCTCTAGTTATGCGGTAACACCGATCAAATTATAAATAATTGCATGCAGAGCAAAAAAAAATCAATAAACAATTCATAGAATCGATCGATAACACGTTATACGGTTGAACTGAATTGAGTTGTTCATAATCTGGCGTAAAATTATTCTCACCTTGATCTTGTGAAAAATGGGGATTGGTCAAGAGTCAATTGTCTCCGATTTCATAATGGTAAACCCAAATATCAACTAATTGACTCAGTAAATAGACGTAGAAAATGGTTAAGTTTTTTAATCCAGGTGCGCTAGACGACATAACGTCGAAATCTCAGAACTAAACACGTGGATGCCAAGATGAATTGAATAAAACTTTCGCAATCACTTTTTGATACAAATACAAGTAAAGTTTACCACCTGAGAAAATTTTCTTTTTTTTTTTTTTTTTGTTTTTTTTTTTGGAATCAGAAAAATTTCACGAATAAAAATTTTTAATTAGTAAACTTTCATTCTAATTCGATCTCAAAGGGATTACAAAAATCCGCACTTCGCCTTCTGTGTCGAATGTTCATACGAAAACGTAGCGTCGGTTGCCTTCCCGCAGGCGTAAATCAGTCTCATTCCAATGAAATCAAAGTATATTGGTAAAATCGAATATAATATCCCCGATTCGGACAAGTTCAATTTACCGGATAAAAATAAGGAGAACATTAGCTTGACGTTGCGGAACACAAAAAAGAACGCTTAGCTCGCTAACGGACATTTGATTCAAATTCGAAACAACCGAAGACTTGGCGGGCGGTTGAGAGGCTGCCAATTAACCGATGCATGGTGCATTCGCGATGCGACAGAGGGCAGCAGGTGTTGAAACCCTCTATCGGCGAGGCGTAAAATCGCTCTTAATATTCCAACAGGGCGGCCATATCTGTCGGTCGGGCTAGCTTCTGGTGCGCGATCGAGTGAACCGTGCTGGCGTTGGACGGGATATATTTGTTCGATTTAGAGGAAGTTTAGAAACAAAATCGTCACGATGAACGTGATAGCGAGGACGTCGAACCTCTCGCCGTACCTCAAGGCGACCAACGCCGCAATCCCGAATGGTTTGTGGCCAGCTGCAGGCTCAGGTAAGGTGCAAAAGACCAAAGTCGTCGTGAAGTCAGACGTCGAACGGCAGACCAGCTATTCGCTCAGCCAGACTCTTCCCACCGGACAGTTGCGCGTACGGTCAGGCATAACAGGTGCGTCTTTACTCGATGCAAAACACGCACAATTATTGCTCGGGAAATTGAGTATCACCCCTAAAAACACACGGATCAAATCGCATTATGTAACGAATTGCCATTGCATGCGTAACATGTACTTTCTGTCGTTCACGCGCACTTCTATCTCTCTAAATTTATTTGTTTTACCGACAGAGCGCAGTGTTCTATTTGTAATTTAACATTTTTATTTTATGCATACTTTATCATTTGAACGGATCGATCGATTTTTCTTTCGGTTATTTCTGTTTGACAAATAAACCTCGTTTTTGATTCCGTTACTTTTCTTTGGTATCGTGGATTTTCATTAAAATCTTCTTACCGACCGAGCAGCAGACTATTATTTTTAATCTTTAAATGTTCACTTGTTTTTAGCAATTCGATTCGATTCTCAACGGTTTTTCTCTTTGATTTATTTTCGCAGCGATCGGCGCAATGCAACAAATTCGTCTGGGACACACGGATATTCGCGTACCAGACTTCTCCGCCTATCGAAGAAAGGATGTTATGGACCCGACGACTAGAAGCCGAGATTCGGAAGATGCTCGTAAAACGTTCTCCTACCTGTTTACTGGAGGTGAGTAAAAAGATTTTGCACATCTTGTACATTCTCTCGTATCTTTTTCTAAAATCTGATCTAGAAAATTTATGGAGAATCTTTGAAAATTCGCTATAATGTGTTTGAAAAATTTATTCGAGTTTCGAAATACGGTCGCAGTGTTTAAAAAGGATAATCCCAGGACCCGAAGGTAAATACAACCTAAGTCAGTAAATTATGGTACATTTTGTGACTTTGAAAACAATCTTTCAATGGTAATCTTAATGCTCCAATTTTACAGTTCCATCTCTTGATCGAATGTATCATGCGATCTATCGTCAAAAATGAATGTGAAGAATCTGGTTGTTTTTGTGGTGTAAAAATTTTGGGACAATTCTGAAATAATACAAGAAGTAAGATAGTTTGATTCGGAACTACTTCTGTCCCAAAGAATAAAATAAAATGAAGTAGTAATTAGTTGTCTGTGAATCAAACGGTTCTCCTTTGTAATACAGCGGCTGCAATTACTGGCGCATATTCTGCAAAGACTGTGGTAACGCAGTTCGTAACCTCAATGGCGGCATCAGCCGATGTATTAGCCATGGCAAAGGTTGAAATTGCGCTGGACGACATACCGGAGGGCAAGAGCATGGTGTTCAAGTGGCGTGGAAAACCCCTTTTTATCCGGCACAGGTAAAGAATGAATTAAAAAGATTCGATCAGAATTTTTACCTCGGGTTCGATTAAATTCAATTAAAGCTCGTGGTTACGCACGCTTTAATCTGACAAACGCTTTTTAGGAAGGCGGATGAAATCGCGAGGGAGCAAAGCGTGGCCGTGGGAACACTGCGAGATCAGCAGCACGACAACGAAAGAGTACAGCGACCGGAATGGCTGATCGTGATTGGAATTTGTACGCATTTGGGATGCGTGCCGATCGCTAACGCCGGTGAATTTGGCGGATACTATTGCCCGTGTCACGGATCTCACTACGACGCCAGTGGCAGAATCAGGAAGGGTCCGGCGCCCCTCAACCTCGAGATTCCACCCTACGAGTTCGTCGAAAACACGGTTGTCGTCGGCTAAGTCCAGGAACGGGTCTTGAGGCTTATAGTAGAAAATTGGCGTAATATTTAACAATGATTATCACTGTTGTTTCATCGTTATGTGAACGTTCGAGTTGAGGAGATTAAATTTTTCTCCTAATCGTTTGGTTTATATTACGGTGGAATTATACGGATTACCCTGCATCGATAATTATTACGCGGTCATTATTACCCTAGATAACAAAATGTCACACTATTTATATCAGAGAAAATAACAAAGAATCAAGCGGAAAAAAGAATAGTTCCAGTTTGTCGGACCCGGAGAAAATTATTGGCTATATTAATTGTGTAACTTATAAGTTGTACAGACTAGAATATAGAATAAAACATTTGAGAAAGAATTCGTTGTCAAGTATAAATTTTATTGTAGGAATTGCGAATTCTATTTCCTTTATATGTAAACCATATGTTTGATGTCATACGTATTTAGCCAATCCCAGAAAAATTTTGTTTATTGAAAATTATCGTTCCTAATGACTTTAATCTCTTAAAGAGATTCTAAAGCTTGATTTGCAATAATTCGTCCTAGCTTGGAGTGAAATATATCAATTCAAAGTCGATTTATTAAGAGTAAAAGTTTACTCAGTGACGAGGTATTGTTAATTGACATTTTAAATCCCATGTTCGAAAAGCAGACATAAAAGTCAAATATTTTTCATTCATTCCATTCTCGGGTGACAATTGTGATTGCGATGGATCGAAATATGCAACAAAGTAGATTTATAAATGCTGAATATTACCCGTATCTGCGAATCGTATGTATATTCATCTTATCAGGTTTCGCTGTATCGTATTTTGCAATCCTATAGAACATCATCCTCACTATCCAGAATGAATGAATTTTTAAATGAATGAACACTTCCAATGATCAAAATCAAGAGAGTCGAATTCCATATTGAAGCGTAATGTCTTTTCAATTTGGAAAAAGAAATCTCAAATCCATACATTTCAACTGAAAAAAAACAGATCGAACTTAATTTCGAAGCTCTTACGTTATAGCATAATTTTTTAACGCCTAAAGTAACATCCGTTCCGGAGTCAGTAAACAAATTTTTGATTCTTGATCTTTCAAATTCTCCGGCTAAAATTCTACTCTATCAATCTCGGAAGCAATAAAGAAGTTTCATGACCTTGTTTTTTTTTCATCTTATCTTACATACAAAAATGATGTAGTCTTAGGTTTTGTTTTTTATTTGAATCAAAATTAAAACAAATATACGATTGGTAGGAAAAATTTAGTACGTTCCGGCACTTATGCTGAAATATACCTAAAAACATATGAAAGCAGTATATTTTAATTGCTATACGGTGCTTTAAAAATGATCCTTTTTATCGTGAGTAAAAAAGAAAAATTGAATTGATTAAAAATTCCCACGATAAACGTGAATTGTTTTAAAACGTTGTCGGTACACATATTCGTGTAGAATTTTTTTCAACCCGATATGCAACGACGACTAAGGAAGAGCGAAGCTGCGTGAAATCCGTGATCGACCGAGGCGTCGTCAGTTCGGTGAACAACGTGAGTTCCGAATTCTGAAGAGCATGGCTCGAGCGGCGCAACGCAACGCTCCGAATTTTAGGGGTGACTCCCTCCCTCCGCCCTTCCAAGAGTCCAGTACGCCGGAGGGCGAGCAGGAAAGAAGGAAGGAAGGGTGGAACGCGCAGGGCGAATAACGAGAATAAAGTTCCCGCCGCTTCGGGGATGTAGCAGAGCTGCCGCCTTGCGAGCAGTGAACCAGGTTCGCAGCGATGCGCCGAGCGCCGTTACTCCGACCGTTGCAAATCGGGCGAAATAGGAGCTAAACCGGCGAAAAGCAGGAGCGTCGCAGTTTCGCGCCACCCTCTACACGCCGTCGCAACCCGGCGTCTGCAACCCGCGGACAAAATCGTCAAACGACAACACAACACGCGTTACTCGAGTAGGTCGTGCTGCTCCTTACCTCGGTCCAGTCGGTTGTCATTCACCTGCTAATTCGCATCGCGTCGCGTCGCGTTGCGTTGCGTTCTACTACTTATCCTGAGCTCTAATTTCTTTGATATAAACACGATGCGCAGTGCAGTGAAAGGGTGCAGACGATAATAACAATAACTGAGTAACCCGTGATCTTCTCTGCGCCGTCGCAACTGTCAACCGGCATCAAGGGGCCGCTGAATGTCCGATCGCCGGCTCGTTTTTTCGTAAGTAGTAGTATATATCATATATCAAATATTTTATAACGCAGATTTGTAACTAGCGTGCAGCAGTTTTTCCTAGTGATTTTTACTCCTGTGATCATCCTGTCCTCCTATGACGTCGTTAACTAACAAACGACGATCGCCGGGCAGCCGCAGGTTCAGGCAACCCGCCACCCACGCCGGTAAACCGATGCGCCTGCACACCGGCTGCATTATTAGTCTGCCTGTCTGATTGTGCATCGCTTTTTCTACTTGCCGCATCGCGGGTGGAATACGCAAAGGCGTATTTATACCCTCTTTAAAATAAATCGTTAAATTCTGTCGATGCAAGCAATTGTAGTCTTGTAGTCCGTATTCAACGTCGTTATTAGGCTGAATTTACACGTTTTTCAGCCTTTCTTCTCCCATAGATGAGCTTTCTGGATGTCCTCTGTGTATGTGTGTGAGAGTATTTGAATCCCATTCGTACACAAAGTACTGGATGCGACGCATGCCAGGTATTGTGTAGAATGCGTGTGTATATAGCTATAATCCGCGTGCAAGGGCATCGCAGTTGGCTTGGGTGGTTTATTGTTGTTGCGGCTGTATTATGCTGTACACCGATTCTACGAATGACCGAGTAACTGATCGCGTTTTTCAATTGTTTTTCCACCTTATTTACTCCTGGTGTAACGTTGTATGTATACATATTTGTTTCTTTCAATTTCATGCACATGGAAATTGCTCGAGAACCTGTTACTGTGGCACGGTGTTAGTGTAGTCTTGTACCCTCTCTTATGCGCATATATTTACGTACATACACTTGATAGCGCACCAGAATATTAGGACGGTTAATTTCTTGCTCGTTGTTTTATCACGTTTTTTTTTTTTTTTTCCTCTTTCTTTCTCTGATCCTCCTTTCACGTGTACATTATATTATGCGTACATCATAACAGAGGTTATTTTGTTTCGGTGAAAGCTCTGCTATTATCAAATGATGTTTTCAAATATTTTCTTCAATCGGTGAAATACGAAATACACGACGTAGTGGAGAAGTTCTGTTCAATGCAATAGAAATTCTTTTCTTAATAACAATTTTTGCACTAACGAACATTGCTCGATGTAAACCAATTTTTATGAAACACGCATCACGTAGAAGAAGAAGAAACATGATGATTATTATTTTCTAGAACCTTCTTCTATTAATTCATTGCCTGTATCGGTGATCGATGACTGCTTCACTTCCTTCTGCTGACACATTATTAACCATCCATTTATTTTCTCTGCATAAAGTATAATCACAGTAATATTCTCATAAGCGTATTGTGTATTATATGTAGAAGCAGTATTATCGCAGCGCGCTTCTTGTGATATACTAAATCGAATCAGCTGATCTGTATAACGAATACAAAAAATCTCGCCAACCTTTCGCACGGAGCAACATATTTTTATTGTATTGTCAGAAGTATTGAAGTTTAAGGAATTTTTAGTAGATACTTTGAAATGTTGAAATAATTTCCTAACCCACGTATTTTTTTATTTTTTATTTTTTTCTTCTCATTTCCGACTCAACCATAATGTTCACTTTTCTTGACCTGCAAAGCGCAACGAAAGTGACATATTATTTCCTCTTTACTTTTTCGCTTTATTATCTGTGAGAAAAAACGAGCACTTTTCTCCCACATTTACGGGAAACACGAGGTCATATTTCTCGCAAACTTAATTTAAAAATTTTTCAATGCTTTTCTCCTTTACTTTTCCATTTTGAATTACATCTCTCTGCATTATTATAAACTTTCAATAATATCTTAGTCTTCAGTCTGATATATCTGATGGAAAAGAAAATACTTTTAAGTCAATAACGTGGTAACAATTTTGCAATTATTTTCGTTACCGTATAAAAGGTATATATCAATTGATTATCATGTGAATTCTTGATGTTGTTGATATAGAATAAATATGCCGGACCATTATTTTTCTTGTAGCTACTTTCATGAATTTTCGAAATTATATTCGAATGGGAAGGGGGGGGGAGGGGGTTTATACGTATAAATTTTCTGTTTTTTTTCTTTTCGAGTCATTAATATGGCCAGAGTTGAGTCGAAAATAAAATCGTATATTATACTCTTGTTACATAATGTGCTATTTTTTAACCGAAAATTATGCCTCTCAAGCGTTACCTCATGATTCGATTTCATTTCGATCGTACATCGAAAGTCTTCGGCGAATCGCATGCCCATTTTTTTTTTTTTTTTTAAATTCGTTTCTTTTTATTCCGTATAAATTCAGAGAACTCTGTTCATGCAAAACCAAGGTATACAAAAATCCGGGATTCTTGGCAAGTCGGATCCCCGTTCGAGTCTCGAAAAGCGAGGCGAATGCACGCGCCGTTTTTCGGGGATAATTATTCGGGCGGCAGGAGTTGAGGGTTTGGCGCGATACGTGGGCGGGCGGGCGGGGAGAGAAAGAGAGAGAGAGAGCTAAAGAGAGAGAAAGAGAGAAACCGAGCGGTAACGAGTGGCGCGTATTACCCACATTCTGGAATATAGGCTGCGTCGTTATCGGCGCACGAAGGGTTTGACAGCCTTGTGACACGCATTCTGGGGTTGTATGTCCCCGCGCGTGCGAGAGAGAGAGAGAGAGAGTGGAGTGCGTGTGGCTGCATACCAGCCGGCGCTGAGGTTCGTGCGTGTGTGAGGCGGGTGGCAGGCGGCAGGCGGCGGCGGGCAGGCAGCCCTGGAATCAATAGATGCGTGTTGCACCTCGGTAGGCTTCGGCAGTGTTCCCTAGTTCCCCCTTGGCCGACGAGTCTCTTATTCGGCCCGCGCGCCCTGTTCCTCGCATTCATCCCTTTCCCTGCGCCTTTATCCCTCCTCTCTCTCTCTCTCTCTCTCTCTCTCTCTCTCCCTCCTCGCTCTTTCTCTTTCTCCGTTTCCCCTGCAGCGCATCCTAGGCACCAGCGCCTAGGTGCTCGTGTACCGAGCGCTTTCCACCTGTACAAAATTTTCGCCATGACGTTATATTAATTCCGTCACGTCAGACGCACGTTCCTTTCCACAAATTAGGGTAAAATACTCTCTAATTATCGGACTCGAGATCTAATCTGGCTGATTCAGATTTTTTCAGTATTATACATTATTCGCGGTTAAAAACATTCTGAAATTATTCTCTTTAATTTTTAGGTGAATTTAAAATAAAGAAGGTTGATTAAAGAGAGAGAAAAAAAAAAACACTGCGACAATCTTTCGATAAATTTTTAAGATTTCACTAATCCCACTCTACTGCTAGTTTCATTGTGCCTGCGAAGTTTTCATAAGAACAATTGTAGAAAACAATCTCGCGAACGGATAAAGAAAATTTTACTAGAAGATAAAAGAACTGAGCACGAATTGCAGGAATTAAAAGAATTCAAAGATCCACTGATATGTTCTCGGAAAGGAAAAGAATGAGACAATTAGAAAGAAGCAAATGTGTATACACAACGTTTCAACGAAGTATTGCGCGGAAATTTATAATAATAATAATAATGATATCAATGATAGTTCTCCGGTTGGAAAAAAATAATGTAATATTACGGTATGTTACTCGGAAAATTGTAACAGCCATAATGTATAAGGTATTATGTGTCATCGTACGTGGAAAATTTGCAATCCGATGGAACAAAGTAATGAAATGTTTAAAAAGGAAGCGTCAAGGGAGAATGCAAATATCATTTGGTTGAAATATTTCAACGACGAATAACGGAAAGATGATTAAATACGTCTTACAACTTTCCTAAATATACAAATTTCAACAACCCTGTAATGATAAATTTGATTTTTACGATAATTTCTTCCGTCTAAAGCAAATATATTACAAAAAGTATTCGAGTAATCTCTATTAGAAAGAAATTCACTGTATAAAAATGTGAGTATTATATAAATCGAGGAATGGGGTGTACCAGTCTTATCATTTTGGAAAAATGGAAAAAAAAAAGAAAAAGAAAAAGAAAAAGAAAAACTTCACAATTACATAAAGAATGAAAAATTTTTGCGATTCTACGAATCGCGTGAATAATATCCCTTAAAAAAAAAAAAACGTAATATCACCCGTTAATCCAGGCATCGGATCTCTAAATAGTCACCGATTAATCCGTCCCGGGTGAAGACAGCAACACGTGTATCACCCATCGGCACGTATATAGTTGCAGTAGTATACATACGTATAGGTATATACACAGGCGATACGGAACGCGAAGATAGGTGACTGGGTGACCGGGTGACGGAGGGATGAAACCGGCGGGGGTGGCGAGTGCTCTCCTCTCAGCCCTTGAGAACTTGCAGGACTTGGCGTGATCGTAATGTGGAAGAATAGAAAGAGCGCGTGGGGTGAGCGTGAGCGCAAGGGAGGGAGGGAGGGAGGGAGAAACAAGGGTAGGAGAGGGTGGCGTAAAGAATAAGAGTATCACGCTCGTGTGCACCTCCCACATACTTGTATATGTAAGTATATATCATACATGTGCGTGTATATAAATTGTAGATGGGCATATAGTCCCGATGTACATGGATACAGGCAGGCGTGACACCTGTACACGCACCGCTCGCTACACGTAGGCAAAGGTGAGTCTAAGGCAGTAGAGCCGAGGGGTGGAAAGAGGGTGGCCAGAAACGTGGGGTGGAAGGAGGGTAATGATTAGTTCTTCCGAGGTCGGGGCTGTTGCCGGGTGCAGGTTGCTTGGCTGCTGCCCCGCGGTGCCTCCCCCCCTCCCCGCGACTCACCCCCTCGCCCGGCGTCGCCCCCAAACCCTCCCTCCTCCTCCTCAATTCCATCAACCCCCGAAAATTTAATCCCCACTCCTCGAGACGTACGGATGGCGGCTTCGCGGCGCTTGCTGGGCTATGGTGGGGGTGGGGGTGGAGGAGGGAGGAGGGGGGATATTGCAAGGTTGTCCTCCCCTCCAGACTGCCTCGTGCGAATCTACGCGGTTCAGGGACGTCGGGAGATGGGGTAGTTTTTGGATCCCGTTTTGGGGTATGTTACTTGGATTTTCCCAACTTTCATCCTTCTCTTCCGTTTCGACGTAGACCCGGACCCGGGAAAATTTTCAGCACGTGTAATGTATGATGGATTTTACATGGGGAAGACATATGTACGTCTGTATGTATGTATATATATATATATATATATGTGTGTACGAATAATGTATTACAAGAGCAAAGTGTGTGAGATGATTAAATCGGAGTTTATACTGCGCGCAGTTCGATTAATTGGAAGACTGTTTTCTTTGTTTGTTTTTTTGTTTTTCATTTTCTGTTCTTGCGAGGTACTTTCACAAGATTATTTATAAGTGTGGAAAATATTATCCCGATTTTAGAATTATTCGAATTTTTTCGTATCCAGGTGAAAATATTTTTGCCTTTTTACGACTTTGGTTTTTCAGTAAATTTTTCTTTCGATTGATTGGTTAGATTTTTCATTATTATAGTTGATTATGCATATTTTATGAAGATATGCGAAATTTTATTTACAAATAATTAACAATTATACTAGTTTCAATTTGTTATATTCAAATTTTATTTCGTTTCACTCGAAATCACACTTGTTAAAACTTGTTAATTTCAACACATTTTGTTTGAATGATTTACCAAAAATTTTTCATGCAATATTTGGCAGATAATTTATTATCTGTACTTGGACAAAAATTTGCAAAATACGAGCTTACGAAATTCGTCTCAAATCGATCTTAAAAATTTCTGCCATATCCACGAATTCGGGATACTTCGTCCAACAAAGTGTGGGAGAAAAAAAAAAAAAAAAAAGAATAAATAAATAAACCAACAAAGAATGTTTTCAATTTTGGTAAGAAAAAAAAAACAAAACCGACGATATTCGAATTTCACAAATCCGTTGTGAAACTTCCTTACATTTCGTGATAAAATTTGCGTTCATCTTTTGAAAAAATGTTGAAAAAAAGAAGAAGAAAAAAAGTGTCGAAAATATTCGAACTTTTGCGGATTTCACAAATCTGTCCTGTAAAATTACTTCGATTCGGTTAAAATTTTGAATGTTTGAAGAGAAAAAAAACAAAAAACAAAACGGAAATCAAAAAACAAAGAAATATCGTTTCTTTGAAATGTAACAAATCGAGTGATAAAAAATTGAAGGGTGTCTCAGGCGCGGTTTGTACGCCCCTGCAGCCCAGCTCGCGCCCCCAAACGCATTTTCTAGCAAAAGTGATGGTCGTCGTCGCCGCGTGTATATGCGGGGGTAGGATATAGGCGAACACACAGCCACCCTCTCTGCCTCTCCTTCTCTCTCTTTCTCGCTCTCGCTCTCTCTCTCTCTCTCTCTCTCTGCACCTACATACCTATATTCAGCCGCGTAGAATTACACGCAAGGTATTCGGTACGGACGTCCGGCTGAGCCCGCGCAGTGACTGTAGATACGTAGAGACGCACACAAAGACGTCGACGTACGAATATTCGCGACGAAATACAGTAGAACCTCCCTCGTTTTCCCACTAGGCTAGTTACCGGGGGCCGAGAAGGGTTCAAGATGCGGACAAGGAACGACGGTGATTTTGATGATTCGAGGAACGAATTGATGATGATAGAAATGATAAACATTAAAAACGAGTCTAGCTGGAAAATCGAAACACTTTATAACCGGGGAGGAGAATCAAAAAAGACTGTAAATCTCTGCAATTCGACTGTTGAAAAAAAATTAAGAACAACTGTCCATATTTTTTTCGGAACGAGGTTGTTTTTGCTTGGAGTGTTTTTTTTTTTTTTTTTTTTAATTATTATTATTATTATTATTATTATTAGACACACCACCGTTTTTCATTCTTCTTTTTGATTTTATGTCACAAAGTTACAAAATTAATAATCGAGTCGCGATTTTGATATTCTTTGGGTCGATAAATAAAAAGGGGTAAAAACTAATTAGATATGACGGGTCATTTTCAGTGGAATGATTCGTTGTTGTTTTTTTTTTTTGCGTTTTTTTGTTACTTTAGAGACTGTTCAAAGTTTCTTTGAACTTTTGGTACGTATCGTGAATTTGAATTACAACTCTAAAAAATTTTTTGAACGCTTTTGTAAGACTTTGGATCCCGTTTATAGTAATATATCGTAATTTATATTAACTCGAAAGCACCGAAAAATGAGAATTTGTTTGAAAAAAAAAAAAACTGATATTCATCCACGTTTTCATTAGTAGATTCTAAATTTTTTTTTTCACGAGTCCAATTTACAGATTTTTCTTAAAACTCGGTTGATTTTTCGAGAAAAAAAAAACCAACGAAACAAAAAAAAATACGAGCTGATGAAAAAAACAAAAATCGCTTTCTCTCCCCTTTTGAAAGTAAAAACGACGCGGCTGAAAACTAATTAATGAATTAATATCGTCGCTCAAATTACGAGTATCGGATATATTACAAAAAAATCTGCATCGCAATGTTTCGAACGATTTCTTGTCGAACCTAAACAATATGATTTTGCACTGAACCCGAAACAATCCGTACGAAATATTGGCGATGAAATATATCGATTAGAGGGTTGAAAAAAGCGTTCAATCAAAACGATTGATTTCCAAAATTTGCACCAAGAGAAGAGATTTCTATTTGCGGTTACGATACGGTCCTTCTTGACTATCTTCATTTATTACCGTAATCAAAGAATATATTTTTTATACTTACAGAGTGCAGGATGAAAGAATAAAAAAAAATAAAAAAAAAAAAAAAACAGAAGAGTTTTGTAGCCGTATAAATAATAAAATCTATTACATGTGTTACTGTTTTTTTTTTTTTTTTTTTTTTTTTTTTTGCAACCTATATCGGTATAATTTTATGCTGGTGGAACAATAAATTCGTGTTAAGGTCTCATTAAACTGGAAAAAATTTAGTAAATTCAACTAATAGTTTTAACGTTTTTTTAACCAGAAAATGTACAGTACAGAAACTTTTAATATTTCAACAATTATTAACTATATAATTTTTCATCTTGAATAAATGATATTTTTGTAGTATCTAGGTAATGTCGAAGAGAATTGTAAAAAAAAAAAGTAGAATGACAAACCGAAAAAACGGTTTAACGGGAAACTTTTTTTGAACGAAAAATTAGAAATTAAAAATTTGTGAAAAAACAAAAAGATTATAAATATTTTTAAAAATGAATATGCAAACTGGGAAGAATATAATCGTGTGTTGAAAAAAAAGTATATGTTTCTCGGTAAAACATAGGAAAACGATTGATTTCCGGTAGAACCGGAAGTTAAAATTGAACGGTACATGGCAATTTTGCATGCCAATCATTTGATAGTAAAATTCTGTATCTAAGTTTGAAACTTTTCATCAGAGTTTTTCCGTACCGCCGTATAGAGATTTTTATATAAAACCTATTTTTCGGTGTTTGAAAGCGTATATAATAGGATCGTCGAGATTAGAAAACGTGATCTTCGACCTGAAAAAATATTTTTCTTGCATCACGAAAGTTGATGAAAAATTATGAAATTTTTGTAAAAAAAGTGAGTTAAAAAGAAAATCTTCTTAAAATATATCAACGAAAACGACGACGACACGTGTCTGCCGCAAAAATATTCCTGGAAATGAAATTTAAATTCGAACCTTGCAGAGAGAGAGAGAGAGAGAGACAGAAAGAGAAAGAGTGAAAAGGAGGAAGGGAGGAAGGGAGGGAGGCAGAGAAAAGACGCCACGCGCGGTTCCAACCCCCGCGGGAAAAAAGTACACGGATCGGGTCCTACTGTATAGAGTTTCGGTGCTGTACGTCCTCCTCGGAGGTTGACGAGGACGCTCAGAGGGTGGCTGGCTGTGTTCACCATGGCACACGCGCGCCGGGCGTAGATCCACGCGAGTCCGGGGGTCGTGGGGGTTCGGGGTGCTGGGGGTGGTGGGAGAGGCAGTAACCTTGCAGCCCCCGCGTTGCGTGCGAAACCGAAAGGGAACGCGAAACGACGGTGCAGGAGGAAAGCGAAAGCGAAAGCGAAAGCGAAAGCGGGAAGAGGGAAGAGGGAAGAGGGAAGAGGGAAGAGGGAAGTAGAAGGGGAGGCGCCGGTTCAACCCCCGCGCGACTTTCGCGTTTCAGGAGGAAACGCCGAGGGGAGGAAGCGCCTCTCTCTCTCTCTCTCCCTCTGTTTCTCTCTCTTTTCACCCAGACACCGACGACGGCCAAAGGCTGCGCCGGCTCGGAGGGTGAGTGGGAGGGAGGGAGGGGCGAGATTCGGCGGGGGTGCAACGTGGGGTGGCAGTGACGGGCGTGACGTAGTCGAGGGAGGATGTACGCCCCTGTTGGCGGGCCCAGCAACCAACAACTACCCCTGGTCAATCCATGGTGGGTCCATCCGGCAGGTATCTATCGTCTCTTCATCTCTTCTCGTTGTCTGGTGTGTGTGTTTCCGTCCATCCGTTCATCCGTCTTTCGCAAAAAATTAGCAAAACACACCGTTCTCCGTTTTTTCTTTCCTCTTCATTTTCGCACCAAATTTTTAGCCCCGTCATCACGCCCGAATCTTGTCCGGATCACACTGATATATATACACTTACCTCGTTATCGTCGTCAACCCCTTCGATCTCTAACTTCTAGCGTCTCTCGTTCATCTGCACCCCAAAACTGCAGGGGTTGTAATATCGCGAGATTCGTGCCAATATTTGGGCGATATATTTAAATCGTAGACATATAGTTGTTGGATGTATCGATTGCAACAAGTGATTTTTTTTGTTTTTTTTTTTTGCTTTACTTTGCTGTTCTTTTGTTGTTGTTGGTTTTGTTGTTTTTTTTTTTTTTTTTGTTTTTTTGTTTGTTTTTTTACTATCAAGGAAACTTTGATGGTGTCTAAAGAATCAGAGGGACGATGACACGGTTGTCGGTAGAATAATTCAACCCCTTAATTTCGTTTGGAAGAAAAATAAATCATTTGGGAAATATTTGGCTTTTATAATTCTTTCAAATTACACTTATTCTATCTAATGAAAAATATTCATCAATTCTGATGGTTAATTAATTTGTTCACTGCAGTTAATCGTTTCATAGTGAACCTCGTTTTTTTTTTTTTTCTTCCCTTCTTAACGTGTGCAGTGCGAAGAAACAAGATTACGGAAATACCGGCTTCCTAAGAAATTTTCAAAACACATGCAGATGTGATTCGTGAAGGTAGGATTTAACGATTTTTACGAAAATATTATCGATATCGAATAAAAATTTTCGCTTGTCAAGTTTGCAATTATCTAACCCATGCACGAGAGGTTTAGAATATAATTTGCGAACGAAATTTTCGCCAACAGTGTTTCATTAATTTTTTTTTCTCTACTTTTGGTTTTCTTTTTTTTTCAATATTGTTGCTAGATTCGAATTTACCATAGAATAATAGAAAATTCTACGTCCGAGGTATTTATTAGGCACTTAATCACACGTGTTACGTACGTTGTCGATGTAAAACGACCCTCTAATACGTCGGAAAAAAATGATTTCAGTTACACCTGCCTGACAGCTGGTTAATACGATTTCAGTGCGAGACACGCGTTATGTAAATTTTTTTATCACCACTGTCACGCGGTTTTATAACGCGACAATTTTCTTCGGAGGTACAATGCTTATGTCTATTGAAGGTTTTGACTTTATGCTTTTGGGTATATATATATATATATATATATATATGTGTGTGTGTGTATATGAATGTGTCGTTTGCAATATGCCGGAAATAATTGATGTTGCCTGCAGGAAATTACGAATCGATACATATATTTCATCCTTATATATGTATATATATACATACACAATGTATTGATAAAATTGCGGAAAATCATTTAATAATCCTTTAATGCAAATTTATTTGATGATTTTTCTTTGCCCACGGATTATATAAATTTGTGTAAATTTTCATCCATCCTAAATATAAAATAAAACAATAACGAATGAGAAAGAATGATGATGAAAATTTTTATTTTTAAATAATAACTTCACACCTCGTACGATAGATATATTAAATTGTTCGACTAATCGAATCTCTTTTTTGGTCGTGTTGTTTTTTTTTTTTTTTTTTTTTTTTTCGAGTATTTGACGCACTGATTCGTCTTTCGTCGCAATTAACGAATTACGCAATTATCAAATCGTATTCGTATATCGATTAATTTTGTCATTGTATAATCGTATTGTCGAAATATTTTCCACATTAACGAATTTTCAATTATACACGCAACTCTGAATAATTTCCTGTTTCTTTGTATTTTACTTTATTTTTTTGATTATTTTATTTTGTTGTTGTTTTTTTTTTTTTTTTTCCTCTCCCTCAGAAAATGCGCGAGTGCCAGCCAAATCGAACTTTGTTGTAAAAAAAAAAAAAAAAAATTTGATTCCCGAGCAATTTATCGGCAATTTGAAAGAAAAAAAAAAAAAATCCATTCCATTTCCTGTCTAATGCGCAATTATTTATAAATTGACAAATATCGGCTGAAATCGCGCGCGAAATCTACGTGAATTTCTTGCAGTGATTGCGTGTGTGTGTGTGTGTGTGTGTAAAACTTTATTGACAAACTCATCTTCTCAATCTACGTTCGACTGCGCTTTTATATTACTATATATATATATATATATATATATATATATATATATGTATACCTACACTATATACATATTACAAGTATATTCGTAACACCTGCGAATATGTACAGGTGCGTCGTTACGATAATAAATTGTAAAAAAGAAGGAGTCAAAACCAAGAGGGAAAAAAAAAAAAAGAAAAAGAAAAAAATCTAATGAAATAAAGCAACTTTGTAGAGGCGAAATCCTCTCTGAAACTATAAAACCTAAATTTATGAGCTTCTATCCTACGAGATACATGTTCGCCTGTTGCGTTTTCCTTGAAAATCATCATTCAGATTCCTATCTATATAAATGCGTAATATAACGCACACATCGATAGACACGTATATAGAATATATTCACGTGTAAATCTACATTCTTCGTTACTGGGATCGAGAATGCAAAATGCGAAAAAAAAAAAAAAAAACAACACGAATGGATGATGTAATTTTCACAAATCACCGACCGAAATTTGTGGAGAAAAAAGGAAAAAAAAAAAAACAAAAGAAAAATGATAACCTTCGATGAACAATCGTTTGACTGAACTGTCGGAGAAAAAGGAGGGGAAAAAAAAAAAAAAAAAAATTCACACACACACAGTCCGTGATTTCAAATCCGCGACTATTGTAAAATGCGAAAATTCAATCTACCCGTTCAACGTTACATTACATTCAATTATGTATAAACTTTCAATATAAAGCTATTCGTTTCCTTTTCACCGCATCGCAAACAATATTTTATATCATATAATATTATATCTAGGCATATGAAATTTTTTAATTTTTTTCTCTTCTTTTCTTCTTCTTCTTCGTTTATCAAATATAATATAATATTATACATACAGTACCTATACTTCCTCTCAAGGACCGCGTGATATTTATAGATACATATAGGTATACGTATACGTATATTTATTGAAAGAAAAAAAAAAAAAAAAAAAACAACCGACAATAACATTCACGAAGTTGAAGGGGGTGGAGGGGTGGGGGGGGGGGCGAGTAGGGGAAGGGGTGGGGAGAAAAGTCGGTATAAAGAAGGGATAAAGAAAAAAAAAAAAAAACACCTGAATAGCCTGCAAGTATCTAAAATACAGTAATATATGTATATATATATATATATATATATATATATATATACATACACAATATTACACGCGTTTACGCATGTTGTATAACGGTGTGTTAACCTATCCTAAATATCTGGTAGCCTATTAGCGCCTCGTGGCTGAACGTAGTAGGTATGTAAATACATTCATACATACATAGATATATATATATATATATATATATATATATATATATATATATATATATATAACACATATATCTATGCATA
Source organism: Diprion similis (assembly GCF_021155765.1). NCBI lineage: Eukaryota > Metazoa > Arthropoda > Insecta > Hymenoptera > Diprionidae > Diprion > Diprion similis. Next base: position 44,138 of record NC_060109.1, on the reverse strand, counting down.
CCTGTATTATTTACATGCAAGAGTTCGGCTCTGCCCGATAGTTGAAATCATCAGTAAAACTAAACGCTTGCATGTAATGTATATGGAGTATACCTGTATCAAGTATCAGGTATAGGAATTGATAGTTTACACATATGTATAATATGTACATGTTGGACGTTCAAAGCCAAATCGGACGGTTTGAAAATTTTTTTAATCATTCATTTCCTCGATATTATCGAGATTTTTTAGTAACCATCAGAAGAGATCTTTCTGGTAAGTTTTAGACATTTTTTTTTTTTTTTTTTTTTTTTTCTCCCCTCACATTACACTTGTTAAAGAAATGTGAAATTTGAAAGACACGCTCACTTTCGAATACAGGATTTAAAATTTCAAACTCAAAAATATTGACAAAAAACACTTTGAATATATTTTTTTTTTATTTATTCTTGTTCGTATTTTATTTTGCAAAGGCCATATAGAAACAAAGATTGAAATGAAGAAAAAAAAAAAAGCTTCAGTTTGGACCATTATTAAGAAAGTTAGGAACAAAAAAACGAAAAAAAGGAGCGATTTTTTAGAAAAAATTTGTCATTTTTTTTTTTTTTCTATCGAGTAATTAAAAAAATCTCCAGATATACCAGAAAGGCTCTTTTTAGGGGTGATAAAAGTTATCGAAAAATCGAGGAAATCAAATATAAAAATTTTTCAAACCATCCGACTTGGCGGGGAACGCCTCATATACACGTATATATGATGTAAATAGCTGTATATGTTCCTGCAGTTCACGTAGCGGTACTGCGTATACATATATATATATATATATATATATATATACATACCTGATGCACAAAAATGCACGATGGGTGCATCGTCCGGTTTTCTATATATATATATATATATATATATATATATATGATGCATGCACGCCTAGATGAGCGCATTACGTATGCATGGAAATTGTTCACCTGGAGGAGCTCAGTTTTTACCTGACGGATATGTAGTAGAAGTAAAAAAAAAACGGTTTGGACAATTTTAATTAACCCCTTCAGTCACGGTGGAACGCATAGCGTCCAACCTAAAAAATTTCCACCTTAGCCTTATTAGAATTTGTTTATAATTTGAAATGATTTTTGTTAAAATATTGAAAGATATTTGATTCATCATTTTTTTGAATAATTTTTTTTACCAATTTAATAATATAATTAATTAGTTTAATTAATAATTCCTTTCACGCTGTTGAATTTTTATAGTTTTTTCCATTTTTACATCCGATGGATCGGTCATCCGCCATCTTGGATTTAAAAATTATCAAATTCTTATTTCAGACCCCGAAAATTGTTGTGTTAATGAAATTCAGGCTGAAATGTTTAGCGGAAAATGTGTGGCTGAAAGGGTTGATATCGGGATGGATCGATAGATCGTTTGACGCGTAGATTTATCATACTTTTTGGGACAAGTTTATTTATACAAACGTGGAAGAATTTTGCTGACATGCATACTTGAAATGCAAGTTGTTTAAACAACGTAGATCAGTTTTTCGCTTTCAAGATTTCCTTTTCCTTCCCTTTTGTTTTTTTTTTTTTCTCTTCTTCTTACCAATACTTGTAAATTCTCATATCTGTAACATAGAATTGAAAATACATTGTTTTTTTGAACAAATTCAACGGTAAGCTTTTACCAACAGACTATAAATCGACGTTGATTTACCAAAACTTGTTTTAGTTCACGAAATTGACTCGCTTCCTACGTTCAATTTTTTCCGTACGATTCTACGAATTGAAAAAAGTACCGCGTCCCGCCCCCTCCCCCCCAAATTTCAGTCATGCAGAATTTTTCCCATCAATCGTCAATCCGTTGCACAATTATTCAGACCGATCTCAAAATCGTCGTTTCTATTTTTTTCTTAAATCGCAAAGAATCTTATTTTTCGATCCGAGATCATTCTAACACCCGTCTAATGTATGAAGTGACCATTATTTTTGCTCTATATATATATATATATATATATATATGTATATTTTTTTTTTAGCACCAATCATTTTGAGCAAACACAACAACACGTTTCAACGTTCCAAAAATCCTCAAAGAATCGCCAAAAATTCATTATTCAATTCTGAATATCAATCTTGAGAAATGAAAAAAAAACACACACACACACACACACGCACACAGAATTTCTCATAATTTTCGGAACGTTGTAACGCGTCGTGTGAAAAAATCGTTGAACGAATTGACCAATGAAAAGTTCCAACACAAACACACATATCTCTCAATAACACATGGAAAACGGTGGCGAACGTTTCGAGAAAAAAACACACATGAACGCGGGGCTGGTGAGGGGGGTGGGGGGCGTAAAGAAAGAAGATTCAAACCTGAACATAACCGTCAGCATCGCAAAACTATACTCAGATACCTGTAAGATAACCTGTACATATATACGCATATCTATATATATATATATACTTAACTCGTACGCATAAACAGAGTCATCGACGTTAGATTTTCGTCACTAATAGCGGTGCGTGTGGCGGGAGCGCAAAGAGCGCGGCGGTTGGTTGTGAAAAGGGTCAAGAGGAGGGGGGAGGCTAAGGAGTGGGGCGTAAAGTGTGACGGAGGGGGGATGACTGAGGAGCGAGAAAGGCGGGAGTGGGGGGGAGGTGAGGTTAGCAGTGGTTCCAGGGTTCTACTTTACACTAACTATTCCACAACCAAGGCCGCCAAAAACGTAGGGCCGTCGCTTCGAGAGCTGAGAGCTAAGGCAAGCAGTCAGTCAGTCAGTCAGTACAGCCAACCTTCCACAAGCTTTGGTAATAGGTAGATACATACCTACCTACTACTACTACTACTACTACTACTACTGCTACTGCTACTGCTACTGCTACTGCTACTACTACTACTACTTGTATCTATATCTATATCTATATCTATACCTATAATATACTCGCGACGATGACGACCGACGGACGACTGCCTCTCGGTCAGCTATCGTCATTTCTGTCGTGGTTCCTGGTTAGTTTGGTCGCAAGAGCCCCGAGAGCCAAAGCTGCTCTCACTCTCACTGTCGCGTCTCTCTCTCGCTTTCCCTCTCTCCCTCCCACCCTCTCTCGCTTTTTCTCCCTCTCTACAACCCTCACTCTCTCTCTCTCTCTCTCTGTCTCTTCTTCATTCATCAGTGTTGATGTACGTCGCGATCACCCGGTTTAATATGACTTTGAAAATTGCGGTTTAGTTTTCATGTTTTTTTTTTTTTTTTTTTTTTTACTCTTATTCACGTCAACTCGAAACTTCTCACTTCAACTCACCGTGGTTATCGAAGTTTACGGTTTGTTAAGAATTTTAGATATTTAGTCATATTGTTTGGGTTATATATATATATATATATATATATATTTCAAATATTATACAGAAGAAACGGAATTATGGATAGATGATCGATATTATTAGTTTACTGCTTATCTTTTCGATTGCTTTACTCTTTTTTTTTTTTTTGAACTTCACAGAAAAATTCATATTATTCTTGTCGGTTTGATAAATTGTTTATCGGTATACGTTAATCGGTTCCTCTTCTTCTGTCTTCTGACTTTTATCCCCCCCCCCCCCCCCACCCTTCTTATCCTCCTTTTTCTCAAAAACCCCCAACGTTTTCTCACCACATCTTTGACACCCTGATCTAATTTAATACTGGATCAGTAACAACAAGCGATCAATCAATCAATTCACTCATTCATTCATTCATTCATTCGTTCGTTAAGTCAGTGTTTCAACATAAATGTGCGGAAAAAAAGTCCCCCTTGGATATTAAATATGTCGTAGTAGGTTTATAAAAATTTGTTTGGTTCATTTAATAATATTTGATGCATTGCTAAGTGAAAGAAGACAAAATAAAAAGCAAATACTACAAAATAAGTGTTGATACGATAATTTTAATATTGATATTACAACAATGTCTTTGTATATTCAGTCACACAAATATTGTAACGAATAACACAAATCCGAAGTTGATCTGCTGCGACATTGCGTTTTTGTTACATTCTTCCAACAGTGTATTGATCCATACTATTATAGATCAATCGCGTCGGTAACTTTATGTTTGGGTGGAGAGAATTCGCGATATGTGATCGGACATTTTTCCATCCTTCTTCCTTCTTCCTTCTCTCTTATTCGCACTTTATCGAACGGCCGATATAATATATCGAAGTTTGAAAAATGCGAAAATGAAATGACGAGATTTGAAATCTTGATTTTCGAACAATTCAACTTTCAACTTTCGTTTCTTTTATTTTCGCATATCTTTTTGAAATTTCGATACATCGTATTTCGGCCATTGACAATATCGACCCTTTCAAATTTTGACCCCAACCCTTCCCTCCCGCCTCTGTGTTATGTGCGGTACAAAATATACTCTCGACAATGTGTTTGTGTGTGACGTGTGTGATGTGTAACAGGTACCCACCTACCCACCCAAGCGGCGAAGCTTTATATGCGTAACGTTCTTCTTACTTAATCCCCAAATAGCGTATCATCAACGGCATTTCGAGACTTTCGAGTCGCATGAAAATCACGGTGTAACTCGTGACGCGCGCGGTTCTTACACCTCGGCTATTAACTATACTATACTAAACTATATTAATAATATATTACAATATATATATATATATACGTACTTTATGACGATTCGCAAATCTCATGTGAGTAAAAATTCTGCAACGTGAAACCGAATTTGTGTTTTATTTAATTAACAATATATATATATACATATATATATACTGTGCAGTGTGATTAAAAAAAGAAAAAAAAAAAAGGATAGAGATATAGATATATGTGTGTATAATTAATTACACGTGGTCCAGAATCACCTGAGATTGGGTATACCTGCATGGTCACACATCATTTTTCGTAAGTATACGAAAATTTGAAAATGAATCAAAAAAATTGATGATATCATTTCATTCGTTAATTATAGCTACAACAACGTGCGATTTTAATTTAATGAGAGAGAAATGAGACAAGAATTCAGAGAACGAGAGTGAAAAGATCGAGACTCTTTTTCCGTTTATTTGGAGGAAACATGTTTTTTTTTTTATTCGCCATCCGATTTAGCATTTCGAAACAATCGTCTTGACGCATTTTTTTTTTCCAATTTATTCAACATTTTTTTGACTTTGTTTAAAAACGATTTCCGCAACTGTCTGATTTTTTATTCAAATGATTGATTATTTATAAATAAATAATATGTGTGATTTTTGAAAGAATCTTTTTTAACGTTCGCAACAAAATTCTGTTGAACTGTGTTATCAGGAATTTCATTCCTTTCTTTTCTTTGTTTCTTACTCGTCAGCTGAAACACTGTTGAAACGGTCTGAAAGTTCCCGAAAAGTTCCCAAAATTTCAATTTTTTCACTTGAAATATTTCCAGACCATTCCCATTTATGGATCGATTTTTATCGTTTCTTTTTTCTCACTATTTTTTTTATTCTTCTTTGCCGTATCGAGACGCTTTTTTTCACTTCTTTATATACTTATTTCAAATTCGTTAAGCGTCCACAATTTTTCGAGTTAAAAAAAATTTTTCTCCCCCCTTTCTTTCTTTCTTTCTTTCTTTCTTTCTTCTTACGTGTTAAATGATTTTCAAAGATTCTCGGTATAATCTTTCGAGACCGTTTCGAAAATGTTTCCATAACTTTTTTCACACTTTTCGGCATATTTTATTACAGCGAGCCACGTGTTGCACGGTATATATATATATATAGATCACGTAACATTACAACTTAACGCTGGAATACCAACCATCGGACTTCGGTTAATTTCAATAAATGAGAATGAATTGAAAACAAAAAAGTAAAAAAAACCAAGAACTCCATACAAATTTCCTTGAGATATTTCATTTTTTATTCAGTGCGCTGAAATCGCTGACTGAGTTAAACTTTCTTTTTTACGCTATATTAGATATCCGCAACTCGTTCCTTTTGGATACTTTCATTTCGTTCTTGTTCCGATTTTTTTTTTTTTTTTTTTTTTCGTTATTATTGTTGTTGTTTTTATTTATTTATTTTTTTTTATTCAACGATCCTTCTCTTCCTTTTGGTTGCGAAAAATCTTATTTCCATTTCAATCGTTTATATTTAACCGACTCTCCTAAATTGACTTATCGGATTGCTTTATTATTATTTAATAAAATTTATTATAATCTGTCACTTTTTCTCCGCTTCTATTTATATACTATGTATTTATCTAGACTGTATCTATGATTTCGGCAAGTTGGGTATCGTACGGTTATAGATTATAATGCAACAAGCTAAATATGCAGCAACAATCGCTAAAAAAAAAAAATTTTCTAGCCGCTTAGTAATTTGTTTCAGTTGATTATCGTTTTTTTCGATTCGCTTGTTTATTAATTTTAATTATTTTTTTTTCTTCCATCTCCTTCAAGGAACATTTTCAACGAGCTAAAATATTAAATTCAATCCAGGGAAATCTAGTGCATATGGAGGAAAAAAAAAAAAAAAAAAAAAGAACAGAGACCGACAAGTTTTACCGTTTCTGCAGGAAAAAATATAACCGATCTAATTCGTGGGTCGTAAGAATTATTGCAAACTGTATAAATTCATATTATGCAATGCATGCTTTTCAATGACACCGTGTATAAACGCAGAATTAATCATTTACAAATCATATATCACAAAACCGACTATTTTTTTTTTTTTTTTTTATCATTTGACTCTCGTTTTTGATGTTTTAAGAACCCACTCCAAAGGACAGCTAAGAAAAAAAATTTTAAGAGGTCGCTCCAAATTTTTAAAAATGTCAAAAATCGTCAAAAAATTAAATTAAAAAAATTATATTTTCAGTATTTTGTTTGATTTTTAATTCATGTCGTGGTGTATTGTTATCGATTCTTTCTTACTAAAGTGAAGAAAAAAAATTTATGAAATTTTCATATGAATATTAGAAGGTCGCTCGAAAAGATCCAAAGAAATGCACCAAAAATTTGCTAAAAAATTATGAGCGACCTTTCAAAATTCAAATTTTGAGCTGAAACTTTTGGAAACTTATTTTTCTTTTGTCTACAAAATTATACCGTAACGAGAAGAGAATTAAAAAAAAAAATCAATTCCTGACGATTTCTGACGTTTTAAAAAATGTGGAGCGACCTGTTAAAATTTTTTTTCTGAACTGTCCTTTGGAATGGGCTCTTAAAACATCAAAAACTAACATTTTGTCACACGACACTGAAAATAAAAAAAAAAAAATCTGTTTTTTGCGCCACCCTAACATATATGGTGAGGGTTTTTCATTGGTTGAGTTGACACGGAATGCCCCATATATGTTTCTAACGGAGAGACTATAATTTCCGAGTTTCTAGCCCTCGGTGTCGAATGCGGACGATGGTATTTAGGGCAAAGGGCTCATATCGTTGTAAGGAAGCTGGTGGTCACTGCTTTGCGGAAGTTTCAGCCCCCCCCCCCCCCCCCCCCCCCACGCTACCCCGCCGCAATTTTAATGCTCTTTCTTTCCTTCTTTCTTACCCACGTACGCATATTATGTAGAAGGATGTGGGAATAGAATTTATGTTACACAAATCATAACCTTATATGTTTATATGGGGAATTCCGTGCGAAACCGACCGACCAACGTCTGAGCCTTATCATTGCTGATTTTGTTTGAAAACATTTTCTACAATTGTCCCAACTCTGATACAGAAGCCTGGATTTTTTTGACATTTTTTATTCAAATGCTCAATTATTTATAAATAATTTGAGTGATCTTGGAAAGGATCTTTTTTGACGTTGACAGAAAATTTTCGGAAACTGTGTTATTAGCGATTTCATTTTTTTTTTTTTTTTTTTTTTTTCTTTTCCATCGTCGGATAAAATTCCCGAAAAAATTTCAAAACTTTGATTTTTACTAGAAATATTTGTAGACCAGTTCCGTTATGGATCGATTATCATCCTTTTTTTCGATAAATTCAACTTTTTCCATCGACTTCGTAATGAAACCGATTTTGAAATGAAGAATTCCAAGTGACAAAAATCAAAATTTTGAGAATATTTGAGGAATTTTTGAACCGTTTGAGCAATATTTTAGTTGATCAAAGAAATTAATAGTGCTTAAGAAAAATATAAAAAAAAGCCCATGACGGTCCCGGTCTTGAAATTTTTGGTAAAGAAGATACGAGTTTTTGAGAACTTGTAAGAGAATTCCAAAAAAATGGTTTTCTCCAAAATCAACCCGAATGCTTATACTAAATAACTGATCAGCAGTTGAATCAATAATTTGAAAAAAAAAAAATTCAGAATAATACTGTTTCTGCAGAGTTGGAATAATTGCCGGAAATTTTTTTAACAAAATCAAATATGGCGATGGTCTGAGGTTGTTAAGTTCACATGAAATTCCCCATGCATACCATGCGGAAAAAATGACAAACTGAAATAAGACTATAAAGAAAGAAACGATTAATTTTCTTCAGTCACTGCTCGCGTATTCGCCATTGTTGGATAATATTTATATATCAAAACTATACACGCAAAATGTATATATATATATATATATATATATATGGGGTATTCCACGCCAACTCGACCAGTGTTAAACCCCGAGCATCTGAAAATCATTTAATATTTTTGAAATTCCTTTGTGTCATTCACTGGATTTTTGGAGAATTTTTTCAGATTTAAAATAACGGGCGTTCGAAATCGACTTGAATTATTTATAAAAAATGAACGGTTTAATGAGAAAAAAATTTGCAACAATATTCAGGTCTCGTTTTTTTTTAACGAGTAGAATGTTAGAAGAAAAAAAAAAAAAAAAAACACAAAATGGTTTTTCAAATGGTCGGGACTTAACACTGATCGAGTTGGCGTGGAATACTCCATATATATACGTATATGTATTAAATCTGATATAGTTACATTACATATTCACACATGGTACAACGTCTCCTATACATATATGTATACCCGGGTATCCCATACGCATATATAGCGTCTCCTAGTTGCTTTCTTTCCGGCAGTTCTGGCGCTTTGCTATTTTCGTAATGAGCGAGTCATCGAGAGAGAAAGAGAAAGAGAAAGAGAGAGAGAGAGAGATATATATATATATAACGGAGAAGGAATGAGACAGTGAACGAAACGTAGAAAGGAAAAAAGACCGGCGCTAAACGATCGTCTTAAAAAAAATTAGCAAATTTTCAAAGTAACAATGTTGAAAAAAAAAAAATAAAAAATTTGTAACCGTGAGGTTTTAATCGGCATTAAGTGTTACTATCTCTGAAAAAAATTCACACAATCATAGGCACGTAATCTCGACGAATATGTGCACACCCTTGAAATCTGACGTGTTTTTTTTTTTTTTTTTGCATCTTTAAAGGAAGTGCAATTCGTCTGAATTTTCTGGTATCGCGATGTAAATTTTTTTTCTACAGATGGCAGAACTAATGCCAAGTAAAACCTATCGGTTACAGATATTTTTTTTTTTTTTTTTTTTTTTTTTTCAAATATTATTACTCTTGCAACAAAATATATAACCGAGGAAACAAGTTTTTCACATTTTATTTCCATAAGAAACTTCGATCACTGAACAATCTATCCCAGAGTTGAGGTAGAAATCTGAGAGAAAAAAAAAAATTAGGCAATTGTTTTCGAATTATTTGAAATGTTAGGGTGGCGCAAAAAAACCGACTATTTTTTTTTTTTCTTCGAGTCTCGCGTGACTAAATGTTAGTTTTTGATGTTTTAAGAGCTCACTCCGAAGGACAGCTCAAAATAAAAAATGTTAAGAGGTCGTTCCAAATTTTTTAAAACGTCAAAAATCGTCAAAAAATTAAATTTTCAGTATTTTGTTTGATTTTTAATTCACGTCGTGGTGTATTGTCATCGATTCTTTCTTACTGAATTGAAGAAAAAAATTTCATGAAATTTTAATATGAATACTGAAAGGTCGCTCGAAGAAATCTAAAGAAATGCGCCAAAAAATTACGAGCGACCTTTCAAAATTCGAATTTTAAATTGAAACTTTCGGAAAATTATTTATTTATTTTTTTTCGTCATATCAAATTATACCGTGACGAGAAAAGAAAAAAAAATTAAAAAAAATAATAATCGATTTTTGACGATTTCTGACGTTTTAAAAAATGTGGTGGAGCGACCTCTTAAAATTTTCATTTTGAACTGTCCTTTGGAGTGGGTTCTTAAAACATCAAAAAAACCAACATCTTGTCAGAAGAGACTCGAAAAAAACAAAAAAATAGTCGGTTTTTTTTTTTTGCGCCACCCTAATATACAATATATACATACCTATATGTAGTTGTTAATTTACTTCATAATAATATCCCTGATTCTAATCGCGGCAGGATTTCCACATCGCTAACAGCGTGCGCACTGTTGAAATTCAGGGGGTTGTGGATAACGGGTTCATTCGCGGCAATTATTCCCGGATTCCCGATTCACAAAAGCTCGCGAGGGGGTTTCTCGCATCCGCTGGGAGTCGGGACGCGTTTATTATAGAGGGATGCTGCTGCGGCAGCGCAGCCTCGCACATTTCTCGGTGTTAAGACGAAGCCGAGCTTCCCGAGCTTCCCGAGCTTCCCGAGCTTCCCGAGCTTGCGGGAAGCCGAGCTTTTCTCCGTGCCCGATGCAGTATTGACGATATTTTCCTTCCCCTTTTCTCCTTCGCCCCCGACATCCCCCGACGTCTTTTCCGCATTCCCCTATCCGCCGAATTTTGCTCTCTCTCTCTCTCTCTCTCTCTCTCTCTCTCTCTCTTTAGATTTGACTCTGCATATTCGCGTCTACGTGTCATATTTCTTTTTATTTTCTTTTTTTTTTCTCATATACGGGGCATTCCATGCGAACCCAACAAACGTCTGACCTTCAATATTGTTTGTTTGATTTCCTTCCAATTCTCTGAAACTGCAAGTAATCTGGACTTTTTTTTTTTTTTTTTTTTTTCTTTCTACCCCGACACATTCCACTTTTCTTGATCAACTTCATAGTGAAACCCGTCTAAAAATATTCCGAGTGAAAAGTAAAAGTTTTGCGAATATTTTGAGACGTGAAAATTATTACCAACGGTTGTCGGATGGCAAATTACAAGGTTGAGAATCGGTGAAAAATGTTTTCTCATCAAAATATTGAATTCCTCCGAAAGAAAGAGCAAAGAAAAAAGTGAAAAAAAGAAATATATATATATATATATATATATATATATCCAACTCCTAAAGTTTTGTTATATTATACTTTGGCCAATTTTCTTCGCAATTATATTTTCTATAATCATATATATATACGTTGTGTAATTTAAACTCTGGAAAAATTTCTATAATTTGTTAACTTTTCTGTAGAGAATTTTTCACTCAGTTATACGTATATATATATTTACGTGTATATATATATATATATATATATATATATATATATATATAAATAGACTCCGTATAGCGATATTTCAGAAACTAAATTATTTTTTACAAAATCAATACAATTTATTTTTAAATAAATATTACTATTGCTTTCTTTTCCTGCGCTATTCTTTGCATGAAAACTCTCGTATGTAGTAAACACAGCGTAATAATAATTATATACACGGAATTTGAAAGATCGTTTTGTAAAATGAAAATATAAATCTGCGACGATCGTCCAAGTGATTTTTTTTTATTTTTATTTATTTTTATTTTTATTTCTAGTTCGCTAATCAATCATAGAATAATTATACAAATATATTATTGTTTTCGACAATCTGCAGTTCGGTCAAGTAACACTTTCGATTCGTATAGGTATACATATAGCAAGAATCAGCAACATGATTATTGAAAAAAATCATTGACTATGCTTGGACATTTTTATTTTGGTTTTCTGTTGTTTTTTTTTTTTTTATTATTTTTTTTTTTCTTTTTTCATTCTTGTCTCATGTCTCGGAAAACAAACATTATCGTTATATTCGATTCGCAAAATTTTTCCAAATAACATGCGATCATCAAACCGTGGAAAAACTTTTTCGTCCATACATAATGTACATATATAAATCGCCGTTGACGTATATATATATATAAAAAAAGAAGCCACAGGTTTGGGGGGAGAGTTCGGGGTTTGTTTGTGTGGTGAAACTGGGAAAAAAAAAGAACGAGAGAGAGATAGAGAGAGAGAGAGAGAGAAAAGTCAACGAAACAAAGGAAAAAAGATATAAAATCGAAAAAAGAAGTGACAGCGTAGAAAAAATAAATTAAATATGAAAATAAGAAAAATGAGATAAAACGGACACGTGGCATGGGTTACGAAAATGACCGGCTGACGACACGCGTGTCCCGTGTATATGTAGGTATAGCTATAACATATTCGCATGTAGGTATTCGCGAGATGAGATACAGATCTCCCTTCCTCCCTCTCTCTCTCTCTCTCTCTCGCTCTCGCTCTCTCGCTCTCTCTTCTTCTTCTATCTTCGTATTTCTATTCGCGCTGTGGTTCGGGAGAGATTTTGTAAAGTTTGATTCCGAGAACCTAGCGAGCGGGGCTTTGGCCTGAGTCGACTAGACTTGACTAGACTTGACTCGACTCGACTCGACTCGACTCGACTTTACTCGACTTGGCTTCTAAGCTCGCTGCAAAAATATCGCGTATACAAAAATACACGGATAAACACATTCTGTGTGAATTTTTTCTTTTCTTTTTCTTTTTGTTTTCGTTTTTTTTTTTTTTTTTTTTTTTTTTATGATATACCTGTTTCATATGTATATATATATATATACTATACATTGTAAGATATTTATGCGGCCTAGTGTACCCACTTCTAATTATACTCAACCATCTAATCTTCTACGTTGTGTTTTACCGCGTGTTTTACAATATATTGGAAAAACAAACCGCGCGCGAGAAAGATGAAAAAAAAAAAAAAAAAAAAAAAAAAAAAAGTAACATCGCATTTGATCGAAAGGGAGTCGACGAAGAGAGGAAAGAGAAGATTTTTATCAGACAGATCACAAGACTGGACGGATGTGAGTTGAATATAATATGAGAGCAGAAATGAAGAAAGTAAAATCGATTACTATCGCTTCGATACTTATTCTTCCCTTATTTTCTTTCTTCTTGTCATTGTGCTTCGTAATATTTTTTTTTTTCTTCATCCAAATTTAATCGAAATTATAATTCTTGATTGACATTTCAATATTACAACAACCATACTTGTGTTCATTGTTGTTTGAAAATGTTTGTATAAAATAAGATACGTTGTGTAATAACAACAACAACAACAACAACAACAACAACAACAACAACAACAACAACAACAACAACAATAATAATAATAATATGTGTAACGAAATTATCCTGCTTTCGTTGTCGTACAGCTGTAATATTCTTATCACCGTATATTAATAATTATTTCGCTCAAGTTGAATTGTTTATTCATTAATTCCTCTATGTGTTGGCTTTTTATACATATCGTAGGTGAAGATAGTAATTCTGATATCCAGCTGTTTCCTTTCAACCGTCACCGCTATCACTTGCTTGCCAGAATTTATGAAATTATCCTACTTCGCACATTTTCCGGTACAAATTAATTATTTCTTATCAGTCATCCCTGCAGCAATGACTTATTCAAGTAGACGTACGACGTACATACAATTGTAATGGAATTGCGTTTTAAACCCCCGCTCCTCAAACGAATAACAGAGACTAATAATTAAAAAAATATCGAAGAAATAAAATGAGTATATACGTATAATGTAAAGGAGCGAACGAATAACAGTAAAGAATATATTTTTGTTATTTGGATCTGAACGGAAAATAATTAGAAGGAAATAAATAAGTAAACAATTATATATGCGCAGAGAACATTGGTAGTTTGTTTTCTTGTTCTAAATAGTCTGTAGATTTTTGTCTCTTTGTTATAACATACAACGTATAGTTTGCAAATTATTAGTTTACAGCGTGTAAATTAATTTCAGACTCGTAAGCGCAACGTCTTGCGTCGAAACGGTATAAATATACCTAAGAGGAAAAAATGAAGCTAGAATGAATGCAGAAAAGTAAACAAAAAAAAAAAAAAAAAGAACAACGAGAAGTAGATTAAAAAAAAAACGCGCGAAAATTGCCCGACAGCGCCCCGAGAGAGTGTACCGACAATACCTATTTCTACGGCGAATCGTTGCTGGCGGGCCCCCGTCGCCGTTACGCTGCAGCGTAATCGCAGCGCAACTGCAGAGCGCAAAGCGCAAGGGAAGAAGAGGCTCGCCTCTTGCGTTTACTCACGTTTAGGTTCGGTCCGGTCCGGTCCGGTTCGGTTCGGTTCGGTTCGGTAAAGCTCATCGCCGTAGCGCTGCGTTCGCGCTTGCGCGCGCCGCTCTATCGTGTGTGTGATTCCTTCCTTATCTGTGTGCGTAGCCAGAGTCGCGCGTGCGGCCCCGCAGCGACCTTGAGCCTCGCCGTGTTGCCCCCCCCCCCCCCCCATCCCCCCCACCATGGCGCTCTTCCTTCGACTATTCCCTCCTCCTCTTTGCGTTTGCCTCCTCCTCCTCCCCCCCCCCCCCCCCCATCGCTGAACTTCTCAGCCCCGCCACCTGACGATTCCCCCATCTCACCCATCGACATTTGTTGCCCCTCATTCTCCTCCTCCGCTGACGCGATTCTGCCAAAATTCATCCCACCCCTTCGCTCTCTCTCTCGCTCTATCCCTGCAGCGATGCCTTCCCTCCGCCCCCGTTGCCATCGGGATTCTATACACCCTCTGTCACCCAAACCCCAATTATATGTACCGCAGAGCACTTCTGCACACGCGGTCCTTGAGTGCAGGGGAATCGAAGGGGGGGGGGGGGGGAGAGGCGATGGCGGTTGGGGGTGGGCTTGGAAGGGGGAAAGGAGGGGGGTTGATAGGCACAACGAACTTGCCGATGCACGGTGAATTTTGTTCTACACTATTTTAAGTATGGTTATTAATTAGGGGGAAAGGGTGGGGAGGGTGGTTGTGATACAGAGAGAGCAGTATTGAGAAATGGGAAAGAGAAGCGTTTATGTATACACGATATATATATATATATATATATATATATATAATTGTATAATTTGATCACTTTGTGAACATTGGTATTCTGTACATCCATACGTAACACACGTACATAAATGTATATAGTACTGTCTATGTATGTACATGTATATATATAATTGCACGTAGAAGTGAGTTTGTATGTATGATTATGCGTACAGTCATACTCCTGATTTGACGATTAGGGGAGGCAAAAACGAGAGAGAGAGAGAAGGGGAGAGAGTTTTTGCGAATATCGAGATAATAAATATTGTACTGCTCTCATATACTGCGCTGCTGCAGCAACGCGATTCGATTTCGTAATGAGGGAGGAGAGAGATTAATAATTAGTTGAAAGGACAAGCAACAATTGTTTTGAAAGAGAAAATTGAGTCGATAGCAACAAAATTTAATCCGATTCTAGGATGTAAAGTCTTTCGAGAATTTCATTGTTTATTATAACGTGTTGTAAAATGCATTTACTATACCAAATACGTATCTAAATTTAAAAGGAAAGAGGTGGGCAAAATTTTAAAAATTGTTATAGAAACAAGTCAACTGAAAAAGATGAGAAAAAAAAATTTCGTGAGCATAGGAAAATGTGATTTCACAATTGTTGTACAGAATTGATTTCCTCGCCACTTCGTGAACCTTGTGAATGTGCAGTTTCAGTTGATGAGACTTTACACGGTGTTCAGGGGTTCTGAAAATGTCCTTGAATTTTGTTTGTCCTTTAAAAGTCCTGGAAACTATATTTGAATTTTTCTTCTATCGTGGAAATATCTCATTTTTAATGTCCATTAATAACCTGAAAATGTCCTTGAATTTTTCTTGTCCTTCAAAAGTTCTGGAAACTATCCTTGAATTTGTCTTTTATCGTGGAAATATTCCATCTTCAATGTCCTTGAATAACCTGAAAATGTCCTTGAATTTTTCTTGTCCTTCAAAAGTCCTGGAAACTATCCTTGAATTTGTCTTCGGTCGTGGAAATATTCCATTTTTAATGTCCTTGAATAATCTGAAAATGTCCTTGAATTTTGCTTATCCTCCAAAAGTCCTGTAAACTATCCTTTAATTTGATACCAAACTTTTCACCGACCGCCATGCTTCAATAATTTTTTTGAATCCATTCATTATGCAATAATTATTCATCATTTCAACCACTATACCTTCAAACAATTCGATTCAACTGATTGATTCGCTCCATAAATTGTTGTTCTGTCATGTTATGCGAAATGTTATTACAAAAGTGTGCAATAACAATAAGCTGAATAATAAGCCGAATCGACGTTGCAGCTAAAAGAAGGCATTTGTTGCAGTTGAGTAAACCAAGCAGGAATACAGGCATTCAATTAAATGAAACGAATCTCTTCTAGGTCACAGAACAGTCAGTGCCAAGTTAGTTGGGTCACAGAATTTTTTCTCCCTCTCCCCCCCTCTCGCGCTGTCTCTTTCTCTCTCTCTCTCTCTCTCTCTCTCTCTCTCTCTCTCTGTCTTCTGCAACTCACAAGTACGATGATTAATCATTATATCAGTAATTGAGTATAACAACTTTTTCTTATCGTTCTGCTGCATGTCTTCCCGGCCGCCCGTAGAATAAATATGAGCACGAGAGAGATCGCAGCCCCTGTAGGGTGATAAAAAGTTTAGCCCCTTTCCCCTTCGGGATGATACTAACGTTCCGAAGAAATGAGGAACGGAAAAGAAAATAAAAACTCGTCGTTTCTGATTCAGAGACGAAAAGCTGCCGTTGAAAATTTTTTTTTTTTTTTTGTATTTTTTTGTTTGTTCCATTTTCAATTCCGGAAACCTCGTTTGCTGCTGGGTTTTTTTTTTTTTTTTTTTCATACATAATTCAAAACGCAAGACTCGCGAAAATTCAGCTAATACCGACGTTTGAAGAAAAAAAAAAAAAAAAAAAATCACACACACACACACACACAGACAGGGAAAAAAAAACAACAAAGACAATGGGGGTGGGGACAAAAAATGTAAACGGAACGAAAGAATATAAATACATACAATCGAAATTTGGAATACTAACAAATCGTTCCAACAACAACGACAAAAACAGTGAGAGGAGCCTCGGGCCGATTGTTACCTAGAGCCGATACTGGCACGTGTTAGATTCGAGGCTGACGGGGATAGATACCTTAGAAACATTAGACCTGGGGTTTGCGTCGAAGGGCGAAGAGGGGATGATTTCGGCGAGTACGGCAAGCGCGGCAGGGGGGGGGGGGGGCGGTCGAAGCGCTGCCGAGGAGGGAGGGGATGGTAATAGTAATGGTGGGAGTGAATCTGAGTGGAGTTGAATCGGCGTTGGCAGGAAAGAAGGGGAACGAAGGCAATTTTTCAAGGGGTCGAGGGGGGTGGGGGGGGGGGGGGGGGGTGACACACCGGCGCACACAACCGGGTAGCCAGGGCAACGTAAACGCGCGAACTCAAGTTCGGCAATCCTGGCCTCAGGCAATCCCCCCCCCCCCCCCCCCCCCCCGCCCCCCGCATCGCCCCCTCCAGAGATCAATCCCCCACCGTTTTTGCCCCGCCGCCGCTGAAGAGGAGAAATAGAGATAGATAGATAAGGATAGAAGATCGCCCCACGCACGATCGCTACGCACCAAACACACACGCAACGATTTCGGGTAACCGCATTTGCAACGGCTTCGATGACCCACATACATTATTATAGGTATTTATTTTTTTTCTCCCTCTCTCGCTCTCTCTCTCTCTCTCTCTCTCTCTTTCTCTCTTTCTTCCTCTTTCTTTCTTTTTTCTATTCGATTATTAAACGTTATTTGTATTAGGTATTTTTATTATTGTTGTTGTTGTTGTTGTTTTTATCGTTGGTCATCTTATTATCACGGTTTTAGACAACCCCGTGCATATCTGCAGTGTAGCCAATCTTGTAATTTACTCAATTGTAATTTATCATAATCAAAAACTATATCCATGTCGAAAAGTGCGTTTTATAAATCAAGCTTTTTTTGGAAATTGTTTTACTATTTTTCTAATGCTTCTCTTTCTCTCTCTCTCTCTCTCTCCCTCCCTCTCTATTTATCAGTTTATCGTCATTTGACGTAGAAATTTGATTTATCTCAAAGCTTTTGCCCTCCTTCATTCTATTTCTTCTTAAAAATTAAATTGCTAGTATACGTATAACCGACGATAAGTGAAAAAGGATGCAAAAGAAAAACTATACCTAAGAAAGATTGTTAGGTTATATGTTACGTTACACTATGTTAGGTTATGTTATGTACGACGATTGATTTGGAAAAAAAAGAGAACGATTGAAATTCTTCAAAAACTAACCGATCTAATCGAACGAATATCTGCGCAGGAGCAGAGATACACATGCATATGTGTACATCGTGTGCAATGAGATTAAAAAATTTTTATTCAATAATCACCATAAAATTGACCATAATAATACCAAGTTACAAGTCTTTATGGGAAGGTATTTCAGTTTTTGCTTGTTTTTAAATCTCCATGGTCGGGGTAGAAGTGAAAAACGATACTAAAATCGAAATATATCACAATATCAAATTTTTAAAATGTCGAAGGGGATGAATTTTTTTTTAATAAAAATGCATCAGAATCCCGATTACAAATTCTATAACATCCCGATTCTTCTACGCCATTCTGCAATTTCACTTTTCTACAACTCACTCAGACTTTTTTTTATGATTGACAAAAGCAACCGTCATTATTATCCTTTCGTTTTTTCGTTTATCCGTTCTTGAAAGATTTTTTTTTCACCCCCGTCCCATTTTTGCCAGGGTAAAAGTTAAAAAATAAATTTCACCGTTGTTAAAAATTTCCCTACCGAAACGTTTTATAGTCTTACACGTAACAACAGTTAATTCACCATAAATTCGCTGTCCATTCAATTTACTATGTATGTACAATAATTTTACTACGTGATTTCTCAAATTCAAATTAATTTCTTGCCTTTTTTTACTTGAAAAAAAAAAAAAAGAAAAAGAATAATAAATAAATAAACAAATGAATAAAAACAAAAAAACAAATATCAGTAAAGATGGGGAAAATTTTTTTTCATCATAAATTTAAGGCAAATGCTTAGTAATTTACGTACTCAAAAAAGTTGATATAAAAGCATAAACTTTGTACAATAGTTTACGTTAAAAAC